>NC_136484.1:17302213-17484713 GCF_053919585.1 Euprymna scolopes | reverse complement strand
AGTTATTAATAATGATACATAACTATACAATATAAAGCTGCTAATTGTTACAAACATCTGTGGAAGATAGATATTTAGGAAACTGTAAAACGAGATTTCGTTGACTTGCGTGATGAGACGATAATATCTTCTGATTAACTAAGACAAAAAGTTACCTTGAAAGAGAAACCGATATAGATCGTAGGAAGTAGAACCTACAACAAGGGGCACTATCATGAAACTGCTAAGGAGATATTTCCAGTCTAAATAAAGTAAGGAACGCCATCAGAAACGTAAAGAGGTTCGGCTTAGAAGTAGTAAGGATCAAATACTGACCAAAATGGTAAAACAGTGGATGAATCTTTTTTCTGTAGGTAATTAGTGAGTGAGAGAATCATTGTTCTTAATGAATAGTAGTAGAAAAATGTACATCGATGTTTAAAAAATATTGTCTTATCTTGTTATCTTGGGAAGCGATGCATGATGCAATTGAAGTGGAAGTAGATTTTATTGTCAGTGTTTGAAAATAGAAAATGTGCAAAATATAATGTTTCAATAGCAAACAGTAATGTTACAAAATAAAAACAATGAGAATGAATTCGTACAACAAGGAGAGTTAAAATTTAGTGTTAGCAAAATCATCAAGGCAATGTTACATGGTTTATTTTTAAAATAACATATAGGATTTGGATTTAAGTAAAACAAAAGTTAATTTAGAATAAGTAAAGAGATTGTTAGTTCAACTGAATAAAAATACTTATTTAGTTGAGGGAGAGAGAGAGGCTAATCAGTCAGTCGAGGAAAGAAGTCAGAGGGAGTGAGTAGATTCAAATAGATGCAGAGAGGGTGTTACAAGTAGTTATGAACCCATTCGGACTAACATACAACGTAAGACTCTAGGGAAAATCGTGTCTACTCCAGATGAGATCCGGTAACGTGATAAACCTGTAATAAAAATATAACTTTGTCATTATCAATTTCTTCAAAGGAATACTTTTTTTTGTAGAATGGCAACAATGGATAAAGGGGAAGAAAAGAAATCAAAGAAGATATAGGCCTTTGTCCAATAATATGCTCCGATCCATAGAAAGATTTGATCCGTGTTTTATTTATAAAAAAATTCTCATATGTTATTGTTGCGTCAGGAACTCTACTTGGATGTATATACACCCATAACGAACGTAGTATAGACCTTATATAGCAAGCAGTTATCAATATGTACAGCGGTGTTCGAAAATCACACGTATATACACTCGCATACATGAAATAGACACAGGGACATCACAGCAAGACACACGAAGGAACGATGAAAATTAGACAAACACGAATACACCGACGAGTTATACACCGAACCCGCTGTGTAACAATTGATATACCTTAAAACAAACAAAAAGCAAAAAAACAAAACTTAGCATAGAGTTGATCTGATTAAATGATATGGACGAAAGCAAACGATGAAAAATGGTATCTATTTTCTGAAAAAATTAAAATAAATCGAACATTCTAAATTCTAAAAACTTAAAACTAAAAATATATATAAATACACAACACAAAATTTTATTAAATGAAAGGCAGTTTTCTTCGTGGAAGCCTGTATTTTTTATGTACAACTTAATTCAAATTCCAAAAACAAACAAGATGGCACATTCTTGATCTGTGTCGCATCGCATTAAAAATATCAAACATTTAAGAGGGAGTTCCCAAAGTAACGGCTTCTTATTTTTATTCCGCCCTAATAGAGTAGACTGCATTGCAAATTTCATTATTATTTAATTGAACTAATGCTTGCATAGTATGAAAGTTTAATCACTGAGTCTCAGATATTAACAATGTAAAACTCTAAGCAATCCCCTGCTATAGGCATGTGTCAAAAGCAGGGGTGTGTCATTGGATTCCTGGTAAAAATCCATTGAGCATGGTAATGAACACGTCAAAAAAATTAATTCGTGAGCACAAAAAGTCTCTTTTTTTAATTGTTCCATTTCTTCGTAGATTCTAACCTTTTTGTTTTCAAAAAAATGAATCGTCCCTGTATGTATATATATATATATATAAAAAATGCATTCTTTGCTGGCCTGCTGTTGCAAGTTGCAATGGAGCCAGCGTTTCTAATCCAACAATTTCAGTGCAAATAAACTGTTTTATAAAGATGTAGAACGAATTAAAAACAAAATAGAGAAATAAGATAGGCAGACGTGTAGAAAGGGTGGGGTAGTAAAGTGGAGAATAAAATAGAAGGTAACGTGAAAAGCGGACTAATAGTTTTAATATAAAGCTACTGCAGCCGTTTGACTAATTTCTAGAACAGGGAGCCCCAGCATCAACGCGCTTGATAGACGAAGAGTAGTCTGCAAGCACAGTGCCATCCACACGGCTTGGAAAGCAAACTTCATTGTCGCTTATGTCTTGATGGAAGCGCTCCTCTGGATCATCGCTAAGATCGTCTAGATTTTCTGGGACACGGACAAAATGGCTGTGCAAAAAATATAACCTGATGCTGCTCATATCTGGATCCAGTTTATGGAGACTTATGAGTAATGTTTGAACAAGCTCTTTTTATTTGGGCGCCGTTGTATATATATATATATATATATATATATATATATATATATATATATATATATATATATATATATATATATACCAAGAAGAATTTACTACATTTGCATCAAACTCGACATTGGACCCAGCAAACCATCCCTCTCTGATTGTCCTTTGCGGACAGACAACACACAATATATTCTGAAAATCCACCTTTCTCAAGTGCATTATATCATAAAAAACCTAGACACCTCACAAGCATATGGACCCGATCACATCCCAGCTGTACTATTTAAAAAAATGCTCTGCTTAGGATGCTCAAGTCATCTCCAAACGTTGCAACACTTGTCTTAACGAATCTTGCTGATCTGACTGCTGGAAAACTGCTTCTGTGGTACTACTTTACAAGAATACTGGCGAATGAACTAACGCATTCAATTATCGCCCCATTAGCCTCCTTTTTTACCCTAAATATTTTACTTCATAATTAATATACTTCTAGTCTATCTCCTTGCAGGTGCTAAACTTCTGTTCGATTAACATTATCGATTAAGGCAAGCTCGTCTTACAGCAGATATCCTAATAGATGGTCACATTCAATGTTGCCAAGAATAAGCTTGTCTCTTTATTACAAACAACCTTATCAACCAGCAATAGCCGTGGCATTACCTGAAAGTACTTCGTTCAAACGCATCGATTTTACGTTCACATGGAACATGAGTTGGAACAGATACATCGAGGGCATTGCTGCGTTTTCTGTGGGGAAGGGGGGTCCTCTATACCGTGCCAAAAGGTTACTTTCGCCCAACAGACCCCTTGCGTCTAGAAGATCACTATTCGATCATGTATAGAGTATTATTGTCATATTTGGGCGGGTGCACATGCTACTAATTTCTCTTCTTTTCAAGGAAACAGAAATTTAATTGCAGTGTGAAATTCACCAAATTCCAGACGTAGTTCTGATAAACGAACGAATTCCTGTTCTTCCTGTTAATTACTTTTGTTTTGATTGTACAGAAATAGCAGTCATCGAAATGGTTTTTCGGTTCACACCAGACCAAAGCTGACGGATATTCTATTATTTTTTTAGTGTCGAATACATTGTTTACATACTATATGAGGTGCTCATTCTATATTTTGATCCCTCAAAATTACTTTGAGGTAAGCAATATAAGCACACTGCACAAATTCACAGCTCATTTTCCTGTTGTATTGTAACTTATATTTCCAGAAAAATATATCAAAAGAGATTTGAATTATACACACAACGTCGCCTAGGAGATGAAGTAGCCATGCTTAATTATTGTTCTGAAAATCTGCAACCCCAATAAAAGAATGCAGTTAAATAATTTTTCGAAGTTATCAATGAATTCCATATATTAAGAAAATAAAACTTTCTTTGATCCAGAAATCAGTATAAACATGCCACAATCACTAGGCTTATTTACTATTTAGTGTCTACACCTTACCAGCTACATAACACATTGTATAGCAAACTATACTTTTATGTAAAGTTCGTGGTATCATAACCAATTACAATACATTACAATAACAACCTACAATTGTAATTATAAAGCTAGAATGTATATATATAGAATCACGCCCAGTGTACTGTCGTCACACGTACCTCCGCTTCACAGTCAAATATACTATTCTAAAACGCAATGACTACAAAGATTAGATACTTTACGGGTATATTTATTCAAAGGGAGAAAATCGAAAATAAAAAAGCGACAAAATAACTGCTATTCAAAACACGATAACAACACATGAGGGAGTAAAATGAAGGAGTTAAGTTAATAAATAAATAGAATATAAAATATCACGTTTCCTGACAGAAGAAAGACATAATTTAACCGTTGCTGCAGGGGATGGAAGCGGATGAAGAAAAAGGTGACGTGCTCTATCGCCAGTTGTTTAAAAAATAATGGAAAATAAATCTTTAGTTAAGGGTAAATTAAAAGGGAGATACTGGGTTCAAAACAGGGCGACAGAACACCAAATTCTAAGGTAAAATATATAAGATAGCAAATATCTTAACAATTTTACCTGCTGAGAAAATTAATATGATTTTCGCAATCAACACACCCAAATTGGTCATAATAAGCTTAGAAACATTGGATTTCAAAATATGTTAGTCAGTTTTATCAATAGTTAGCAAAGTATTCGTTTTTCGTTTGTGTTTATTAAATCTCATTAAAGTGAAATACTAAACAATACATATTCCTCAATCTAACTAGTTCCATTCTTACCTCCTTCTCTCTCTCTCTCCACACACACACACACACACACACACACACACACATATATATATATATATATATATATATATATATATATATATATATATGGAGAGAGAGAGGTAAGAATTGAACTATATATATACATATATATATATATATATATATATATGTAAGAACAAGTAGTTAATAAAACATGCTTAAAAACACTTTTAAAAAAAAAATTAAAACATATTTAATTTTAAAAAGTAAATACTAAATAGATGGAGAGACCTTAATCCGGGGAGTTTAAAGGAAATACTTTCTTTCTCATCACAGGGTAGGATTTAGTTTGTGCGAATGGAAATTTAACTAACTTTCTTGGATTCATCTTTGGATTTTACCACCATTGGATATTTTACCCTTCACTACTGTCCATTCTCGTGAAATCACTTTTTTATTCATCCTATTTCCTCTGCTTCACTTTTTGTTATCAAGTAAGATCTATGACTTACTTGTACTTTCAGTTAATACTTTTGCAAGCAAAATCTGATCCCGCATTTTGCTAAATCCTACCATCTAATGAGAAGGAAAGTATTTCTTCGAAATTACGCGGCTTAAGGACTATCCACTTATTTTGTGTTTCCTTTTGAAAATTAAATTTGTTTTTAACTCTTTTTCAAAGTGTTTTTTACATGTTTTATTAACTACTTGTTCTTATCATAAGCTCTATCTCCTATTTGGTTTTATCGAGCTTTTATATCTGCTTGAGATTACTTTATAAATATTAACTCTTCAATATTTATAATTTACTTTCGTTTTTTAATCTTGGATCATTTTGGTAAACTTAACAGTAATTCTTATTTTATATATATATATATATATATATATATATATATATATATATATATATATATATATATATAGTTCTGGCAAAGCCTTTTACTGTCGCTTTGAAGTATAGTTCTAGGTGGTATAGATGAACAAGAAAGCACTTTTTACGTGATGGAACCCGCATATGTGTGTGTCACACGACTTTCCTATATATATTTTATGATGTGTATCTACATATTTAAGTTTCATCGATTGTATTAGTGCGCGGTCGTATAGTTAAAATATAAATTTTTATCGCTCATAACTTGGATTATTCAGAAAAACGAAAAACTCTGTTTATAATAATAAATCAATATTTTAAATGGTTAGATTAATGTAACGTGCATGCATACAACCGACCTAAAATGTATTAACATTTAAATTAAGTTAAGCCAGTCCATTTACTAATAAAGTTACATAGATATTGTTATAATGATTCTTATGAAAGCAATTTATTAAATTACATATTTTATATATATATATACATATATATATATAAAATATTTACACACATATATATAATTAAAATATTTACATGTATATATATATATATATATGCATATATACAATATTTATTACGAAACTATATATACATATTTCAAGGTTGTGACAATGGTTTTATTGCGCTGAAAATTTTTGAGTAGTTGATGAATTTGCGATGACTCTTTCCAACCTATTATGGTTGATTTAGTGCAAGGAAACTACTGGTATGGCCTTTCAATATGTATATATATATAGTGTCTTAATATATATTGCATGTTTAGCTCTCACATCCACGATCGAGCACTTTATTGAATTTTTTTCATCGCCTCTTGACACACACACACACAAACACACACACACAAACACACACAAACACACACATATATATTTACATATATATATATATATATATATATATATATATATATATATATATATATATGAAGTTTATCTACAATAGTAAGCGTAAAAAAATATTTGCTGAGAAAAGGCATATATTTTAATACTATACGCACGTATTCCTCTGAAAAACGCTGGCTTTTTTCTCAAAAAAAGTTGTCATTCTAATAGTTTCCGAACTATCATCTAAACTCCAATTTCTGTTCAAACGCTGAAATGTTAAATGTATATTCTATAAAATTTACTTCGATTAACTCAACCAATTTTACATCTTCGACGTCAATATTCATGACTAACCTGACAATAAACTCAGACCCAGTGTGGATATTTAGATGCTGGAAACCTTTCTACTCTAATGATGTATTTTCTCAGAGTGTTAGACTTTGGAATTCCTTTTCAGCTCCTGATTCCCTGACTGTACTGACATGCACAATTCTAAGTATAATGTGAACGGATATCTTCGCTACTCAAATTCCGCTGTAGTATTCTTGTAAATTTTATCGTCAAATGTAGTCTCCTTCGTCAAAGTGACACCGTGATTTGTTTGAGATTAAATAACAGTAAAGGTGAAGTTATGTCTTAAAAATCAGTTTATTCATAACACTATGTCATTTATTTAGTGCAGTAATGTCATATTTAATCCGACGTGTGGATTCAAAATTGCAACGGTAAATGGCAATTTTTTATTTTTGTTTAAAGTATAAAGATATACATTTATCATTATTAACTGTGTTTATTATGAGGCTAATATTTTCTTTATAAAGCATAATTTATTCATTGATTTTATTTGTTTATCTTAAAAAAGTATTAGATAGATATTGTAACTATAAATTCCACACTTTGCTTGATAATTCGTTTGATGTTAACGTTTATGATTTAGATATGTTTTTTAAAGCTTTTCTTTATTCAGTTCCTCTCCTTTGTCTCACACTTGCATCATAAACCTTACTAGATATTAATGTCTCCATATGTATATTCGACCGATGTGTACGATAACATATTTTTATTCTAATAATAAAATTACTTAATTTTTATATTGTAAGATAGTGGCGATATTTATTTTTAACAGTGCAGTCAGTAATTAGATAGTGCGTCAAGTGTAATGTCAAGAGACGTAATTCATTGTATCATATCTCAAAACAGGCCTGGGTGTGAAATATCAACGTTTGACAATGTAAGAGAATCACCAAGATAACCACGCAATAATATTTTTAAAGCGAATAGAAATTAACTGGAAAATATTAGGTATCATTAGATCTTAATGAGAATGAAATTAGTTTTCTTGGCAAAACAAGCAAATCGTTAACGAGGGAAACAGCTTCCTCGGGTGGCATATTGTTTTGTAATATTTGAACATATGACGCTTTTTTTCTAAATCATTTTATACGTACTTTCCAAAGGGTGACATTTAATTGAAAAAATAACCAAATTCAATTTTTCAAAAATAGAATGCTAATATGTAATCATAAATTACATCCATTACATATTAAACAAAAATTGCTTGTTACTCATTGAAAAATTATATAAAAGTTGTTCCATATATTTATATAAGCTTAAATATTGTTACGTTTTATTATTGCGAAAAAGTATGTCGGGTTAGTAAGCTATGTTTTACGGCATATTAACACTTTTCGGTATCAGTCATTTCTTAAGAAGAATGTGAATTGTAGTGAGATGGAAACGGGTGGGGGAGTAAAAATGAGTTGTTAAATTAAATGTTCCATTGTTTTTCTCGATTATTTTTTCAATTTTTATTTTGGAGAAAAGATTATAAAAACTATAAAAAAGAGCTTATAGTTACATTGTCCAAATTCTGAATATTGTCGTTGTCATTATGGTCCGACAATTAGTACACTGAGAATAATACTTTCAACAGTTTTACACCCAACGAAAACAAAAGGTTGTTTTCACAAGCTGTTGAAACACAATTCTGGAAAATGATAATTTATAGACTGTTATATTCAAGTATGTCAATGCGAGGAAGCTGAGAAAATTGTATTCAAGGTGTTATCTATAAGCGGCCAGCATTTAGAAAATGACGAAATACTTATTTGTTTATGTCTCATAGTTTGCTATGTTTAAGAAAAGATTTATAGTTCTAATATATGATGATGATTCGTGGACAAATCGAAAGCGCTCGTGAGAGCAACAGTTATAGAACTTTTATTAATATTTTTGAGTTTGGTAAAAAAAAAAAGAGTATACGGAAAATCGAAAAATTAAAAAAAGGAACCATAAAGCAAACTGTCTCCGTTGCATTAAATAATATTTGCTTAGAAGAAAAAAATGCTGGCTATATATATATATATATATATATATATATATATATATATATATATATATATATATATATATATATATATATGACATAATCGTTTCCCGGGGAGAGTTACTTGGTTGACTAACGCCCTTGCAACGCAACCAGCTCCCTGGCGGAATAAACGATATGCAAAGATATCCAAACGATAAGCACATTTTGGAAACATCAACAAAAACGAGTCGAGATGTACCCGATTATAAGTGGCTAGGATCGGTCGCTTCTTGTCTTCATTGCGTCTTACAGGCATCTTTCCATCGTCGGCATTAATGACATGCTGGAATTTAATGCTTATACAAAATTATCGAACAAATGCATATTTATAAAAATATAATGTATTTAAGATTTAACAATGAGAAGCATATTTTTATAGAGACCAGTTGAAACCAGAGGCATGCTATGTTTCGTCCGCCGGCCCCAGAATGTAAGCGTCAACTGTTTAAAACAATGAAATAATATTCAATTCTCACTTTCTTTTTTGAAAGAGAGAGAAGGGGAGTGAAAGAGGGAAAGAGACAGAGAGTGAAAGAAAGAGAGAGAGAGGGGGGAGAGGGACATGCTTACGTAATGTTTAAACATTGTTTTGTTTTTGTCGCCATGAGTTCTTTCGGGTTTTACCTCTCAAACCCTTACGTCTTATACAGTTTTGCCTTTGTTCAATATTATAAACACACTGTCATTCTTGGCTTGAGTCATAGCAGAACAGTTTACAATTCACAAACACCTGCTTAACACATGTGCACCTCACAAGTACAGACCAAGTTGGGCACATAGTTTATTAATGTAGAAGACCAGCTCCCGAATAAGGGGATACGTACTTGTGCCATATATATCATATATATAAAATCATACATATCCATACATATATATGCATATATACACATATATGTATATATATATATATATATATAATATTATATACCTCTCTCTTTATACATATATATATATATATATATATATATATATGTGTGTGTGTGTTTGTGTGTATTTATATGCATTTTCATCTTTTTCTTTCTGTGTATATATATATATATATATATATATATATATATATATATATATATATATATATATATATATATATATATATGGCCCTTATTTAGCTTAATATAAAATTCTGAAGAAGTTAAAATACAAATTTCTCTATATCTTCAGGGATATGCCATTTACAAATCAAATATTGAATTTTCAAGACACATAGCCAAAGAAGTGTCTGTTTTATTCCACAATAAGAAACCGATTTTGAATTCAAATATCGGCAGGCCGGTCCCCTCGTATCCACGATTTTTCCCGGAGTAAAAATTTAGATATATTAATATTCACGTTATCGCATGGAAAAATCGAACTAAGAATCGGATGATTGTATTCTCTAGAGAATTATATAAGCTTTATTCGTTTAAGTGAGTTCTAAATTATAGACTTTGGATAGCGAATATTGCAGAACGTTTGGGACATTCAACGAATCCGCACCTGCTCGATAGAATATTGCGATTAAAGGGTAAAGTTCCATTTAACATTTAACAGGAGAGTTTTGCAGACATTACCAAGGAACAATATCTTGTTTCCTTGTAGAGATTGAAAATACTATTCCAGAAAGAATATATAGAACGTTTATTATTGATTATATGAACGTATACCGTATGTACGCAAATATAATCATATAGTTTTGAACATTTGTGTTCAATTGCATTACAGGAATTTGCCAAACGACCAGGATTTTACTTCTTTTACATGATTCTACACTTTTACCTCTTATTTTCCTTTAGTAAAATCTATTAAAAAATAACGATAAAAGCAAAATCCTTGATGTACAGGACGAATGAAACAATTTCGAGATATACGGAGAGCACATACAGCACTTGGAAGTCCAAACGTTCACCCACTGTTTAGTGACCAGGTTCAACATTGCTTAATTTAAGTGATCCAGCGGTAACCTGTGTGGCTAAGGTGATTATACGGTATATATATATATATATATATATATATATATATATATATATATATATATATATATATATACATATATATATATATATATATATATATATATATACTGGACATAAAATTATATTATGTAATAATGCTATCTTGCATGATACTTGAAACTGTTACTTCTCTGCAGGACGAAATGTATATTTTTTCCATCAAGGTTCTTTTGAGTTGCACCTTTCCATATCCATCTGCTGATAGCTCGAACGATAACGATTAATGGAATTATGCTTTAGCGCTAACTATTTTCGCTTCTATTCTACTAATCGCATCTAAGAAATATTTTAACTTTGAAATCATTATTATATATATTATGTACAATTTATAATCAATAGGGAATAAGCACTTTAATAAGAAATACGAAATCTGCATATATATTTAACCTTATTTTCCGATCGGCATACGCTGAACGGCCTGCTAGTATATATATATATATATATATATATATATATATATATATATATATATATATATATATATATATATATATATATATATATATATACATTGTCACATAGAGAGAAAAATGATAAATACAGAGAGGAAAGAAAGGTATATATATATATACATATATATATATATATATATATATATATATATCACCCCTAAGTCAGTATAAAATACCCACTAACAGGCAACATAGCATTTATAATCGCAATTGGTTGTGCCCAGGTTATACAACGTAACATTTTGCCCATATGCCACGACTTTCTTTAGTGATTGTCAGGAACTCATTAATCTCCACCTTTCTGGTTTCTCTAATCGAGCGATCAGCCGTAGATAAAAATGTGATGAGGAAACTGCACGAAAGACTGGGTAAAACACAAAAAACCGGCCGTGTTCGTGATGCCCCTAAATCTGGTCGTACTAGACTTACTTCTAACAGGGAAGACAATGCTATCAAGATTCACAGCTAAGAAACAGATTTAGAAACGGCCCCTACAATCAAACAACAGTGCTTGTTAAAAAGTGCTCTCTTTTTATTGTCAAGAACAGATTAAAGAATTTAAACTTCCGAGGATGTGTTGCAAAATGCAAGCCAATTATTTCTATAAAGAAGCGCCGTCTGGATTTGTCAGATATACTGAAGATCATGACACTTTATATTGGTCAAAAGTGCTTTTTCATGACGAAAACAAGTTCAGTAGGCTAGGCAGTGATGTTAGGCAGTACCTCCTCGAATGGATGATTATGAATTTAGTCCTAGGTGCTCAGTTTCAACGTTGCAAGGTGGGTGATGTTCAGTTTTAGTGTGTCGCATTATTAGTCCCAATGGTCCAGGACCTATAGTTCGCTTGCAAGGTCGAATTTATTCGACCAAGTACATTAATATGTTTATTGGCCATTCTCTACCGTACTTTGGTCAAAATTTGGATGATAATCCCATGTTCATGCAGGATAATGCCCCCATTCACACAACTTCCGTGTTTGGATTAGCCTACACAATCTTCAGACCTCAATCCTATCGAAAACGTATGCGATTACATCAATAAGCAGCTACGCAATGATAAAATTTCAAATTTGGAAGAACTTTAGAGAAAAATTAAAGAAAATTGGGATGCCCTTTCAATGGAGTATTGCTGCAGTCTAATTCAAGGAATTCCCCAAAAGGTTGCAGGGTGTAAAATTACAGAAGAGCTATGCTACTAAATATTAACTAATTCATTTTGTTGCTACTTTATTTGGGTTAAATTAATGTCCTAAAGTCATATTTAAATAACAATTTTCCATCGTGCGGACTTTCTTTTTGCCTCCTCCATTTGAAGTTAATTTTACGTGAATACTAGAATATTTCAATTACAAGTACAAATATGTACAGGTAAATTATAGAATAATAGAAGGCCAACCAAATGAGGTATTATTTTTAAACTGTATCATTTAATTTAAATTTTGCAGTTTTCCAGAAAATTACACTTCTCTTTTTGCCGCCTGTATATATATATATATATATATATATATATATATATATATATATATATATATATATATATATATATAAAGGTAAATATTAGACACCCTCTCTCTATATATATATATAGAGAGAGAGAGAGAGAGAGTGAGAGAGTGAGAGAGAGTGAGAGAGAGAAAGGGGGCAGGGAGATAGAGAGAGAAAGAGAGGGAAAGAGAGTGTTCAATATTTACTGAGACAACTTTCTATTACGAATTTTTGTCTTTTTCAGGTATATATATGAATAAAGTTTAACGTGATGATTACTTTTGGCAATATGCCACACGATTTAGCGAAACGAATTGCCATTGTTAACTTTTTAACTCCAGGGAGTCTGCAGAAGACATTGCGAAAACATTACTGTTAACTGAATGTTTATGTTGAACGTATTTAAACGTTTCAAATCAACTGATAGGATCACTGATGTACCTGGTCAGGATCAGCCTAATTCTCCTAGAATATAAAAACTGATAACATCCAACAGAGGGAAACATAGGAATAATTCAAGACGATTCACAAGATGTCTCACAAAAGAGGTAAGAGTAGCCATTAGAAAGCTGTCTACCATTCTCCACTGTGACTTTAAATCATTTCCACACAAGCACTAAAAGAAGCATTTGTTATCGGCAAGATATATCACGCAACAGAGGAAAAGAGCAGAAAGCATCTTATCTCGAATCATGGCTGGCACGCTTCCAAATAGAGTTTTCTCTGACAAAAAAGAAAATATTCAACAAAATATTAATATTTAAAATGATTTGATATGCTCTAGTATTGGAGAAGCTGAATCGCGAGTTGTTATTCGGAGGCAAAGCGTTTTCTCGGTTATTGTCCGTGTCTCGATTACAAAGACAGGAAGTAATCCCCTGGCTATTGTCGAATACGTTGTTGAATTTAACCAGGAACAGTATCTCAAGACCATTCTTGCATGAAAATTGTTGCCGAGGAGCAAAGTCATTTAAAAAAATTGCTGCGAAGGGAGAAAGTCATTTAAAAAAGTCGTTGCTCGTTCCAGCAAGACGCAGCCTCGGTTACCGGAGCGAAAACCAAACACAAGCATGACTTAAGAAGAATGCTCCAGAATTCATTTTAAAGGAAGAATTACCCCCATGATCTCAACAAATGGGCATTAATATTTAGTCTATCTTACATGTATAAAAATTCGGATGCTCTGTGGAAGAAATTTAAAGGGGAAATGAGCCAATATTCTACAAGAAAATACTTCATAACACGTGTAGATCATTCATTAAACATTCGCAGCAGGTTATTTATGCATATGACGGTTGGATTCACTAAAGTTTGGATATTTGGAATATATTTAATTAATTGCATGTGTTTGGGCGCTATGTATAGTTTAATTTATTTATTAAACTTAGTAACGTAAGTTATTCAAAACCCGCTATATATATATATATATATATATATATATATATATATATATATATATATATATATATATATATATATATATATATATATATATATACAAAAGGGAAAGTGTCTCTATGTCTCTGTGTGTCTGTCTGTAATTTTCCCTACACAATATCTCTGTCAATTTTCAGTCTACAGACTCGAAATTTAGTTTACAGGGTATTGGGATTTGGGAAAATCTTTGTAATCCCTTTTCGGTCAGAAATTTGGCTGTTTAGAGGTCAAACCTAATAACTGGATTTGGGGCAAAAGCAAAAAATGTAGGGGTCAAAGTTTTAAAAAATTGACCGTTTTTTTTGGCTCAACATACACCTCCAAACACCTGGGTAACACCGGGCTGAAATGCTACTCTATCTATAATCCTATACATTCGTGTTTCTTTGTATTGATATTCATATTAAACCTTCTTTCCTATTTATTTAAAAAGAAAATACAATTTTCTTATATATGCTTGTGGAAATGCATTCACTAGCAAAAGATCTAACTAATAAGCATATTTTTAAAACATTCATTTTAATTAATTCCCAATTAGTTTTTTTCGGTTTTCTTATAAGATGATTATCTAGAGTTAACTATTACGTGTAATTATATTCATGCAGATATTCTACATGATATATACTTGCATAATATTTGCGTAAAATCTTTACAGTAAAGAAAAAATGTTTCCATATATATTTATGTATACGTCTATATTTTAGTTTAATCTAGTTTATCTATATATCTATAAACGTGAACATGTCTGTGTATCTTTCTGCGTGTTTACATTTCTCTACGCAATAACTCTCCCACTTTTAAGTCTACAGACTCCAAATTTGATATACAGGATACTGAAATTTGGGAAAATCTCTGTGATACGTTTTCGGCCGGAAATTTGGCTGTTAAGGGGTCAAAGTTCAACGATTGACATTTTAGAACTCCAGAAACCCCCTACGACAATTGAGAGTCTAAAAACTTGAAATTTTAGATAGAAGTTCCTTGGACATGGATCTAACTTAATAACTTGATTTGAACCTAAAACAATAAATGTTAAAGGCTCATTATAGGGGGAAAATTAAAAAAAAAATGCCTCAGCGGTCTCTACCAAATTAGTCAAACAATTTCTGGTTTAATCATTTTAAATTTTACATAAAGGGTATTCAGAGATAGGGCAAGCCTTTTAATCGGTTTGGGTCGAAAATTCTTAGTTACCAATATATAAATGTATGTCTGTAAGTTTTTATGTCTGCCCAACACTTTCGACAGAGGCCACGGATTTTCTCAAGATCAGTATCGTTTTAGAAGTTCGACCTTTTCGACGACAAACATCGAACAATTGTCTAAAAACATTAACATCTTCACCTTAAACTAGGCACTTTTCTACAGGGGGTCACTTTTTTCGCCAATATTTTTGAAAATCATCCTCTCCTTTCGATTATCTAGTCTTAATTTTAAAAAATGCCTCTTCAGGTTTGGCGGTGGTCGTAACAGCATAGATGTCAGGTTTTTTTCCCCGTTCTTTTCTTCCTTTGCGGTATGGGTTCGAGCCTGCCTTCCTACTATCACTTTCTTTTTGTATTTTTTTGCTACACATACACATCAAAACACGCTGGCAACGCCGGGCTGAAATACTAGTATATCTATAAAAGTGAACGAGTCTGTGTATCTGTCTGTCTGTCTGTGTACATTTCCCTACGCAATAACCCTGACACTTCTTAATCTACAGACTCGAAATTTGATATACAGGGTTCTGAGATTTTGGAAAATCGATGAGATTGGTTTTTGGCCAGAAATTTTACGATTAAGGGGTCAAAGTTAAACGATTTGACCTTTGAGAAATCTACTAAACTCCTCCAACAATTTTGGGTCTAAACACTTGAAATTTTAGATATAGGTTCCTTGGACATGGAACTAACTTAATTACTTGATTAGAGCTCAAAACAGTAAATCTTAAGGGGTCATACTTAAAGAAATTGACCGCTTTTTTTTTGCTCAACATACACCTCCAACAACACCGGGGCTGAAATGCTAGTCTATCAATCAATAGTCCTATACATTCGTGTTTCTTTGTTGTGTATTGATATCAATATTAAAAACCTTCTTTTCTATTTATTTAAAAAAGAAAATACAATTTTCTTATATATGGCTTGTGGAATTGCATTCACTAGCAAAAGATCTAGCTAATTTGCATATTCTTGTAAACATTAATTTGAATTAATTCCTTATTAGTTATTTCGGTTTTCTGATGCGATGATCGTCTTTAGTTAACTATTACGTGTAATTGTATTCATGCAGATATTCTACATGATGTATCCTTGCATAATATTTGCGTAAAAAGTTTACAGTAAACACAAAATTGTTTCAACATCTATATTTATGTATGCGTATGTATTTTTGTTTAATCTATCTATCTATCTATACATCTAAGAATGTGAATGGCTCTGTCTGTGTCTGTGTACATTATCCTACGCAATAACTTTCTCAATTTTAAGTCTATAGACTCGGAATTTTATATACAGGGTACTGAGATTTGGGAAAATGTTTATAATCGTTTTCGGCCAGAAATTTCGCTATTAAGGGGTCAAAGTTCAACGATTTGACCTTTGAGAACTCCTTCGTCCATTTTAGGTCTAAAAATTGAAATTTTAGTTCCTTGAACATGGATCTAACTTAATAACTTGATTTGCGCCCCAAACAATAAATGTTAAGGCGTCATAATAGGGTTCAAAGTTAAACAAGTTTTTTTATTTGTTTCTTTTTGCTCAACATACACCTCCAAACACCCGGGAAACGCCGGGCGTAAATGCTAGTATATCTATAAACTGAACGTGTCTGTGGGTCTTTTTGTCTTTGTGTCTGTCTGTGTGTGTCTCTATGTGCATTTCCGTACGCAATAACTCTGTAAATTTTCGGTCTACAGACTGGAAAATACTTGTTATGGGGTCAAAGTTCAACGATTTAACCTTTGAGAACTCTACCACACTCCTCCAACAATTTTTGGTTTACACACATGAAATTTTAGATATACGTTCCTTGGAAAGTGATCTAACTTCATATACAATAAAATTAAGGCGTCATAATACGGGTCAAAATTTTAAAAAAAATTGACTTTTTTTTTTTTTTGCTCAGTATACACCTCAAGGCACCAGGGCAACGCCGGGCACCCATGCTAGTATATCAATAAAAGTGAATATGTCTGTGTTTCAGTCTGTGTAAATTTCCCTACGCAATAACTCTGTCAATTCTTTGTCTATAGACTCGAAATTTGATATACAGGGTACTGAGATTTTGGAAAGTTTATGTGATCAGTTTTCGGTCCGAAATTTGGCTGCTAAGGGGTCAAAGTCCAAGGATTTTACCTTTGAGAACTCTGCAAACTCCTCCGCCAATTTTGGGTCTAAACACTTAAAATTTTTGATATTGGGTCCTCGGGCATGAATCTAACTTCATACTCAGCATACATCTCCATGCTAGTATATCTATAAAGGTTAACGTGTCCGTGTGTGTGCGTCTATGTGTGTCTGTGTACATTTCCCTACGAAAGTTTAAGTCTACAGACTCGCAATTTTATATACAGAGTACTGGCTGTTAAAGGGTCAAAGTTTAAGGATTTGACCTTTGAGATCTCTACCAAACTCCTCCGCCAATTTTGGGTCTAAACACTTAAAATTTTAGATATATGGTCCTCCGACATTGATCTAACTTAATAAATTGAGTTGAGACTAAAACAATAAGTGTTAAGGGGTCATAATAGGGTCAACTTTAAAAAAAAATGACTGCTTTTTTTTGCTCAACATACTCCTCCGAAGACGCGGGAAACACCGGGCTGAAATGCTAGTATACATATATATATATTTATATATATATATATATATATATATTTATCTTTGTGTATTTGTGTCTGTGTAGGGTGTATATCTATGATTATGTGTGTAGACCTATGTATAAAACTGTGACATCATAAGGATGCGTATGTAATGGATGTATGTTTGAAAATATAATGTGAGTAGAAAGGAAAGTTGCGGAAGTGGATTTGAGCGTTACGCGTGCGTTACCTCAGTAACGAGCAGAAGTTTTGGTCGTTGATTTGATTTTGATATTGATAATAATAGGTAAACCGGAGCCAAGAATACTTGGCATTGTTTGTCGTTATGATCAAGGTAAAAACTCCTAAGTAATGTGTGAATATAGACAGAAAATAAATGATTTCTTTTTATTAAATATAAAGAATATAATAAAACAGAAATTAAGACGGTTGTGTAATGTAAAACTTACTGATCCTTTTTTTAAGTCAACACATCTTACTCTCTTTCCATCATTTTGTTAACCCCAGCTTCCATGTATAATTTCTGATCGCCCTGTATTCCCTCTTAATATAATCAAATAAAATACTACGTGTATACATCATATTTAATTTTCTTGAGTCTGCCATAGAGGAATACTCTTGTTCTGAAGAGGCAGTATATCTGAATAGATACAAAACAACTATTCACATGTGTAGCAAATAATATTCGTATATGTTGATATATATATATATATATATATATATATATATATATATATATATATATATATATATATATATATATAAATTGAACGTCTCTGTGGGTGTGACTGTATACATTTTCCTTCGCAATAACTCTGTCAATTTTCAGTCTACAGAATCGAAATTTGATATACAGGGTACTGAGATTTGGGAAAATCTATATGATCAGTTTTCGGCCAGAAATTTGGCTGTTAAGGGGTCAAAATTCAACGATTTTACTTTTGAGAACTCTAACAAATTCCATCCACAATTTGGCGTCTTAACATTTGAAATTTTAGATATCGGTTTCTTGGACATAGATCTAAATTAATAACTCGATAAGAGCACAAAACAATAAATGTTAAGGGGTCATAATAGGGGTCAAAGTTTAAAAAATTGACCGCTTTTTTTTGTCTTTACTCAGCATACACCTCCAAACACCCGGGCAACGCCGGACTGAAATGCTAGTATATATATATATATATATATATATATATGCGTGTGTGTGCGTGTGTGTGTGTGTGTTTGTATGTGATTGTGTGTGTGTGTAAGAACATTCTCAAACTATATACTGAACATTTTTCTGATCTCCAGACATGAACTAAGTATATTGAGTATTCAGACATGTAGAATATTTTAAATCGCTTTTAATCCGGAGGAAGTGTTGCAAAGGGGGTCAAAATGAAAAAAAATGTACTAGGAGGAGGTAATCCGTTTTTTATCTGTTTATCAATTGTTTCATGAATGCGCATGCGTGAACGGTTTATAAAACAGCTTCCCTGTGTTAAACATAGAAAGGTTTGAAACTACCTTTTAAATACCGTGTGAAACTGACCTAATATTTATCATAATTGACTCGATGTTTTTAAATTTTGGTTTCGATCTCAGCTCGAATATTTTTTCTTAAAATAAGTGAACTGTTAAGAAAAAAAAAACATAATGCTCGCATGCATGTCTAACTTTGTTTTTTGTATTTCATCTTTTTAAAAGAATTAAACAGTATGTTTAATACATACAGTATTTCTGTGTTTTTATGAATAAGAATTCTGCATTTATTTAATATATGTATATGGCTTTTACTGCCGGGAAACACCGAGAGTGATTTGCTTGTCTGCCTATCTATCTATTTTTTTACATGGTGGTCACCACTTATATAGGCCGGGAGGCAACTCGGGTATAAGTGTCATTGCGTGTACAGTAATCTATGGGATTATATCGCAGTAATCGTTAGTAATGGAGATTTGATAAAATATCTTAATTTACAGGGCGGTTTATCAGGAATTTCTTTATGTTGAACGTGAAGACATCCACGTTGTAGTCAGGTGGGAAACAGGCAAACGGAAGAGAGTTCCACAGCGTGCACTCCTAAGAAAGAATCTTTGATCATATTGATTTAGGCACAGATGAAGCGTGGGGAAAATTATTGACAGTGGTTTCAGCAAGACGGGTGTTTTTCGTGAAAGATGGGTAGGGGGGATCAGAGATTGGAGCTCAAACGAACGCTTCCCATGGAAATAACGGTAAAACAAAGACAGGCTCGCAACGTCTCTTCTGTGGGAAAGAGCTGGCAGGGAAGAGAAAAGGGCATCCAACACTAAGCTACGAAGTCTAGTTGGTACTCTGTCAAGGCAAGATAGGCTGTTTTTAGCAGCTCCTGCCCAGATGTAGCAGCAGTACTCTATCCTTGGACGTACCTGCCTTTCATATAGATAGGGAATTGCCTCGGCAATGAGATATCTACTGGAGCGGTAGAAGAATCCCACTATTTTTCTATCGACCTTGGCAACAGATGTGATGCACGTGTTCCATTTCAGATATGGAGTAAAGGTCAGTCGGAGAAGCTTGTAAAAACATGGAGCCTCCCCAAGAGAGAGTCCTGCATTACAATTGATGCCAGATAGGGATCATAGCGTTGATGATGTAAAGATAGAAGCTTGGTACTATCCATCTATCTATCTATGTATATATATATATATATATACATATATATATATACATATATATATATACATATATATATGTATATATATTCATGTATATATATATATTCATAAAAGTGAGAATGTGTGTAAGAACCTTCTCAGCCTATATACTCCACGAATCTTTGACATTTGGTATATAACGTAATAAGACCAGTAAAAAGCGTTTTTTTTTTCGGGAAAAAGAGCTGCTAAGGGGAACATTTTAAAAATAGATACGTGGAACTCATTTTATTTTAATTTGTTTGCTAATTGTTTTACGAATACGCATGATTACCTGAATAGTTAACGCTAGGGATTACTTATGTCAAGTATAAGTAGTTTGTGAAGACTATTCAAAGATCGTGTCAAACTGATTTAATGGTTATTAAACTTGACTCAGTGTGTTTACGTTTTGGTTTCGATCCCAACTCGTGTATTTTTTTTACTTAAAGAAGTGAACGGTTTAGAAACAAGATATAACACTCGCATCACATGTCTAGTTGCCTTTCGTTTGTTTCTTCATTTTTCCTGGGAATTGAACGTATAATACATACGGTATTTCTGTTTATCACAAATAAGGATTGCTGTATTAATTAAAATATATTTACGTGTATTTTACAACCTTGCAACGTCGGGCGGCCTGCTAGTGTATTTTATCAACATATGGCATATCTGAATTAAATATTGACCAAAATGTATTACTTTTAAATCGATAAACATTTAGAAATTATTTTATTCTCGTCCTATTTATAACATTGAGTAAATAATATCCTATTTGATTCACTGGCGTAGACTATGCAATAAGAAACATTTATTGAAATAACATATTTACATATAAAACAATAATATTACTTTTACAACAACAATTTAAGGTAGATAAAAATGTACATATATCCGACTCACAGTTATATATAATAAAAATACATTTACAGAAGCTAAACGTTTTTTTTATATTTCTATATAAGTGTAGCACTTTATTGCTTGTAGACTTATAGTATGATTGAGTGATATTAAATTTAACAGTAATCTCATCTATATTGGAAGCAACTTTCTGACGAAAAAAAATTAGAATGATGATCCTAAAACCATAGGAAATAAGCGAAATTTAATGTCCATCCAGTTTTATTTTTTATATATCAAATAAATAAATATTATATAAATATAATCGAAAAAATATATACCAGTTTAATCGTGTAGTAAATACTGTGGTAGGAATAAGAAAATAAATAAACGTATATATTTGAGTTATTACGCCAGTGTTTTTATACTGAAATTTTACGACTGGATGCTGATTGGAAGGATATTCTTTTCAGTCCATCCTTAGTTGTTGCTATTTTTATACATGTTCTATAAAATATATGAATTATTTGAAAAGTACAAAATTATGTTATCCAATGTATGTGTTTATATTTAATGTTTCAAATTGCGCTAATATATTCACGTATAAAGTCTTTCTAACATAGCATATATTTCCAATGTAACTTTTTATTTAATATATTTTACATGATTCTCTTCCGTTTTATCTCGTGATATGCAACCAAAGTTTGGATTATATTTAAAAATCCATGTTTTGTCCACCCATTCTTTTACTATACCAGTGCATAATATTACCAAGGAAACTATGAGACAAAGCTAAGAATAGTAATTTTAATCATACACAATCTTATCGAAGATTTCCTTTTGAGAAGACTATCTACTATCTAGTTTATAAAACGTTTTGAGCAGACTATCTATTATCTAGTTTATAAAACCAATACTTTTTTTTCAATTAAACTAAAACTAAAACTTCAGCGTAAAGTCTTGCGGAATAATTAGGATGCAATAATATATATATATATATATATATATAGTTTACGTATGATTCTATCTGTGCCTGTAATCACGTAAGTTTTCACTCTATAAGTGAAAATAACTGGAACAGAAACTTGAAATAATTTATTTTTGTAGACATTTCCTGCAAAGGTTTATAAATTCCCTATTTATTTAGATTTGTGTTTAGCTTGCTGAGGGTATAAGTCTTCACGATATACGATATTGTTTGCAAACATTCTTCTTTTTACTTATTTTGACTTCATTAATGTCTGTTGTTTTCCATCCCACACGGCAGTACTCTAATGTAAGATAATAATGCCCATTTTACCGCAGTATCGTCCGCGAACTTAACCGAAATATTTTCAATTTAAAGGTTGTTTCCTCCTTGTATATACTAGCTTATTTTATTGGCTGTTTTTAAAAATGTTATCTCAATATTTTCCTGCATAATTACCCCCACCAAAAATGTATATATATATATATATATATATATATATATATATATATATATATATATATATATATATATATATATATAAAGATTCTTTTTCTTTGTCTTCTTCTTCTTCTTCTTCTTCTTCTTCTTCTTCTCATTCTTCTTCTTATTATTGTTATTATTATTATGTACATCCTATTGGTGTCAATGTGACAGAGTCTGCAAGCACCAGCCGCCCGCTTGTTCCTCTATGACCCCTTTATTCTTATCTTAATCCCCACAATCCACTAAAACTCTTAATAAAACCCTATAATCTTCCAGATAAACTCTTTCTCGCAATAAGCTTATAGTCCACGAATTCTTTAAATAAAAACCTTTTTCTAATACTTTTGCTTTACACTCGTTAACCCTGTCCATGCGTGCTAACTTTCCCTAATTATTCTTAAAATAACTTACTTTTTGGTTAATCTCACATTTATGCTTATTCACACGGATATTTTGGGACCATTTATAAACTCGAACAACATGCACCCGATCTTCCACAAACATGGATATTTTACTTCTACAATTTTCTTGGATTCAACAGGTTTTGACTAAAACCCAAGAGCACAGCGTGTCACGAGAAACTATCTGTTTCATTGTTTTACATTTATTTCACGCTGTGTGTTTTTAATACTTTACGGGTATTTTTTTGTGTGCATTTTGCTAACACCTCCCATCTGACGAGTTCTTCGAGACTCCGCGAAATAAGAACTTTCACCTCTATTAGTGTTTCCTTTCCGAATAATAAATGCGTTTACTCTTGCTAAAATGCTTCTCACCATACTTTATTAAACATATGTATCCGTCTTGGAATTGACACAAGCAATAAATTTACATTTGCTTTACATGTGTTTTTTTGTGGTATGATTCGCTTTTTGCATGAATACAATTTATAAATTTTTAATAAAATAATAATCCGTCCTTGCGATATATACTATGGTCTAACGTACACATTCAATTATTCTTATTGATTAGTTCAATAATTTAGGATTTTACAAACATATATTTACACTTTGTATGCCCCCTTTTTATTTTATTTGTATTTAAAATATTTTTTATGTTATTGTTTATCTCTAATGGAAAGTTGTGCAAAGGATACAGTGTTACGGTTAAAGTAGATGTTTAATTTTGTAGAAAAGTAAAAGGGGAAATGAAGGGTCTGAAAGGTTATATTGGAGTCAGGTTAGATCAGGTGAATTTAAATGTGCATGTATCATATAAAGGCTGTACATTATGAAAACAAAGGCCACTATTCGGCTTTTTATAGAGTATTGTTGTCACATTTGGAGCCGGCAAGCTTATGGGTCCTGGACTGTCATCTAAGCTTATATTTCTGTCCCATCGACGAAATCCTGCATCTCTCTGGCCGTTCTACAAGTATGTTAGTGGTGAATGTTCCAACCAACTACAAGCACTTGCACCCCTTCGACGTAAATACTTCAGACAAATCCGACAAGCAGCAAATATACCACGCCACTCAGTAGAGAACCCTAGATGCAAGAAAGCATTGTACTCTAATAGATTATTTCCCAGAACTGCTATATTTTGGGACTCCCTTAAGAGACTTTATTTCCCAACTATACTGACATGCAGAAGTTCAAATCTAATGTGAACAAACTATCTGCTGTTCCTCCCCCCTTTACATAGTACCTCTGAACCTCATGTCCCCGATAGTAGCCTCCTACATCAAAGTGGCACTGTGCCTTGTTTGGGATGAAAATTGAATGCGTGTATATATATATATATATATATATATATATATATATATATATATATAGAGAGAGAGAGAGAGAGAGAGAGAGAAAGAGAGGTAGAGATACATATATATATACATATATATATGTATATATATATACATATATACATATATATTTGTGTCTCTGCGTGGGTTTGTGTGTGTAAGATGTTGTGTGCATATTTCTATGTATCTATCCTTGGGTTGATACGCAAATATACTTATGTGTCTTTATGACACTTTTTTAAGAAAATAAAAGAAATATAATTTTCACTTTTTGATTGCTGACCCTAGTAAACAAAGTAATCCACAGTAACATCCCTATATTTTATACCGTGAACTTCTAACTGCAAAGAAATACCGACCTGTGATACGTACTGTTTCTGCTCCTTTATTTAAATGTACACACCCAAAAAAACAGAAGATATTCCTGTTTATTAGTGATATATGAATTAATTTTTTACTTAGTGTTTATTTCCGTAGCTCGTAACAATTCTGATCAGTACATTTTCTATAAAATTATTTTGCATAAACTGGACATAAAATAACTGATTTGTCGACGGCATGTATTGATTAGAAACGAAGTATATGAATTCGATAACATATGTTATCCATCCAACTATCTTCGATCAAACAATCATCGTAAAATCCAAATCAATTTTTAGCCTCTAAGAAGAAAACTTTCGGTATCGATATAACCAATCATATTTTAACGATTATTACGCATAAGATGCTTTAAAACTTGGGATTAAGCTTTCCTCTATAAATCATATCGACCAAGTTCCTATTTATTGGTTGTAAACAATCGCTCAATGTCGATACGAGCCAATCATAAAATAAGTGACGTCGATTTCAGTATGAAGAAACCGAAGGAAATACTGTTCAATAATATGAATGATATGTACACGCATCGATATAATCGACCATAATTGTTAGTAAGTTGGTGTTCAGTTATTTGAATTTAATACTATAGATAGTTTGGTGTATTAAAGATCTAATCCTCTTTCCGGTATTTACAATGCCCCAGGAGGAGTGGATGATCTGTCGAGGCAAAATAACATTATTACTTACTGATAAAGTGGGCGCAAAATCCGGCTACTTTCTCTTATAATTTGGCCAAATTCATTTTCACGAACTCTAGCAACTTCAAGTGGCTTATCTTGCCATCCTCTATTAAAGAGGTTATACCACTTACGTCTTATTCTTACTCTGTTTTTCACCGCGCCGGTTGCAGAGAGAGCGCACCTTTTGTTTATTTTAGGTAAGATTTTTGGAATATTACTAATGCAAGTCGTAATGAAATTTTGGAACATTTCATTGCCGCTTAGTTACGTTAAATAGAACATTATACCACCACTGAATGATTTAAAAATATCTAGATTTGATTTAACTTTATGACCTACTTTATTTCAAAATAAATTGAATAACCATGCAGTTGTCAATATATTAAACAGCGTATGTTATGCTTAAATTAAATTAAGACTGTTGTGATGACTCATTTTAAGGCAGCAATTATTAGACCAAGACGATTCAATTCTAAATTGTAGGGATGTATACAACTTCTCCCAGAAAAAAAATCTATTGTATTGCCCTTATATTTACTGGTCAACGGTTTGATGTATTAATAATTTAATCGTTTATAAGGTTTACAAAAAACATCCTTCCTGGTGCATTGTAAATGACAGAATGTAGATTAGGTCTTTAATACATTAGATTTTCTCTTGTATTACGTTCTAATAACTATGCACACCAACTTGTTAACAATTATGATCGATTATATCGATCGGAGTACATAACATTCATGTGATTATTGAACAGGATTTCATTCGGTTTCTTCATACGGACATCTACGTCACTTATTGTATGCTTGGCTCGTATCGGTATTGAGCAGTTCACTTTTAAAGTCAAACTTTTAAGGATAAAGTGTGCTTATTCATACTCATAAAAGACTTATCCCATTACATTTCTTGAGTCCAAACCTGGTGAATCAAAGAAAGATTTAGAAGTAAAATATCCATGTTTATGGTAGTCCGAGTTCATGTTGTTGGATTTTGTCTTTAATTAAGTTAATTGTCTTCTGTTTACGGTTATCTGATCGACGAACACCGACAGAAATGTCGATTTATTTTTCAACTTCATTATTTCTCTTTTGCATGTTCTGACTAGAGTCATCTTACCTGCCGATCTTGTGTCTCACTGCCCGATGGTTGAAGGAATGTAAATATAATCCAGACCATTTTAGATGTGATCGAGTTGTGATACCTAATCCTCTTTGGAAACTGTAGTTGTGGTTTTATTGAGCACTACTCATTCATATTGTATGTTGGCATTTGTTTCCATAATACCTTTCTAGTTAGAATTCATTATAAAAAGATATTGGTATTACGCGAAGGACTCCCTGATAGTTGCCAACTTCTTGAAGTACTAGATTTGAACTTGGAACCCTCAGCCTTATAATCAGTGTAGTTAACCGATTAACTACATTCCTTTCCCTGTTTCTGCTGGAATTCTCGGTTTCGGTCAGTGAAACTCTTCGAATACAAAACAGCAATGTTATGGTTTTGATAAAGGCTGTTACCGGCATTTATCAGATATCTGTTATAAAAAAAAAACATTAATTTATAATATGTTTCGGTTTAAAACGTTACCCTCTTTTTGCCACCTTAATCCAAGCCTATTGATAAATGGCTACTATTTATGAAAACGTTTAGATAATAATAGTGAGACTTGTGTTTACATTACCTTTGTGTCAGTGCAGCCAAGAGCAAGTAACTGAAAGGTGGTTCCTTAATCTAACAGCTCGAGAGTAGAAGCTATTAAAGTTGAACGTTTTCCGGCATCTACGCAGATCTACATATGTGGGATTCCGTTGCTAAATAGGTTTGTAGAGTATATGTACGTCGATGGAGGCATGTGCACGAGTTTAGATACAATTCGATGAAAATACGTGTAAAGCAAGCATAGCAATATGTTTTGTGTTTATTGATGCAAATGTTACAAGAAAAGGTCCCCGTTTTCTTGTAAGTAAGAAAAAACATGAAATAAGTAAAATGAGATAGGATAGACAAGATTCGAACCTCGGAAGAAAAGTTCAGGAACAGGGTCAGAAATGGAATTTACCCATTGTTTAGTTTTCACATATAATAGTTTAGATATGATGTTTGAAAAGGAATTTAACTATTCAATTCTTTTTATGAAAACGGAATTAAAATAAGGTCATCTAGAAAGCGAACAGTAGAAAATTAAAACATATTGAAAAATAAGTTAGGTAAAAAAAGATAGGCTAGTAAGAATTCTTGTCTGCAGACAGGTGAGAATCACGCATGTTCAGGCCACGAGATCGAGCACGTTTTTGGCCATAGATGTGACGTCATGGCAGGAAATGAATTCTCAATATAGTTGGTTGTTTTAGGAGACAGAGACAGCCAGGGTCGGACAGACAGAGAGGGTCGGACAGACAGTAAGAGTTGGACAGACGGAAGACAGAAGTCTATCCCCCTTTGGAAGCGAAGGGTTAGAGAGTTTTAATCATGTAGTCGACTTTTGAATTGCTCGATGTGAAATTAAGGTAATTAAGGAACATCTCACCAATCAGTGTTAGTGTGTGCGTGTATTAATATACTTCATGTAACGGCTGGGTCTTTACCACTGTCTGCAACGGTTGATCTGCTCAGACACTCCTATCTCGCGCCCATCAACCTCCCGGCGCGTCCCTTGGTCCAAAATCTCTGTCTTCTTTTCAGTGACTGACTCACAGACTCTAAGACTAAACTCTAATTTAAGATTGAACCCGTACTAAGTTACTTCCAGACTAAGTGATAACGAGTATAAATTAGCAAACTTCTTCAGGTCAGTAATTCATAACTGTTTATGTCCTTGTTATTGTTTAAAATATTAATTATACCATTCTCACTGTATAAAAGAGCTAACTGTAAATATGATTTTGTTTTGCTAAGTTATTTATCTTAATTAATATTTGATCAGAATTTAATCAATTCATTATTCCAAATTCCTACTTTGCTATTGAAACATTTGCTCTGAATATTTCATATTCAAAATATCCACATCTCTATAATGATTACGTACTTTCTAAGGTTACTTGACGACAACGCGTGTATGATTTTTTTTATTGAATGCTTAGTTGAGACTCCCTATTTAACAGTCTAAAATAGTCAATAGTGACTCATTATATTTGCAAGTACCTTTTAATCGAAATAAAACTTGTGTAGAATTACAAACTCGCAACGATGCAATGTTGAGACTAGTTCAATTCGCTTTCTCACAAATACACCAAATATAAAAATATACATTCGTAACGTCCATGGTTTTTCTGAATATATAGTAAATAAAAAAAATGTTCATTAAATCAAATTATACTCATTATAGAATGATCGCCATCTGAATTTTTGTAAAGACAGACAGTGATCCTATTCCTCCTGACATTTTAATGGATCGCCTTGTTTTAATTTGGAATTAGTTTTTATATCTTTTTCAGCATTTTTTTACAGTGAATAGATTAGATATATTTTCTTTCTGTAAGGTTGGTTCTATCTATTAATACGAAAATGTATTCACGTCTTTTACAAATCTAATATCATATCAGAATTATTAATTTTTTTATTCCCATCGGCTTTTCATAACTTTATAGATCAATATGCTTATATTTAGAAATAGTGATGATAAAAATCATCCAAACTTTTTTTTTGCATCATTTTCCAAAAACATTAGATCCCAACTATTTTTTATGGCAACTGACCACGTCCTATCTGCTTATCTGTCAGATTATCTTCATGGATCTGGAATGGTTTACCCACTCAAACAAGACCGATGACGAAGGGAGGTTCTGTCATGATTTCTCTATTGCTTATAACCTCACTCAGATTGTTCACGGACCCACATGTGTGTCCGACACTGACGGCCAGTATGCGAGTCTCCTTTACGTCTTACAACTTGCTCTAAACTATGTTCAGTTTCCGTTCTGTCTCCTCTTGGATCTTCCGACCACTTTGTTATATCAATTAAGATGAAAATGAAATCGTACAGTATATCGATCCTCTATGGCTGACTGATTAAGATTCCGTACATTTATATCAGATCTACCTCTGCGTTCCATGTTTAAAAAGGAGGTGTCCTCTGTAGTATAACGGAATGGTTAATTGTAGGTATAGACCCTTTCATACCCTAAGAAAAGTTTCAGCAAAAAATCAAACAGCCAGCCATTCTCTCTAGAATGTGCCGCTGTCATTTTGTACATAAATCCCTTTTTCCAGTTCTTCCAACGTAACATATGTATAGAGACTAAAGCCGCTTTCAGGGCTTCCAACAACCATTTTAAGAAAGTAATAAAGAACGCAAGAGAGTTGTATGCTCAGTCCATCAAGTCCAAAGTAGCTGAGCAGCGGCTTGGTGCCCACCAGTGTTGGCAAATAGCAAACATTATCCTAAACAGAAGCGTGTGCTCTATCCCAACTATCATCAATGGGCCTTAAGTAATCTATTCAGCATCAGACAAAGCCGAACTCTTTGCCAAGAACTTTGCAGCCAATTCTACCCTTTGCGACCAATATTTCCTCCTGTATCAGAAAACACGTTATGTGATATACAAATATGTGCACGTGATGTAGCTAAACTAATCAAAAACCTCGATTCCAGTAAAGCAACAGGTCCCGTCGGTATTTCAACTATAGTACTCAAAAAATGTACCAGAACTAGCGTCTATACTTACAAAACGGTTTAAACGTTGTCTTATCACCCTGGATAAGATCATCAGTATGACCTGAAAGTTAATAATTCATATGATCACTCATCTCCCTCTCAATACAGGCCAATAAGTCTCCTCTGCGTCATGAGTAAGTTGCTGGAATCTGTGTTTGAGAAGCAAAAATAACCTTCTTAGTGACACTCAATATGGTTTCCGTTCTGCTAGATCTACAGCGGATGTGCTTACAGTTATATCACATAGGATTAGCGAATATCCCGACGGAGGAAACTTTTCTCGAGCGATTGCTCCTGACATATCGAAGGCCTTTAATAGAGTATGGCATAAAGGTTTACTTCACAAGATCTCCAGCTCTGGTATAGCTGGAAATATCTTCTCAATTATGAAATTATTTCTCTCTGATAGGTTCATAAGAGTAGTAGTTTATGGGCAAAATCAGAAGCTCACAATATTAATGCTGGAGTCCCTCACGGGTCCATCCTGGGCCCAACGCTCTTCCCGATCTACATTATCTTCCAAATCACATCCTTACATCATTCGTAGGCATTTATGCTGATGACGCTACTATCTATGGTAGCACATCTAAAACCGTAAACGCCCAAGTTCTCCCCGATTCTCCCTGCTCTGCTCTTGAGCAAGTGGTACAATGTGGAAAGGAGTGGCTGGTTACTTTTAATACATCTAAAGCAAGCATTTATCTTTACATCATCAACACCTTGCTCCCCGTCTGGCATCAATTGAAATGAATGGCTCTCGTCTTGGGGAGGCGTCATGTTTTGACAAGCTTCTGGGATAAACTTTTTTCTCCTGATCTGAAACGGAACACGAACATCAAACCTGTGGTCAAGGCCGCTGGAAAAATGGTGGGATCCTTTTATCGATCCAGTAGATATCTACATGCTGATGCAATTCTCTATCTATATAAGAGCGAGGTACGTCCAAGGATGGAGTAGTATTGCCACGTTTGGGCAGAAACTACTAGAAACGACTTGTCCTTGGTTGATAGAGTTCAAAATAGACTTCGTAGCCTCGTAGGGGATGTCATTTTCTCTTCCCTGCAACCTATATCTCACAGAAGTGTTGTTGCGAGTGTGTGTCTTCTTTTTCGTCATTTTCATGGCAAGTGCCCTACTGAGCTTCAATCTATGGTCCCTCCCTATCCAAACTTACACAGGATTCACTCGACTAGCTTAAAACACTATCAATAATTCTCCTCATTATTTATCTGTGCCTAAATCTAAACGTAGATTCCATGAGTAAAGCTTCTTTTTTAGAACTTCAAGACTGTAAAACTGTCTTCCGTTTTCCTGCTTTCTAGCCGACTACAATATGATTGGCTTCAATTCCAGCGTAATCAAGTTCTAGATGAGCCGTTCAACTTAAGTTAACTAATTTACCGAATTTCCATTACTAACGATTACTATCCTCGACGGTCGTATATCTAAACAATATGATATAAATGCGGGGGTGCCCCAGGGTTCTATCCTTGGACCTCTATTGTTCCTTTATATTCCTAAATGACCTCCCCGACAACATTGCCTCTGAGATGGGTATATATGCTGATGACACTACACTCTATGGCAGGCACGACAGGAAGACGAATGAACACATTTCTAAAGAAATGGCAGAAACACTAGAGGATGACCTCCAATCTGTAGTGGAATGGGGACAAAAGTGGTTGGTCGCGTTCAATGCTGCCAAGACTAAACTAGTTTCATTCAATAATTACAAAAAACCCTCTCTACCACCCATAGCAATGGCCAACGACTCTGTATCTGAGAGTCCATCTTTCAAACTCCTTGGCCTAACGTTCACAGGAAACATGAGTTGGAACAATTACATTGAAGGCATTGCCAGGGCCTATGCAAGAAAGGTGGGCTCTCTCTACCGTGCTAGAAAACTACTAACACCAGAAAGTATCCTGTACCTCTATAAGGCCACCATTCGCCCATGTATGGAGTATTGCTGCCACATCTGGGCTGGTGCATCTGCTACTAGTCTCTCGCTCCTTGACAAGGTTCAAAAAAGAGTCGCAAACCTGATAGGCCCTGAACTGGCATCTAAGCTTCAGCCTCTGTCCCATCGACGAAATGTTGATACCCTCTGCCTTTTCTACAAGTATTTTAGTGGTGAATGCTCTGACGAACTGCAATCACTTGTGCCCCCACGACGTGTGCACCCTCGACAAACCCGACAGGCTGCTAAATCCCACCCCCACACTGTAGAGATCCCTAGATGTAAAAGATCTTTTTACTCCAATAGTTTCTTCCCCAGAACCGCTAGACTCTGGAATTCCATCCCAGGTCCCTGCTTCCCCAACAGTACTGACGTGCAGAAGTTCAAGTGTAACGTGAACCGATACCTTGCTGCCCAAATCCCTACATAGTACCCCAGTAGTTGTTGCCCCTGATAGTAGCCCCCTACACCAAAGTGGCAATTTGCCTTGTTTGGGGTGAAAATGTAATAAAAAAAAACAAAAAAAAACAACTATTTTGTCCAATTCACTCATGCACACTCTTAACCCTTATCCTCGAGTGGTCTTTGGGCCTTGATAGGCGGTGATGCATGTGTAATATATATATATATATATATATATATATATATATATATATATATATTGTATGAAGTTCTGGTGTCATAATTAGAAAAGCACATCTCTATACCATTTGGTAATTTTCATGCAGTTCAGAAACTTATGGGTAATATCATTGGTTTTATTCTTTCTCATTCTTCTCAGCATATATCCAAAATGCATAAATTAGGTTTTTTATGTATGCTATATAATGGTATCTAATGTTCTTAATTACGTTTATTTTTACTTTGATTTATTATCTAGCTCGTTTTTGACAAAAAGTGCATGCTTTTTTCTTTATCTATAGTATCTTTCCGAAATAACGTAGTAAATCACCTTCTGTATTTATAATAGTCGGCTGATATCTTTTAGTCCCTAATATAATGTGTCTCATTCCTTTTGCGTCTTGTCTTTCATAAAAGTCGTGGGAAGTTCCAGAAATAAATGACTTGTATTTTCATTCTTCTAAAATGGATTAAAAAAGAGTGCATATAAAATCTTATGATGACTGGAATGATGTATCTAGTTTTATCTTACTGTTACAGAATGACAAAAGAAAAATGAATAAAAGAAGTACTTGTCACTTGAGTGCGTCAGAAGCCGAATTGTCTCATTCAATTCATTGAAAATGAATTAATTGCAAAGTGCATGGCAAATGGTGGTTGTTTTGTAGAAAAATAAATTCTGGACAACAAGGTCGCACGCTCGATCGTCCTAGATATTTTTTATTTAAAAAATAACAGAGTTTTGTTTTGAAACTACACATAGACATAGACAGATTCAAACTGCTATGCCAAACAGAATAACAGGCAGCACCCAACTCTACATGGGAGAGAGAAAGTCTATACCAAGCATGGGCAAACAAAGCTATGAGAGCCCTAAATCATTTAGTATACTGCTGTTGTACACAGACAAGTCTGAATCAACCCAAACATTCATTTTCATCCACAGACTTATATATGGAACAATTTTACTCTATGTATAAAACATTATTAAACACTTGTTTATTTTTCCATATTTGTTTGCTGTCTATTTATTCAGAAGAGAAACATAATTTTTCTAATATATTGAACTATGACTGCTTGATAAATAGCATCTAAAAGTGATTTCCATAACAATTGTTTTCATTTAAAAAATAGGGCTTGTTTAGTTTCCAGATAAATTATTATAAGTTAGGCAAGATCGATTGTTTTATTTTAAACAGTTCATGCGAAATGCTCCAGTAAACGTTCAAGATTCGAATACAATTCTTAGTATTTAATTGGTACATAAACAGATTTCGGTGCCTTGTTATTTCTAATATTTAACAAACAATAAGTAATCGACCTACTGTAATACGTTTTTATGCATATATATACATACATATATATACATACATACATATATATATATAAATAATTATTGGCTTCATGTGATTTTCCGTTATAACCTTAGTCTATATTCGCTATTTTTCCTGATAGTTGGAAAGTTACATCTCGAAAAGTTAATTTTAGTTGTACATATACAGAAACATTAATATTCAGGTGTTATTTTTTTTATATTTTCAAAGTCTTAATTTACGCTATTGAAATGACATACTGAAACTATGTTTTAGGTTGTTGCATGAGTTAAATCCGTTTTATTTAAAGAAACTAAAAAAATACAGCAAAAGTAAGTCCGTGTGAGACCAAAGCTCGAAGTTTTTTTGTGAACCCCGTCGACTGAAGGTGGCGTGAAACTGTCCCAAGATCACTTCATCTTTTCACCCGATTCTCTCCATGTTTGATGGTCATCTTCCTTCCGTCTTGGTCTTTCGGAACGAGGAGCGGAACTGAGTCAAAATTAGAGGGTTTTTATCTGGTAAACCAATCTCGAGCAGTTCTCTCAGCTTAAGCATTTTCTCAATATAAAGAACAAATATTTGTGGTCACTTCGCTCGCCTTTTGACCTCGATTAAAGGCGAAAAGCGGGAGGTGTCGAAAATGTGATTATTTTTACTTGCCAATTCGAGTGACGCTTCTGAAAAACGAGAAAACTATTATATGAGCAAAACAAGATAGCCCTTATATTGTAGAAAAGAATACGTCATTTCTAATGATAAATAACACTTTGTAAAATATCAAAACATGTTTTATAACTATTTTTTTTAATGAACCGGCAGGAATTCTATAACAATCTGTATATTAAGATTCTTTAAATAATCAGATTTTGAATAGGATATTATTTTTGTGAGGACTCATTCATGCACTAAATATAAAATCTTCCTAACTGTATCAATTATCTAAGATTTCCGATTCTCAATGTGTGTTCAGAGTTCAACCAATAGGCAGCACTTAATCAAATATTGTTCTTGTAAAGTGATTTTTCCCTATATATTACACTTTCTAATACACCTTTGTGTGCGTGATTTTATTATTGCCATTTCCATGGCTACATCAGTTTTCGTTGACAAATCCGGGTTAGACACAAGTGTTTATGAGATATTTATACTGACTATTTGTGTAACTCCGTCAATTAAGGAATCAAAAATGAAATAAACGTAATAATTATCACGATATATACGAGATAGAATCATTGAAGGTAAAAAAGATGACAAGGTAACCGAAAAATGAGAAAGAACTGACTCTAGCACAAAGTGCCGTAGGAAACGTCAATAAAAAGTATAATAGTATGTCGATAGTGCAGGCATGTTTACAAGAAATTAAAACTAAAGCTAAAATAAACGAGATTCCTTAAACTGGATAAGCAGAAATGCTCATAAAAACTTTCATTACTTGTTCTGAAATGAAAAGTGATTTTGTGGTTGCTTGTAATGATATAAATAACAATATAATTAGCAGAACTCCATATTGTACAGGCTTTTTATTAATAAAAACACCAAAAATACATTTTACTGACCAGCAAACGTCATAGACTGAATACATTTTTGACAAAATTCATAAAAAGAAAGGTATGCAGTTTTGAGAAAAAGGTTATCTGTTCGGATTAAATAATAGTTAATTATTTAAGAGAAACCGAGAAAACCATTGTTTGGGTAAAACAGGCACTGCCTTCAAAAGCATAATACGATCCCTACAGTTAGATTTAGGGATGATTCTATTATGATATGGGGATGTTCTCTACTTCATATATATATATATATATATATATATATATATATATATATATATATATAGAATAAATCATTACATAGGCAAACATATTCTAAAAACCCTTGAGAAATATACAACTTATTTATGACATCGTCGCATTTTGTGCCAAATATTCCAGACTTGCCGAAGGAATTATGAAGGAATTATTTGAAAACAATGATATTAGTACTTACAGTGTAAAAATCAGTTTCCATTCTGGAATCTAATTGTGATATTTTGAAATAATTTGTATCGTTTGGTTATGTTCATAAACGGAATCTGTAGGGTAGCAGAGAATTGGGGAATTATGCAATTAAAAATAAGGTAAAGTAACCATGGATGTGTTGAAGGATTAGGACAACTATGGAAATATAATGGAAGCAGTGGAACAAAACATAAACACTGCAACAAAAATGTAATACGGTTGTCTAGCTTAAATATGGATTCACCTATTTTTTCTTTCACTTACATATAAAACAAATTTACGAGAGATTTTACTTATAAAATATCCTGCAAAATGACGAAAACAAGCTGGAGTTATCACGGAAAATGACATATACTCAATACTTATGTGTGTCAACATATCTATATGAATGTACTTATGATTACATATGGAAATTGCTCTCTCTAATGTAAAGTAAGCCATTTAAATGCCAATCACTATCTTTACCGTAGTTTTTGAATGACTGTCAGTGACACCCAAACCACATCCATGGTCCCGAAAGTGAATTTTCAGACCCACAGATGACTTCATCCACTTCTGCCTCCGCTTAATCTTTTGCTTTTTCTTCTCTTGGAATGTGTTTTTGTGCGGCTTTTGAGAGGAGCATTGACTCCAAGATCTTACATTTCAGCGCATTAAGAAAATATGACACATTGTCTTTCCTTAGATATCTCGTTGTCAGCATGATCGATTCTTTCCATTTCCAAACAATTTAAATCCACTTCTAATAAGCCTTCTCTATTCTAGATATTCTGAAGTACGAACGTAAATCTGGAAGCCTTGTCTATCATTTATGTAGTTCTTAAGGCACCTCCCCATACAATGTTGACTACGTTTCCCAGTCTTATCTCGCCGGAAAAAAATTGCTATTGCAACCTCATATCCTCTATTCGAAAGGGATGACCGACAAAGCGCCAACGGCTCCTCACTACCATCACATCGATGCTTAAACATTCATATTTCTTGAGAATGTCCGTGTCAGGTGGCAGTGACAGCCAATTTGCATTCGAAATTCACCTGAAGGGTATGTGATGGAATCTCTCATATTCATTACAGTGCCGTCGCTATGGTGTCCAGAATTCGGATGAGTAGAGTAAATAAAAAAATTGGTTTTGACAGATATCCCACGATCACAGCACACTTTCCCAGTGTTCTAAATGCCATGTTGGCCTTCTGAATGCGCAAACCTATCTTCAGGTAGCCATCTCTGGAAACTGTACTACGTAAGTACACAAAATTGTCTACAACATTTTACTTACTCTCCGTCATAGAAGTAATCATCAGATGCAGGCGTGAATATCACTTCCATCTTAGTTGATAGTTAAGCACAATACGTCAAATGCTGGTGAAAATCAACTATAATAGATCTTGCGTATCTTGTTCTGATTCAAAAACAAAATCAGTATCATCATAAAGTTGTTCCCTAAATACGCTTCCACACGTTGATGACTTTATAAACATCCTCCCATATATATATATATATATATATATATATATATATATATATATATATACATACGGATAAATGCCTACTATGCATTTTCTTCTCCTGTCTTTTCAGGGGCATAACAGACCAAGTTGGTATGCTGATACTCCTCCCCCCACGGATTAACCATCACAAAATATTAAAAATCACAAAGTATTCGCGACCCAAAAGTATTTACTTTGTATGCATTACCCACTCGGAACAGTGCATCTTCTCCAAGTTAACTGAAAGCACGATGTAGAATAATTTACGCGCCTAAATAAGTTCTTGTCCTGAAACCCATTAAGATATAGAAATAACAAAAAATATGTACTATAATATATAAAACGGTCAGAAGAGAAATATGTTCTCCACGTCTTTACCATCCCCATGTAAGAGAGGTAAAAGGGGACTTCAATGTAATATACCCATGCCTCTTATATAGAGTTGAAATGTTAGCCTCGATTAGAGTAAAATAAAACAAGTATATATATATATATAAAGTAAAATAAAAACAACTATATATATATATATATAGCCTCCCCTCAAAACTGCTCCCACTGCATTCCCCTAAATCACTTTGAGGAGTGTAAATATTCATTAGATATATAACCTCTACGAACTAACCCTGTAATATTAACTAAAAAACCTCCCCACAAAAAACCTTCCACTGCATGCCCGTAAATCACTTTAAGGAATGTAACTATTCATTAGATATATAACCTTTACAAGCTTCCCCTGTAGCATTAACTAACCACGCGAGGTCGCAGAAATACCTGGAGTAGGACCCAGGCGCGGAGCAAACCCTCTCAGGGCTGATGGACCTAGTAGATCTTCTCAGATCACCCGTATAGGAGAACGAACACTCTGAAAATAAACCAAAGTGGAGGGAGGCCTCTCCAGTCTTGGAGGACAACCTTCCTAGAGCTGGTGACTCAAAAAATTACCGGTCTGCAAACCTAAATTGCTTAAGGAGTAGATATGCTCTGTCTATCGCCGGCTTACATACTCCTTCTTTGCCTATTAGTCAGGCGCAGAGACACTATAACAGGTGAATCGACAAAACACTTAGTGGTAGATCTTGTTTCTTGTCTAGGACATTAAATGCCGTTCCCCCACTCCCGACACATCCCACCCCTCATAACTGGGCACTTGTGAGTGCAATGAGTACATTAGATTGGGGTGATCTTCTTCTAATTGGCTGAGGATACCGGATTGGCAGCTCCTGGCTGCTGTTTCCGACTGCTAGTAAAGGAGCCCTAACTCTTTGGTACCGCTTAGAGCGGCTGCTCCATCAGCAGTTGTATAATATCGGGTTGTTTGTAGTGCCATGTCGCCCATTACAAGGGACCCTGCACTCATCCCCGATGGGCTTTCCCGAGGCCACAATCCTAGTTGAAGAAAGGTCAGCCAATGGTCTGATTGTATTGCATGTCTGATATCCTGCATAACCTCTTGTTCAACTCCCCCTCACCTAACTGAAACTCTTTAAAAATATGATGACACTACAATAAAAAAAGCTTAAACCAGGCCTAGGGACAAAAAATTTCAACTTCCCTCCTCCCTTGAGGCTTGCATTCACTAACATCCGTGGGCTTAGAACTAATTTAGCTGATGTTAAAGCATTTCTCCTAACAAATACCCCGGATATCTCAGCACTAAGCGAGACTAACCTACACTCCTCCATCCCCTCTAACTACTTTAACATGCCTGGCTATCTACCAGTCTGCCGTTAGGACTCTGCAGATATATGCACGGACTTGGAGTCTACATTCGTAACCCCCCCCCCCCCCGACTAGAGAAACAAACCTAGAAAACGACGATCAAGCCTTTATGTGCTTTAGACTAAACATACAACACAACAAAAGCTACTTTTATTTTCTCTACCGCTCTCCCTCGACCCAGGACTGCACCATAATAAACAGAGTCTCTGACAGTATAGACACAGTTCTCTCCCTCGACACTAGCGCACAAGTCCATGTATTTGGTGACTTTAATGTTCACCACAAAAACTGGATTGGATTCTCTACTCACACAGATGCAGCGGGCAGCACAACACCTAGTTTTGCTATATCTCACTTCCTATCACGCTGACCATGCAGTGATGATGGTAGAAATCGCCCGAAATTCTTGACCAAAAACTGAAGAGCCAGTGCTCAAAACAAAGAGATATTATAAAAGGCTGATTGGGAAGCAATCAGAGATCTTATCAGAGATGCTCCATGGGGAAATATTTTCTCTTCCTGCTGAATAGTGCGCAAATGAGACCACTGAATGGTTCAAAACAGCAATGGAAGCACATGTTCCCATACGGAAATTTTATAGCAAGACCCACTCTCCCCAATGGTTTACTTCGACTTGCGCAACTGTCATTGCTCAAATGCAGCATGCATACCGCAGATTTAACCGACATAAATCCAGTTCAAACAAACAAGCGTACATAGAAGCTAGAAATAACGTTAAGTAAGAAATAGCGACAGCCAAGAGAGGATTTATTGAAACCACCAAAAAACGCATCGAAGCACAAAAATTAGGAAATCGGTTTGCCTCGAACTCCAAACTGGACCTTTCAACCACCCCCTGCCTGACTTTCCTTTGCGGACAGACGCCACGCTAGACGATCTAAAAATCACCCCAGCTCGGGTACATGCTATCATAAAAATCTTGACATTCAAAAGCATGTGGACCTGATCTCATCCCAGCTGTGTTATTAAAAAGTGCTAAGCCGGAGTAGCTCCACTTCTCTCCAAACTCTACAACAAATGCCTTAATGAATCATGCTTTCCGGGCTAATTGAAAACTGCTTCTGTGGTACCAATGTTCAAGAATTCTGGCGAAAGAACCATTAGCCTCCTCCCACTTTTCGCCAAAATATTTGCGACCATAATTAACCATGCTCTAGTCAGGCCCCTTACAGATGCTAAACTTCTGACTGACAAACAATATGGATTTAGACAAGCCCGTTCCACAGCTGACATCCTCACTGTAATCTCTGAACGTATATAACATTACCTGGACAAAGCGGGGGAGGGCAGAGCGGTAGCTCTAGATATATCTAAGGCTTTTAACAGGGTATGGCACAAGAGTCTCTTCAGGAAAATTAAATCATACGGTATCACTGGTAGAATACTTAGCATAATTAAATCCTTCTTAGATAAGAGAAAAATCCAGGTTGTCCTCGAGGGTCGTACATCTAAACAGTGTGATATAAATGCGGGAGTGCCCCAGGGGTCTATTCTTGGACATCTATTGTTCCTGATATTTATTAATGACCTCCCCGACAATACTGCCTGTGAGATGGGTATATATGCTGATGACACCACCCTCTATAACAGGCATGACAGGAAAACAAATGAACACATATCTAAAGAAATGGCAGAAACACTAGAGGATGACCTCCAATCTGTAGTGGAATGGGGACATAAATGGATGGTCACATTCAATGCTACCAAGACTAAACTGGTTTCCTTCAATAACTACAAGACACCTTCTCTGCTACCTATAGCAATGGCCAGTGACTTCCTGTCTGAGAGTACGTCTTTCAAACTCCTTGGCCTAACGTTCACAGGAAACAGATGCTGGAACAATTATATTGAAAACATTCCCAGGGCCGCTGCGAAAAAGGTAGGCTCTCTCTACCGTGCTAGAAAACTACTGACACCTGAAAGTATCCTGTATCTCTATAAGGCCACCATTCGCCCATGTATGGAGTATTGTTGTCACATTCGGTCTGGTTCATCTGCTACTAGTCTCTCGTTCCTAGTCAAGGTTCAAAAAAGAGTCGCCAATCTGATAGGCCCTGAACTGGCATCTATGCTTCAGCCTCTGTCCCATCGACGAAACGTTGCATCCTTCTGCTTCTTCTACAAGTATTTTAATGATGAATGTTCTGACGAACTGCAGACACTTGTGCCCCCACGACGCAGACAACCTCGAGAAACACGACAGGCAGCTAAATCCCACCCCCACACAGTAGAGATCCCTAGATGTCAAATATCTTTATACTCCAGTAGTTTCTTCCCCAGGATCCTGCTTCCCTAACTGTACTGACATGCAGAAGTCCAAGTGCAAATCCCTACATAGTGCCCCAGTAGTTGCTGACCCTGATAGTAGCCCCCTACACCAAAGTGGCAATGTGCCTTTTTTGGGGTGAAAACGTAATATATATATATATATATATATATATATATATATATATATATATATATATATAGGACTTTTGTAAATATTTTGTTATTGGCATAAGCCGAAGTTGTCCGGTGTATGTCTTCGCTTTTGCAAAAAAGTGTACTAAAATAGTGGCTCTTAGTGTCTCTGAACAATTTTGGACATGAGAGGACGTGGCCGAAATAACAGAATGTGGCCTTCATTGGCCAATTCTGGTTCTTATGGGGGAGATACCATACAGGTACTGTTTGAAAGTTTAAAAAGCAATTAAGGGAATGCGTAAATCGGTATGAACTATTAAGATTACATTAAATGTTACATTAGAATAATAATGGAAATAATAAACAGATTTTTTAAGAAGTTAGGGACACAAACAGTATATGAACTGTTCAGAGTGATAAAAATCAGTTTGCTGTCCAAGTCATTTTTTCTTATCAACTTTTTAATCAATACTATTAAATTTAATTTGAGTTGTAATACTTTTTTGACGTGTAAAACAAAACAATGACGATTTTTTCACTTCATTTCTTTGGGTATTATCATGTAAGGAATAACGATTGGAATAGACGCCCCAAACTCACATGATAAGAACGGCTTTCAGAATAGACACTACCAACATCCTTATCTTAAGAACGGCGTTTGGTATAGACACACGAACATCTCCATGTCAAGAATGGCTTTCTAGGTAGATAACTCCCTTTTTATAGCGGAGTGGAAAAATAACTCCTTCAAATTTAACCGTGACAATCGTTGTTAGCATACTCTGGAAGTTTACGTATTTTTATATATCTTTATTATAACGAATGTGAACAAAATGAACATAAAATATAGTTAACTGTAAAAAAGATTTAAGAGTTCTTAAATGTTAATATTTCACATATGAAAAATATAAACATGCCACAATATAAGAATGAATCCAGTAGATGTTATTGACGAAACTTTTATTTTTAAATCGAAGAAGATTGTAATAGATTGCCAGTTGAAATACATTATATTTAAATAAAGTTAATTAAAAACGTAACTACATTTTAAAAGATATAAATAATTACTGGAACAAAGGTATAAAATAGCGAGTTAGAGAGAGAAGAAACAAATATTTATCAGTTTTGTTCAGCATTCCCGTGAAATGTTTATTTTCTACAGCATAACAAAATGTAAAAAGCGAGCGAGAAAGAAAGAGCGAGCGAGAGAGGTAGAATGAATCTTGGAAAACTTTATTATTTCTGAATCGAAGAAAGGGGAAGGGTATGTTATGTCTATGAGTTTATGATCCTGGTACGAATGGTGGATGCACAGTATATGTATAATTTGCATATTTCTACCCAATATTTACTGGAGGCGGCATGAGGACTTGATATTTAGAGGAAAATAGAAACTATTTTCTCTAAATACCTTTGCGAATATAATGATGTTTCTCTTAAGATGAAAAATAAGATTTTTTATAAGGACTAAATGTGTTTAAAATATCGTTATAAAGTTATATGAGATAGTGGCTAATAGTCTAAACATAAACATTTGTATATGGCGTCTGTTGCTGTAACCCTACGGTGTTTTGGGCCGGATTGGGATATCTGCAATTAAAATAGTATATATGAAGATGATACATATCTACTAAAATATTATATAGATTTTGTCGTATTTTTCTGCGTAATCTGCCAATCATAACTACATGTGTGGAACTCCGATTGAAGAACTATAATTATATAAATAAAATGTCTACGCAGTGTTTATAATAGTAGAAATAATACCATTAGACTGAGATGAGGTCATATGAGATCAAAAATGATGGAAGATGGAAACATAAACAAAAACACATTTTCTTATTTTTTTCAGACACAAAATAATAAAATTAAACGCAATAGAAAAATTAATGTGCAAGCAGAAATTAGAAACTAATAAAGTCACGAAATAGTTTTATTACATTTTCCTGGCAATCAATCAACATTTGATTACGATTTGGCGGCAATAAATACACAATCCTCTATTATACTATTATACATATTTTTTACTATTTTATAAAGATTCTGTTTTATTTGTTGACCTAACATTAGCACAAATATAATGACAAAAAGTATACTGCTTAATAAAATTTATTTTTTTATGGTAAACATGCACTTATTTGTGATTAAATATTTTCCACATATTAATAATCGTTTATACAGAAAAAATAATAAACGTTTTATATATCATGTATGGATATTGCTGGATTTCCTTTTCTCTGGATTTTATGCACTTTAATTTAACAAATTCGTTTAGTATTTTATAGCGTTTTCCGATTTTAAAATTGGATCATCTTTGTATAACAATGCACTTCTGATTGAATCAGAATTTTGTACTCACAGAACAACAACAGCAACACACACACATACACATACACACACACACATGTATATATATATAATTATATATATATATTAATATATATATATTCATGGAAAGAAAATTTAAATGCCCGGTTAACAATATCCTCGAGTGTCTAATATCGCGCCGTACACAGGATTGTAAGAAAAAAATTGCATGACGATACATTTCCATAGAAGTAAACTCTCACTAAATACATAGTATTTTCGGCACAAGTAATATTTTCACGGTATGGCAAACCCACATTTGTTAGGAAGGAATGTTGCGAATTCCCAAGTGATGTTTCCTCAGATAAGAGTGACTATAAGTGTTCCACTACATTTAAGGTTATCAATAACTAAATCTTCATAGTAGATTGTTATTAACTGACATACTGTTAAGAGTTTTTTTGTGTTTTTGAGAGCATCGTAAACCAGGTTGTATTCATTTAAAAACATATTTTTCTATTGTTCTTTTTTTCAGGGTCTCAAACAAGTTAAAAAGCTTTCGTATGCTGAAAAACAAACTGCGTTCCTTAACACCTGTATTTTCTTTGTTGGTTAAATTTAAAGGTCGCATTGTAAAAATATATTTTCTCGCCATTAAACAAATAAATAATTCAGACTTGATGAAAAACATTTGATGTTTCTAACCTAAAAAATACATATGTGCATTGCATGACGATCCTGACATCCAGATGACTTTATTTAACATTCCTCTTCATACTTTGTACTCTATGTTATGTGCCATGTTCTATCGTATAGAAAGCGAGTATTTATAGTGTATAGTTTTTAGTATCTCTAGGGCAAATGGTGTATATGCAGATAAAGATCTCTAGTAGTGTATATGCATTAGTGTATATGCATTAGTGTATATGCAGTAGTGTATATGCAGTAGTGTATATGCAGATAGAGATCTCTATGGCAAATGGTGTATATGCAGATAGAGATCTCTAGTAGTGTATATGCAGTAGTGTATATGCAGTAGTGTATATGCAGTAGTGTATATACAGATAGAGATCTCTATGGCAAATGGTGTATATGCAGATAGAGATCTCTAGTAGTGTATATGCAGTAGTGTATATGCAGTAGTGTTTATGCAGTAGTGTATATGCAGTAGTGTATATACAGATAGAGATCTCTATGGCAAATGGTGTATATGCAGATAGAGATCTCTAGTAGTGTATATTTAGTAGTGTATGTGCAGTATTGTATATGCAGTAGTGTATATGCAGTAGTGTATATGCAGATAGAGATCTATATGGTAAATGGTGCACTGGTGCTTTGAAAGTGACCACATTTTTGTTTATACACAACATATTTTCCTTTTATGTCCACTCAGGTCTCTACAAAAAAAATTCTTCGTTTTCTTTTCTAATGCTTAAAATAGTTCACTTAGCTCATCTCTTGTCGATTTCTCTTCGATGGACACACAGTATATATAAGAATTAGTTCAGTTATTCGTTCTTTCGGTTTATTCTCCTTCATCGAATAGATTTTCATTTTCTATATAAATTTTTTTTAGAGAAATTAACGATTAGTTGTCATGTGTGGTCGGCTTGAGGCCACGGGCTAAATTGTATTGGGGGCGCTTTTGCAGCCAATGGGCATCCCTTACACGACTTTACCGTGCCTTCTCTATCGGTGTCCATAATCGTCTAGTACACGTAGGACCTCATTAGGCTTCTCATTCGTGTAGCCCCAGGGTACCCGTATAAAAATCCTTTAGAATTTACTTTTTTAGTGTAGCTTGGATTATTACTCTTTCTCGGTATAACAGTACCTCATTGCACATAGAATAAACTTCCGCCGCCGATTCTACCGATTTAATTTTTTGTTTCATTATGTTGATGAAACTATCTTCTTCAGACTCCCTTATTATATCTTCCAAATGACTGGTAGTTCCTTCATCGTATTACATAGTATTTGTGTATAGTCCTTTTAACTTTGCAGTGACGTTATTACTGTGTCTTCTAGTGGGTCCCTTGATTTCGGGATTAATCGAGACAATCCGTCTGCGTGACTTTACTTCGCAGACGTAAGAAATTCCATACTGAAATCGTAATTCAGTAATTCATGTTTGCAGTCTGTGTGATGTGTAAGTTGGCAGACCTTTTTAGAGCCAAAGATGGTTATTAGCGGCTTATTGTCAGTTTGTAATTTAAATTTACGACCGCGTAAAAATTGGGGGAATTTTGTAATACCGGCCATGATCCCCAGTCCTTCCTTTCCGATTTGGGAGTGATTCTTCTCGGCAGGAAGTAATGTTCCTGACGCATGGGTGATCGGCTAATTGGACTTATCAGGCATCTTGTGTAGAATGCACGCCCCGATCCCATAAGAACTCGCGTCACCTGCGACAATAATCTCTTGTTTCGGATTGAAATGAGCCATGGATAAATCTGACGTTAATACATTTTTTAATTTCTTTAACGCTGCCTGGCACTCAGGCGTCCTTTTTTAATAGTACATCTAATGGCGCACGCAATTCATGCATGTTCTTAATAAACATCTGATAACAGTTCGCGAGCCCTGAAAAAACTCTGCAATGTAGTTACATTATGAGTTTCTTGCATATCTTTTATAGCTGTGGACCTGTCTGGATCGGGGTTTCTCCGGTTCTTATCTATTATAAGACCCAGGTATTTAATTCGTCCCCATCCCCAAAAAATCGCGATTTGCTTCCTTCAATGTGAAGCCGTATTCTTTAATTCTGTCAAACATTTGAAATACATGATCTCTATGTTGTTCAACATTTTGACTACGCATAAGGATATCATCCAGATAGCCTATTACAAAATCCAAACTGCTTAGCAAAGTATCAATTACCTGTTGGAAAATTGCAGGTGCTGCTTTTATACCAAATGCTAATCTATTGAAGTTATAAAGTCCTTTGCGCCTTGAGATACACACATGTTTGGGTTATCTTCCTATAGTCGTATTTGTTGGTACGCCTCACTTAAGTCTATTTTGGAAAATATGTTCCGCCATTTATCTTAGTGATTATTTCGTTTGGGTTTAGTAGTGGGTAGTGATGGTCCGTGAGCGCCGCATCCAATCCGGTCGAAAAGTCCGCGCATACTCTAATCTCTTTAGATTTTTCACGTATACGGCGGTGGATGCCCACTCACTATAGTTAATAGGGGTTAAAATCCCAGTTTTAACTAGTCTTTCCAATTCTTTTTCAATTTCTTCCTTCGAAGCGAATGGTACTCTCCGTAGCGTTTTTAAATATTATTTTAGCTTTATCCAGCAATTCAAATCTCGCCTTTATTTTAGTGCAGAATTCAACTTTTCGGAGAAACACCTGGGAAAGATTTGTTGACATCTTCTTTGAGTTTATCGTCTTTGGTCGTTAGGTTTTCGACTTTGTGACAAAAATCACTCATTGGCGAGTCCCATAATTCAAATTCCTGAATCCAACCAGTCCCGAATAAGCTCGTTGCGTTCCTTTTCCGAAACATTTTAGCGTTTTGTTGTTGTTTTTGGTGAAACATGAATAACTAGCTCACTCTCCAAATTTATTTTTACCAGTTACCGATCATGTGACTTAACTCGTCTTTGTCATCGTGGACTTTCCTATTCTCTTCCACGTGTGAAAATTTATAATTGATAAATCCGAAACATGAATCGAGCAGCAGTTTTACTTCTCTATTTCTGATTCTCACCGTAACATGTTCTCTGTCGGTGAAGGGTCCATTTTTGCAGTTTTTACGTAGCTCTTTTTCCTACTTTAGCTTTGTAATATGAGACCGTGTTCTCTGCTCGCTTGCATAGGTTGGATGTTATTTTCCTTTGGTACTGGCAGGCATTGTACCCATGAGGTCCTTCACATTCGCTTAAGGGGCCCTAGGATTTTTTCTATCCTGATAATTTTGTGATGAGTTCTTTTTGCCTCTTCGTTGGTAATAGCTGGCGGGCGGGTGCCTTTTATTTTTGAAGCGTTTTTTTTTAATGTGAGCGATACCTGCTTACTCTATGTTTCAGGAATCTTGCTTCAGCTAGTTTCTGAAGCGTCAAATCAGGTTCTAATTCCAATTTATTTAGAGTAAGGCATCTTATATCGGCGTCTTTTGTGGCTATCAAACCTTGTGTGGATATAAGGCATTTAAAATGGTATGCAGTTGTATTGCTTGTTGTTTATCATCGTTTTGTCTCTGTACTCCTAATTCCTCTTTCCGAAACATTTGTTCAAGTTCTAATTGTTGACTTTGTTGGGATTTCACCATTTTCAAAATTTGGAATAGTTATGGAATAGTATGATAAAACAACCCAATTCGTTGATTTATTTTCGTATAGGACCAACTCTATAGAAAAAAACAACTTTACAAAATTCCTACCTGATTATTTACCGATTATTTCTTTAAGGTATCTATTTTCTCGTGTGGCAATTTTTCTGAGAAAATAATTCGGCATTTGTATTTGTACAAAAAGATGTAGATTTCGCTAGTAATTTTTCAATTTTCGTAACAAGAAGGAACTGAGTTCAACTTCTTTTTTTCCTCTTTTTTTTGTTTAAAAAGAAAAAGTTACTTATCTGTGAAAGATAGTTTGTAGAATTTATTTAGTATTGGGTATTTTTTTCGAAAAAACATGTCCTTTTCTCGTAAACACTTTGTGGAGAAAGTGGCTTACCGTTAAAGAGCTACGCGTTTGTGCCTACAGAGCACAAACTAAGAATCAAGGTGGCGCTCGCATGCGTTTATGTGGAAAAAAGTATCGTGGAATCTCGGGGAATCTCGGGGAATCTCGTACCCTGATTCCATAAATAACGAGGAAAGAAAAGCGGGAAGAGAGACGATTTTGAGTCACGGAAACGAACGGACGTGTGTAAAAGAAAAGGTAGAAGAAAAGAGTGTGGTGAAGGAAACAAACAACGACTCGGTTGAAACTAGAGTTGTAACGAACACAAGCTATTTCGGCATGACGTCAGGATTTGACCCCAAGCTAATTCCCCTGTTTGATGGCAGTAGCACTGATCACTCAGTGCAGGAATGGGTGGAAAAAGCAGAATTAATATGTCAGCTCAGTGGGGGGAAGCGTATAGAATGCGTGGTCCCAATGCGCCTCACTGGGGGAGAATATGCAGTATACTAGCAGTTGGCTGATGAGGAAAAAACAGATTTTGCCTGCATCAAGCGCGATCTTTTTACAGCATTTGCATTAGATCCAATTACTGCATGGAAGGAATTCATGGCCCGAAAATTACATCCCGGGGAAACGGTGGATGTGTAACTGGCTGAGCTAAAAAAACTATCGGTCCTTTTTGGAGGGATGTCAGACAAAGGCTTGGTGTGCGCCTTTGTTGCAGGATTACCTAAGAGTGTGGAAGATCTGCTTCGTGCCTCATCCCAAGTGGACGAGATGGACATATCGGAAGTATTGGCGCTGGCACGAGCAATACTAAAGAAAAGCCCTTACACTATAGACCAAGTGGCAGCTGTACAACCATCACAGGTTGGATTGCAGGACCTGGGTGCAGCTACAACCTGCTATAAGTGTACAGGACCCAACCATTTGGCCCGTGATTGTCTTTCGTCACGTCAACCAACTCGGAAACTTGACGGGCCGAAGTGCTACAAGTGCAAAAAATGCAGACACCTGGCCCGCACCTGTCCGGGAAACGGGCAAGGGGAAGAAGCTACAGCGCCAGTCTTCTCGTCATTGAGCAGGGCGCTACCCACTGTAAGCATACACATTAATGGAAGCGAGCGCCTCGCGCTTGTGGACACTGGGTGCACCCAGACGCTCGTAAGCAAGATATGCTGTGCCACTTGGAAAGCAGAGAGAATTCCGGTACTAACTGTATGCGGAGGTTCACTAGCCTCTTGTGGGGTGAGCATTATCCGCGCAAGCATCAACGACGGGCCTGCAGTAGCCGTGCGAGCCCTGGTGATGGAGGGAGAGCTTCTCGGGTACGACCTACTCCTGGGTATGGACTTGATTACACAACTGGGTAGAATTACCGTGGACAGAACCGGCAAGGTACAGTTCTCCCGATGTGAGGAACATGCTTGTGCTTCCATAACTCTCGACGAGCCTGACATTCATGCAGAGTATGATAGAAACACCAATGCATGGACGGCGTCTTGGAAGTGGTCAAACGATCAGCCACCAACATCCTTGCGAAACTGGTTATCGGAATATCCCCCACCCATGTGGCTAAGGGAACAATATGAAGAAGAACTGCAAACGTGGATCGACAATGGCTGGCTTCTTCCATACCCAGAGGATGAGCTTGCCCCCCCGCGAGGGCTGATTCCCTTGATGGCCGTCGTCATTATTGAAGATGCCTGTTGGCTTCGGCCAGAGAATGATTCGAGGCACATAAACCTGGTCGAACTTGATGCCACATTGAAGGACATTAACTTGGCGCTTCAATGGCACGCCAAGGTTCTACATATCATGACTGACTAGGCATGCACTCATCGGTGGATATCCGATGCATTAAGTGGAAGAGCACGGCTGACGACACGAGCATCGAGTGAGATGTTAATTCGAAGACGGCTTGCCACCTTGGTCGACACCATCACAGAGTACGACCTGACCGTGGACGTAGTGTTGATCAGGTCTGCGCTCAACAAAGCAACTGCTTTGACAAGAGTCCCTCAACGATGGCTTCTGGCTGGTGCTCGGAGAGATGCTGATAATCTGCAAAACACATGTTCAGCAGTTGTGTGTAATGTGGATGCAGCGCGCATCATGGACATTCATCGACAGTGTGGACATCCTCGCATCAAGCGGACAATGTACTTTGTCAAGATGATTGATCCAGGAGTAGGAAAAAAAGATATCCGAAGAGTGGTGGAAAGTTGCGAGGCCTGCCAATCCATCGACCCAGCTCCAGCACGATGGAAGAAAGGGGAGTTAGGAGTGAGTGGTAAGTGGCAGAGAGTGGGCATGGACATCACACACTACGGTGGCAACCACTTCCTTACCCTCATCGATTGTGGGCCTACACGTTTCGCAGTCTGGATACTCCTCGGGCGCCAGGACTCTTGCAACATTATTCGCCAGCTGTCATCCGTGTTCTGTGAAAGAGGTGCGCCCGATGAAGTGCTGACGGACAACGACCCAGCCTTTTGCAGCCATCAGATGAGGCAGTTCTTACAAGAATGGGGTGTGCGACTGCGGCTTAGATGCGCTTATGTGCCTTCTGGCAATGGTATAGCTGAGAGAAGCCATCGCAGCATCAAAACAATTGCAGCCAGGAAGCAGTGGACCATCGCAGAAGCTGTGTACTAGGATAATCTCATGCCAAAGGATGGAGTCTCTCCAGGAACGGCGCCTGCAAACGCAATCTATCAGTACCGCGTCCGAGAAAAAGGAATCCAACCCGATACAACTGTGGCCACTGAGATAGAACGGAATCGATATGCCAAAGGGGATGCTGTCTGGGTTAAGCCGCTAGGAAACCAATGTACTGACAAGTATAAACGAGGCATAGTGACCGATGTGGTGAGTCAGCAGTGTGTCCAGGTTGATGGCGTACCCCGTCACGTTAGGGACCTACGGCCGGCGACACATGTACCACCTCCAGTGGACGATGAGAGTGATTCTGACTCTGAGAGGTGTGGACCATCGCTTTGGTTTGCACCACCCCTATCAAGCAGTGACTCTGATATCAGTACCTCCACGGAGATGAAGCCTTCCCCGACCATCAGGCGGTGGATCAGAGCGGACGCGAAGACGAGAGCAGCACTGTCCCCCTTCGTTGAAGTACCCGACGGCGGCGATCACCCCCCCGTCGTCTCTGTGATCATGAGATCAGGGGGGAGTGTGGAGAAAGTGGCTTACCGTTAAAGAGGCTACGAGTTTGTGCCCGCAGAGCACAAACTAAGAATCAAGATGGCGCCCGCATGCGTTTATGTGGAAAAAAGTCTCGTGGAATGTCGTGGAATCTCGGAGAATCTCCTACCCTGATTCCATAAATAACGAGGAAAGAAAAGCGGGAAGAGAGACGATTTTGAGTCACGGAAACGAACGGACGTGTGTAAAAGAAGAGGTAGAAGAAAAGAGTGTGGTGAAGGAAACAAACAACGACTCGGTTGAAAGTATAGTTGTAACGAACACACACTTTATTTGTCGTGCTTAGCTAAATCATTTTTATTGTTTATCGACGTGCAGGCTCGTCGACCAGCGAAAAGTTAATTTTAATCGGATTAAAATCCGACGTCTTTTTTAATTTTTGCAAATACTCGATTTAGCCAATAAAATAAAATATACTATCATTTACTTTTGCAGGCGTTTTTTTTTCCTTTTTCAAACGCTAATGCTTTATAACCATAAGAAATATTAGCAAGACGTGCCTTTTAGAATGACAAAGTTTTTTTGTACTTACTGAAAACTTGGTCTCGTTATTCAGTAATAATAATTCTCCACTCAATTCGTCTCATGAGTTCTGGTTCAGATCGAGGTTTACGTTTTACTAGCTTTTTTTAACAACAAGATAAGGCTTTTTGGCGATGCCTTTGTAAAATATTTTTTCGGCAAGAATTGTTGTTCTTTTTTCGAAGTGTTTTTTCTCCCTTATTTGTGGATTTTTACGCTCGAATGTTGTTTTGATCCGAAAGTAGGCAAGTAGTTTTCCTGTTTTTTACCGAACTTTTGCAAAAAAAAAAAAAATCTTTTGAAGTTTCGAATTTACCCCGAGTATAGGAAAACATTATTTCGAATATCCGCGTGTGTTATTTTTTCTTGAATCCTTTTGGTCGGCAAATGCTGTTTTCCAATGACGGTTTTATTTTTAGAGTGAATTCGTTGCCCGTTGTTATTAACAATTATTATAGATTGACACGGAAAGTTCTCGAATCGTCCTCGTCAGCCATTTGTTGTAGACTCGTTCTTAGGGTTACAAATGAAAGAAACCATAAGTAGTGTAAAGTTTATAAAATATAATATGTATTTATCATTAGAATTACAGGATCCACTAAAGTGGTAGTAGAGGAACGTGTTCGTAGCATGCGGTTAAACATGGTATGACTGTCTTCATTTTGTCTTTGAAACCAGTGGTATTCATAGGACTAGTTGATTTCACTTAGTTCTGAAATAGGGTTCATTTGTTCTCTACAACAGTTATCCCTGTGCTACCTCGGAAGTGTCAGAGTAAAATTCTTATACGGCATGTTTGTTCTTCAGTGAGAGCATATATAATCCGAACTCTGATGATTGGAACTGTAGCTATAAGGAACTGGGTATTTCTTCTGTGATTTTGTGTCCCTACACCCCTTGGTTGCAGCAGTAATTACACACACACACACACACACACACACATATATATATATATATATATATATATATATATATATATATATATATATATATATATATTGGCAGTTCAGCCCGGCTTTTATCGGGTCTTATGTATTGGTAATAACTTTATGTGCATATGTATATGTATATTAAATAGTTAGACTCACGTCAAAGTAATCTACATCTAAAATTCTAAGTTTATAGACCCAAAATTAGTGGAGGAGTTTTGTAGAGTCTGCAAAAGTCAATTCTTTTAACTTTGACCTCTTGGCAGGAAAATTTTCGCCAGAAAACTAATCGAAAATCTTCCTGCATATCTGAATACCGTTTCTGTAAAGTCTCAAATGTTTAGACCCTAAATTGGCTGAACATTTTGGTAGTTTAAAACGATACTTATACATATGCTAATAAAAAGAGAGTAAGAGAAATAGAGAGATTAAGAGAGAAAGCCTGATTTTTATTTTAGCCAGTCGCTATCTGTTCGGATTGTATATTTTAAAAAACGATTATGTGATATCTAAGAACTACGTCTTTTGTTTGATTTTCTTAGTTTTATGTTACAGATAAACATATTAATCACCATTACCAAAACGAACTACCTCTATTTGAATAAATGAAGAAGTTTTAAATATGTGATTTTAAACCTCATGTGAGTGAAATAACTATTATTGAAAACTATTTTTACATCCCGTAAAGTAGCTAATTTTGCGAAATGATAGCGTAATTTGGGTTATTATACATACATATATGTATATATGATAATATTCCCATGAATATTCTTATCTATATATACGTGTATATTTACATAAATATACGAATAAACTTCTTTAAAAACTAAGTTTGTGTTTCAACCAGATAGGCTCATATTCATAAATATGAACGCTTCGAGAATATTCCATAGCAAAAATTCCCGATAACATTTTCTAAAGATATTTTGACAGGCAATGTGTGGTTGTTTTAATGTTATTTTCACATTTTAATTCGATCTTCACAGTGCCATAAATACGTTTGTCTTGATTTTAACTTTATGATTTTTAATGCAGCTCGACTCGAAGAATTGAGAAAAAAAGCAAAGCAAAAAAGATAAATCTTGCAAAATCTGACAAAAGTGCTTGGAAGAAAATGAATTTATTAGCTTTTAGCAAAAAATGAATTGTGGCAACTTGAATATTCGGATGTGATAAAAAAAAAAGAATTAAGCTCTCAGTGGAAACTGAAATAAGAAAAATATAGGAAGGATTTATTTTGTTGAAACTGTGAAAAAAATCTTATATTACTTTCGGGTGGTATTAAGAGATTTGCATCACAATAGAAGAACTTGGACTCTTAAGATGCATCCATTCGAGATGCGCGTTCACGTAATACATTGCTATTATAAACTTATGTCTATTTTAACAACCGAAGAATAGCTGATTTACTAGCAAGTTCTTTAATCGATATAATGTAACAGACAGGCAGATTTTATACATATATATATATATATATATATATATATATATATATATATATATATATATACTTTTATTGAGGTTTGAAAGGACTGTATTAAAATGTGGCTTCAATTTTTACTTTTGCCATGCAAATGCTTTTTTTCTATAAAAATGAAGAAACCAGACCTAGTTTTAATAGGAGCATACGTGTTGCAAATAAAATTAATTTCTTCTTCTCAATTTTGAAATTATGGTTTTTAATATGTATTATATGCATTAATTATAGTTTATGATATGTATTATACGTAATATAAATTATATGTATTGTTATTCTCATAAAGTTTGGACCTCTTTGACTTTCATATATTAATATAGACAATCGCTCGTAATCTACGAAAGCCTGTTCAAAATGATGTTTCCTAGTTTTTAATACGCCCAATATCTGATTGTCGTGATGTTATCAGAATAACAATAAATATAATTAACATTACGCATAATACATATCATACACTATAATTAATGCATATAATACATTATTAAACACCATAATTTAAAAATTAAGAAAAAGAAATTAATTTTATTTGCAACACGCATGCTTCTAATTCTAATAACATTATGTCTGGTTTCTGAATTGTGCGTTCATGATCTTACAGTGTCACATTTTGTTGCAGATATTGACGCTGTGAAACTTGTAAGAAAGTGCGTTAGCAGCACATATGCCTCATTTAATTTTGTAATTTGTCCAAAACTTTTAATCTTTTAATAATCCGATGCTGTTGATGTCACCATAATTAAGAGAGGAGTCCATTGATTTCAAAGTCACGGCATTGATGTGAGTAAAGAAGAACCCACCCCAGACGATCATGCACAGCAATCTATCCATCGCTGTTAAAAATGCATTGATAATGGTCAGAACTATATAATGTTTTAATTGTACCACTCTCGCGTTCGTATCCTTTAAAAGGTTTTAGATTAAAAATAGGATGAATTACATTGGGAACAACTATCGTAGAAAAATGTTTGCATATTATTTTAATTGGAATTCAATTATTGAGATGAGTATTATTTATTATATTATTTATTGCGGACTAGTGTTCTCATCTTTCTTAGTTGTTGTTTCAAGACGTTTCGGCATTCTCTGGTCTTCGTCAGAAGGGATAATTTGACTAAACCTCGTGAAACCACAACTAAGAAAGATGAGAATAATAGTCCACGATAAATAATATAATAAAAAAAGGTTTGTGTTCTTTTTCTGACGAGCCTTGTTATAATAATATCACACGTCGTAAGAAAATAAATAAAAACAGCTTTTCAACTAGTAACTAATAAGATCAACTTTCACAGGTAATCTGGATTATGTAAAGGTTTACATCGACATAAACGTTGTCAGAATAAACATATAAAATGAATGTAGTAGTCCAAATAATTCAGAAAAACAAATTTCCGATTGAAATATATGACTGACATGAGGAGGGATGAACAGAATTTCATTTAGAGATACTAAACTCTATTTTATTTTATAGCTGTCTATTAAATTTGGGCATTCGTTGAGTCTTAAGAATAATTTGTAACGATTTTATATTTTGAAAGAACTGAACAAGCTACATTTAAAAAAAATGTTTGCAGTTAAAAAAGTGCAAATATTTTTATAGAGTTTGACAGAGATTATTCAATTTGCAGGATTAACAGTAGTAACATTAGTTTTAACCTACTTTCTGTAGTTGAGTCGGAAAAGGTGAAATTAGGGATACGACGACTTGGTGAGAATTAGAAGAACATTTTTATCAAGCAAAGCTTAGTGCTACAGAAAAGGTTAGTAAGTCCGTGAGGAGTCCGGATAGCTCTAATTGAGCTCGGTCTATACTTGATGCTTATATGCCTAATGGACAAGTCCATCTTAGCGGTTATAAGGGTGTGTATGTCCCCACACCACTTTCTATATACAGAAAACTAGTTTTAATAAATTGTGCATCTTTAATTCAATGTACGCTTTAACAAGTGAAATATTAATTTTAAGTGAGTTAGACAATGTAAATGCTGTAATAGGTCTCTGTAAAACATAGCGAGGTGTATACTATACATGTTATACGTTGCATGTCAACATATAACGAGGTGTATACTATACATGTCATATGTTGCATGTCAAATCGTATAAAGCTTCTAAGAACAAATATATTTTAAGAAGGGGGATGTAAATTTAAAGCAGAAACAGTTATCTGGGGTTTTGACATAGCACAAATTGGGAAAATATACCTGGTCTATCCTCGATCTTGTTTTCCAGATCCTCTGATGTCTCCAAAGAATATTTATCCATATAGAACAAATAATCACGGGTGGTCTTTTCAGCAGCTTTTATTACGATGTTTCTCCATTTAAAAGCTACAGCACTGTTCCCAGCCTAACACATTCTGATCCCCTTCACTGGAAACCATCACCGTCCGTAAACAGTCCTTATCCTTTCGATTCTGATTGCGTCTACTCTCTCTTGCTTGTAATATTTGTTTGATCAAATGATACGTGTCTTTTTAAATCGCTATCTAAAGTGCGCGTTGTTTAAATGACCTTTACGCAAGACTAAGTCCAACAGAAGAGGCCAACCTATTTGAAAAGTATTGATTAAATTTTACACTCTTTTCTATTAAACAACTTAACATATAATTTTTTTCTGTAAATATTTATTTTTCTGAGATTAATTCTATTCTTAACAACAATCATAATAATCGTTTACTAGCACATCTTTCGGTATTGGTCAACAAGTATCCAACAGTGCTATTACAACTTTACACATCTAAACATAATAAAGTAGTATTTATAATTTTAGTATAAGTGAGCATCCAGTATAAACAAGGAGCATGGACGTTATGGAAATGCTTGTGCGCATCTCCACTAGGATTACTGTATTTACTCTTCATTACGAGATAAAAAAAAATTATTTGTAACCAAACATGGAAGACTAATACATCGCCTGAAATGTCTCAACTGAATTTTATGAAATGTTTACGAAGATTTAAAATACGTTGTATTTTCCTTATAAATCTAAGATAATGAATCCGTGCCTTTCGTGTGCCTTTCTACCAATATCCATGTTTATATTACGATTCATGTTATTAAGTAGCTTGAGTAATCTACACTATTTGCTATTTGAATCATCACAAAGTGATAATGACTATTTTACTAGTAAAATTATACATACACGCACGCGCACACACAGACACAAACACACACACACACACATATATATATATATATGTATATATATATATATTATAAGAAGTAATACACCAAAGTTTTAAAGAGCAAAGCCTCAGTCAAATATAGTTTAATGTGGTGTGCTGGGAGTATTGCAGGTATATGATAATAAGTTTAATTACCTAGAGCCATATTTATAGAAAGGGTTAAAGACTAATAATTGTGAAATTTCCAATAAAGATTTTCAGAGAAAAAACCCTAACAAGATCAAATAAACATTTGTGATATATATATATATATATATATATATATATATATACTTATATATATATATATATATATATATATACTTATATATATATATATATATATATATATATATATATATATATATATATATATGCTAGCTGTACCCTGTCACGCTTTGCTGTTACTTAGATTGGCGCAATGGAAAGGTTTCAAAATGAGAAAATACATGTTTCTTATAGGTTTAATTTTCCATTTCGTATGGGTACACAGTTTTTGTTCTTCAATTTTCTTAGCTGATACAGAGGTTTTCTGGTTAGCTGACTCTTGAACACGTAACATAAAGTGTCTATGTGAAAAAAACAGTCAGTGTTTAACTGTAAGCCACACAATTGTAAATATTGTTCCTTGAGCTTTGTTGATGGTTATTGCAAACGACAATAAAATTGGAAAGTGTTATTTTGAAAAGTGTAATGCTGTATCCGGTGGAATAATAGGAATGCATAGAATGAAGATGTATTCGTCTGTTAAAGGTTTTGTTAAGATTGTTGTTTCTATAATATTGTTTTTTTTTTACTGCAAGCCATGTGCCATTGCAAAGCTTGGATTGGTTTATATTTCACAACATGATAATTAGTGGCAGTTCATGCGGTGGCATCCCTGGCAAATATAGCTGTTGGGTAATTAATCACTTTATCTGCTTCCACAACAGTGGCGATAGATTTGTATTTGACCACCTCACTTGGAATTTTACGTTGAATAATAGCGTTAAGTTCACGGACCTCTCTGTATTGAGCTGCAAGAATAGCTTGTATACTCAGTCAAGTGGAATTCGTATGATAAATTTTAATATTTGCAAAGACCTTTTAAACCAACTGTACTTTTGATGTAATAAAATTACAGAAGTTAGGAGTCCAAGAACTACGCCCTTAACTCGGATCAGCTGGCACTTTTTCATACCCAATTTCCCACAAGTGATGCAAAAGTTTCTGTGCGGACTGACGAGTCTGCACCTAGACACGTATCTTTTGAGTTAAGTTTAATGTCTTCACATGCCACAAAAAAAGTAGAGTATTTGAGGCAAGCATTCATTTCATCTGCTGGTGTTTATTGAGGAATTACGGGTAACATTTGTCTGAAATCTCCTGCAAGCAAAGTTACTGCATTCTCAAATGGTCTGACATTGCCACGCAAATCTTGCAAAAATCGACCAAGAGCCTCAATTTCTTTTTTGCGTACCATTGTGCATTCATTCTAAACAATAAGTTTGCATTTCTGCAATATTTTCCCCATACTAAATGTTTTGGAGATGTCAAACATCGCATTTTGAAAAGATTGAATGTTTCAAAGTAGAATAAATAGTTCTTGTACTTCCAGGTATTCCGCATGCTGCAAGGGCTAAGGCTATGCCGTTTTGTAACCGAATGGCTGCCAAAATCAATTTATTTACAAAGATTTTACCAGTCACCCCTGGTGTTGTTCAAGGTAGCAGTAATTTTCCAAATAACTTATTTTCCTACAGTCAGTAAATTAAGTGACTAAAATAGGATTCATCCATGTTTTGACAATGCCTACTTCACTGTAATTAATTTAGGAGACTAAAATAGGATTCAGGATTAGAGATGGACATATAGAAAGGAAGATATATAGATAGAAAAGAGAAAGTAATAGGGAAATAGAGATAGATAAGGAGAAAGAGAGAGATAAAGGGATTGATATATAGACAGGGAGAGGGGGAGAGTTAGAAACAGAAAGGGAGAGAGAGAGGAGAGGAGAGGAGAAAGAGAATAGGAGTTAGAGAGAGAAAGATAGATGGAGGGTGATATAGAGAGGAACATAGAGTGAGAGAGGGAGCGGGATAGATGGATGGAGAGGGATGTTAACAGAGGAAGGGAGAAGGGGGAGAGAACGAGAAAGTGAATTACACTTCACCTTTTTTTCCTCGATCAGTAGAGGAGAAATCCTTCGGTACTGAGGCAATTTTTATTTTTCTTACTATGAAGAGTACCCTTTTTTCGGGAGTTAGATTTTCTTCACATTAGAAACCGACCGCGTTACCTGTACTTTCACCTAACAAATTAATTAAGAAAAAAGGTATTGTAAAGTTTGAATTTAACGTGAAAATATTATTTTAAAAAATAGCACGATAACATAAGTGCATAAGTGCCACTTTAGTGTAAACATTTATTTTCCAATGGACTGTTTGAATAAATCCACAATGAATTAAATGTTAAGTGTTGTCTAATTCTTTTTCAACTCGGCAAGGCTGGGGAAATAAAGTAAAAGTTTAAATGTAGAAACATCAACAGAAAAAAAAAACACACAAAAAAACAAAAAAAAAACAACTTACCATTCATTTGTATTTCTTAATAAATGTTTTTTAAAAATGTCATTTTTTTGTCAAATGAATAAATGTTGACCAACTTTTGCAATAAATAATAACAATTTGCCTCAGCGTATTATAAATACCCCAAGCTCCCCAAGTTAAAAAAGTGGTTTAGGAATAAATACTCCCCAACCTCCACCGGTTATAAACGGCTTTCGAGTTTTGTGGGGGGTTATCCGAAAGCCGTTTTTAACATGGGGAGGTTAGGGTGTTTATAATACGCTGGGCAAGTGGTAAAAATTAACAGCAACTTTCTTTTTTATGATTTAGAAGAAGTTAAACAAACATTTTATGTAAACAATGCTGCGAAATAAACTAAACAATTCAAACGTATTGTTTGATGGGTGAAAAGTCTTAAGATAAATAAAGCATTTAAAATTAAAAAAATTGGGAAGATAAGTAAATGAATTTAAATTTTCAAAATAAGGGATGCTTTTTTTTTTTACTTATCGATTAAAATCTTGTAATTCGAGAGTCGTTGGAACCCAAGTTACCGGAAATAAAACCGAGCAGAATCGCGGAAATGTCTTACTAAAATATTTATATTTTATTTAATTCATACTTTGCAATATTAATTTATTTTAATAACATAAAAAAAACATTCCGCGACTCTAAGGAAATACTGCCTGAAAATGTCAATAAAATGGGTAATGTAGAAATAGCGTTTTATTGATGACTAATGGAAAAAGAATCGCACGCACACACGCACACACACGCATATATATATATATATATATATATATATATATATTATCTGAAGTTAGTAAATGCTGCTAGACGTTTATGCGCTTGAATCAGAAGTATCGATAATGTTTTTAAACAAATACGAATCCAACCATTCTATATAGCATATTATCTGCGAAAAGTAACATATTCGTTTACAAAAAGTTTGGAACTATTGGAAATGACTAATGGCGATTTAACTCATAACTTATTGATGCTTAATCATCTTCTGTAGAACTCAATGAAAGAAAACAAGTATTTAGAGAAACCTATATTTGTTGCAGAATAATCCGCATATGATAAACACCGAATTAAACGTAATTCTTATTCATATTTGAGGCTGCTTGAGGATGTTGACATACATACAATGGCGAGTATAGACACAGTTCGGAAAACAGGACAGATAAACGTTTATGGACAGTTGTTTTATGAATCGATGGACATCTTTTTATGGATAAATGGAAGACTTATAAAAACCAAGCCATATTTTCTATAACACTAGCAGACCGCCCGGCATTGCTCGGTCGTAAAATACGCTTGAATATGATATTTTGATTAATGCAGATGTCATATTTATTATTATATTATATTGGATTCAATATATAGAAATGATTTAAAAAGTTAACAAAAAAGATTCGTGCGCCATCACCGAGAATCGAAACCAAAACTTTTAGTTTACAATTTACTTTCTCCTTTGAAGTAAATGATGCGTGACTATATGTTTGCTACAAGGCTAAAAATTTAAACATGAACCAGCAGCTATTACGTTACGCATCCATATTCGTAATACCGTAGTTCAATCTTCACCTGGCAAATTTCATTTTTTGGATTTTCACATTTTGCATCGAATTTCCCCAGCTAGCGTGTGTTCGAATACACTATATATAACTTTTTTATGGCTGTAAACCAAAATCAGACAGAATAGTTTTTTAAACACATAGATATACGCCTAAATATATATATATATATATATATATATATATATAAAGAGGTCTGTGTTAATTACGACATTTTTACGCAAATATTCCGCTATTATAAACAATGTATCATAATTGCATGAATATATTTACACGTAATAATTAACTAAATATGGTCATTCTATAAAAACATTAAAAAATAATTGGAAATAATTAAAATGAATGTTTTAAATAATAGTGAAATTAACCAAATCTTTTGCAGATGAATACAATTTCACGATTCATATATAACAGTTTTACTTTCTTTTCTAATGAATAGACAAAATGAGTTTTAAAATGAATATCAATATAAAAAAATTAAAGAATATAAATGGTTATTTTGTCCATTGATGATTTTACGAACCCAAATACCAAAATATCATCTGAGCTTACACGTAAGATCTTTCTCTCAATGCCCCATTTATTATCAGACTCTCTAACTGTTTTCGTGAATATGAAACTTTCCCTCTGTATTCCCTATCGTCACATCCAGGTCGTACTGGTTTATTGTTTTGTAAAATCTAAATATATGTTACCACATTTTAATTTGGTTTTTTATGACATTGAATTCCGTTACGACACAACATATATATATATATATATATATATATATATATATATATACAGTAGTTAGAGCGGAACTTTTTTTTTTTACTTCACGGCGTTTGCATGGCCTTGTTTCGTCAGCCATAAATGGATAGACGTCCTAAGTAATTCACAAATGTATTTTATCGGTCGCCCACACTGAGGATTGAACCTTCAATAGAATATAACTTTTATAACTGTTTTCCCAGTACTCCAACAATTTTTCGACCCTTAAACCTATTTTTATTTCTAGTTGTAGAGATTATAATTTATTACTAATATTACTATATATTAATGTATATCTATAGTTATTATTTGTATACATTACTGTTTTTACTTATTACGTGGATATATTATCTATTTTTTTTTCTTATAATTACTGGCTCCCATATCATATTAAACTCTATAGTTGGTCTCCTTGTTATTCCCCAGCATATGTGCGTCTTCTTTCAGTTGCCTTACTCTCCACCGTTCCTCATTGTCTATAATGTCTACTTCGTCCCATAATGGTAAATATTTTCCCTTTTCCTTCCAGGTATGGTCAGCTATACCTGACTTTTCAGTCTCTCCACGTACCACGGCTTTTCAAGTGTCTTCTTACCGCACGTTCAATGGACGACACGTTTCACCTTTATATAGTTTTCCACATTTACATGATATTCATATAGACAGTTCGTATTCATGATTTTTTCTGTAGGGGGCTTGAATCTCACAAGCTGTTTCTGGAGAGTTAGATCACCCCGGAATACTCTCCTGATGTCATATGGGTTACATATTCGTTGGATTTTTTTTTAGATGGACCTAGAAATCCAGACGGCCACAATGTTCATCACTCACGGTTTCACATTTTTAGATGGTATTTACCACTTATCAAGGTCCGGAAGCTACTCGGGGATAAGGGTTATTGTGTATATAGTAATCAATGGGGTAATTTCCTTGTAACCGTTAGTAATGGAGATGCGATAAAGTGTCTTACTTAAGGGGGCGGTTTATCAGGAATTTGTTTATGTTGGAGTTGAAGACATCTAAGTTGTATCCAGGTGGGAAACAGGCAAATGGAAGACAGTTCCACATGCGCGCACTTCTAAGTAAGAAGCTTTGTTCATGGAATCTACGTTTTGATTTAAGTCCAGATAAAGAATGGGGAAATTTATTGACAGTGGTTTCAGCTAGATGGGTGTTTTTCGTGCAAGATTGGCGAGGGGGGGGCAAGAGATTGGAGCTCAGACGAGCCCTTGCCATGGAAATAACGATAAAACTAAGACAGGCTCGCAACATCTTTTCTGTGGGAGAGAGATTGCAGGGAAGAGAAAAGGGCATCCCCCACTAGGTTGGTTGGTTGTTTTTGTTATACGGTTTATCAAGCCTTTTCAGGTTATTTAATGCCGAATCCAGTGATTTTGAAAAATGTTTTTAATAGAACTTTTTTTCAAGTCGGTTTCTATTCAACCCATAGTTGGGACCGTAATAGCTCTTACTACTCCGGGTCAGAGTGATCCCGGGAGCAATGACAAAGTGTGGCTCCACACTCCCCAAAGTCTGCAAGCTGGGGCGTCCCAATCGGATATAGTTTAAGGTCATATCACGAAGTTTATTTTGTACTTTGTCAAGGCAGGAAATGTTGTTTCTAGCAGCTTCTGCCAGATGTGGAGCACTACTCCAGCCTTGGACGTACCTGGATTTTATATACATAGAGTATTGAAGCAGCAGCCATATATCTTCTGGATCGGAAGAAGGACCCTACCATTTTTTCCGGCGACCTTGGCAATAGGCTTGATGTACCTGTTCTATTTCAGGTCAGGAGTAAAGGTCAATTCAAGAAGCTTATCAAAACATGGAGCCTCCCTTAGACGAGAGCCATCAATTATAATTGATGCCAGATGAGGATCAGAGCTTTGATGATGTAAAGATAGAAGCTTGGTTTTAGATGCATTAAAAGTAACCAATCACCCCTTCCCCCACCGTACCACGCGTTCAAGATCAGAGGAAAGAGAATCATAGGGAAATTTTCATTTACGGTCTTTGATGTGTTGCCATAGATTGTCATGTCATAATAGATGTTCACGAATGATTTAAGTGTGTTTTGGGAGATCATTGATGTAGATCAAGAAAAGAGTTGGGCCCAGGATGGACATTTGAAGGACTACAGCATTAATACTTTGGGCCTCTGCTTTCTGCTCATCAACCACTACTCTTATGAGCCTATCAGAGAGAAATGATTTAATGATTGAGAAAATATTTCCAGTTATACCGTAGCTGGAAATCTTGTGAAGTAGGCCTTTCTGCCATGCCTTATCGAAGGTCTTTTATATGTCAAGAGCAATTGCTCTAGAAAGCAAGGTTTTGTCAAGAAATTCACTGATCCTATGATATATAACCATTTGCACATCTGATGTAGATGGCAGAACGGAAACCATATTGCATGCCACTAAGAACGTTATTTCCGCTGAGGTAGTGTACTGCTTCTTTATTTAATATGGATTCCAGCAACTTACTCATGACACATAGCTTAGTTGGTTGGTTTTTTTTGTTTTACGGAATGTCAACCCTTTTTAGGTTATTTAATGCCGAATCCAAAGATTTTGAAGAAACATTTTTTAATAGAATATATTTGTTGTTTTCAAGTCTGTTTCTATTTAACCCATAGTTGGAACCCTAACAGGTACTACCACCCCGGGTCAGAGTGGACCTGGGAGCAATGACAATTAAAGGGTGGATCCACACTACCCAAAGCCAGCAAGCTAGGATCTCACCACTGGATATAGTTTAAGGTCGTATCCAGGACCCATGACAGACAGGAGAATTATTGGTCTGTACTGAGAAAGAGATTACTTATAACATGAATTCTTATATACTGGGCATAGTGATGAGGTTTTCCAGGGTGTTGGGAAATACTTCTTCTTAAGGCAACGTTTAAATAATTTTGGAAGTATGGGGGCAAGTTCTGGTTGATGGTTGTTCAACACTATAGTTGGAATGCCGTCTGAGCCAGTTGCTTTTCTATAAATATTCTTGATTAGCTTGCTGACCCACGCACAGGTATTTGTATGTTGCATAGCGTATAACATGTTGTCCATTATAGGAGGAAATGCGAAGAGTTGATGGCCTTGGTCGCATATGATAGAATTTGCTGCAAAGTTCTTGGCAAATAATTTGGCCTTGTCTGATGCTGACGAGATTACGCCAGGCCCATTGATGATGGTTGGGATAGAACGCATGCCTCTGTTACGGATCCTGTTTGCTATTTGCCAAAACTGGTGGGAACAATGCAGCTGCTCAGCTACTTTGGATTTAACAGACTGAGCATATAGCTCTCTTTCATTTTTATTACTCTTCTACAGTGGGTCTTAGCGGTCTAGAAAGCAACTTTAGTCTCTGTGCATCTATTACGTTGGTAGCTATAGAAAAAGTGATTTCTGTGCACGATAGCTGCAGCACATTCTGGGAGAACTATGGCTGGCTGTTAGGTTTTTGTTGGAATTTTTTTGATGGTATGAATCGATCTATGCCTTCAATTAACCATTCGGTCGGATCTGATACTATAGAGGACACATCCTTTTTTAGCATGAACTGCAGAGGCAGATTAGATATAAATGTACGGAAGTTATCCCAGTCTGCCGTTGAATATCGATATACAGCAGGGTGTAGAGGTACGTCTTAAGACTTTTTACTTTTTAATTAATCTTAACTGATACAACTGAATAATCAGACGATCCCAGAGGGGATATAACGGAACATGAACATAGCTCAGGGGAAGTTGAGAGAAAAATATCTAGACGGCTTGCATACTGACCGATAGTATCGGGTACACGGGTAGGTTCGTGAACAATCTGGGTAAGGTAATAGGCAATGGCGAAACTATGACAACACCTCCCTTCATCATGTCTTCTTCGAATAGGCCATCTCACATTGTGGACATTGAAGTCACCACGAATGTGAATGGTAGCCGAAGGATGAGGAGACAGAATGTGGTCAATTTTCTCAGGTATGCTCTTAAAGATAGTAACTCTGCTGTTGTGGGGGCGATAGAGGGCAAATATAAATTCGGTGGTGTAAGCAATCGCAACCCGCAAGCACATATAAGGTAAATTAGTGCATTCTCTGGAGATATCCCTACCACACGGAAAGCCATCTAAAATTTAGGCAGATATTCCAGGCCAATAGCGATCTTGGTGGTCAGATTTAGATGTTAAGTTAGAGTATCCTTTAATTATGAACTCATTTAAGGAAGTGGTCGGTCCTATGCCAGTTTCGCTTATGAAGAGTATGTCTGTTTTTTTTCTCCTGTAATAGGGTTTTAATCTCTGGACGATTGAAATGTAGACCCCTGATGTTGGAGAAGGAGGATCGAGTTCAAGGTATAGTCGCGTTGTTTCTGGAGATATTTCCTATTGAGGTTTTGGGATTTGTAAAACAGATCGACAGACTTGGTTAGAGCGGAACAGAGCGGGAAAGTCATGGAGAAAAGACAGGAAATTGTTTTTGTAGCACATGATAAGGTAAAGCCGTAACAATTACCCACTAGTATTGAATCGAGAGGTCCCACCAGAAACTAGTGCATGGTCTGGAATCCATTCACCAAATGGCAGTACAGCAGCCCCAGTACTTTGCACTTGCTGAGAAGTTAGTGGTTATTCCAAGGTTGTGGTCCCTGACTATCAGGCGGTTAACGTCAGCGCAGATGAAACGTTTACCTCCATCACTCTTACTAGTGACATGTCCACAATGATAAACATAAAAAAAGAAAATTTCGGCCATCTCAGGCTACTGGTCACGAAGTACTGCCGACTTCGGAAGCAGCTTTTTCTTCACCCTTTGTCAGAAAAATCACTCATTGGAATGAGGTCTTAGGGACAAATAAAGAGAACCGGGAGTTACTTGAGCTGCCGATAACATCTCCACCGTTCATTATCTACTCTCCATAAAAAATATGTCAAATGACTTATTACTATTTACTTAGTATAGGTCCGTAGTTCATATTCGAAATTAAAGATATTTGAAAATAAATTCCCCTCTAATATTTACTTATATTAAACAAGATATAATAAAATAAATAAATATGACAGAAAGAGTTTAGCAAAATAAAAAAAAAATACCGGTAGGAAATTGTTTCGATGTTGAAACATTTTCCCAACATTCACTCTGAAAACTGGCATATATATTATTTCCATTCGCGGCTAGGTTCATCGGCCATGGGGAGATTACGCTGGTCAAGTCGTTAACAACATGGACTGAAGACATGGGCATTCCAAGTTCGATTCCAGTTCGTTTCTTAAAAGTAACTTTCGCATAAGATTTTTGTAAATTTATCGTGGTAGATCTTGTAAATACCCAATGAATACCTTAGTAGAAAGAACTCTTGAAAATATTAGGTAAACAATTGCGAATAATAAAATCCCCTTACTTATACGATGTGATGTTGGTGAACGGTCAGTTTTAATATTTCTGGTATAATAAAATCCCCTTACTTATACGATGTGATGTTGGTGAACGGTCAGTTTTAATATTTCTGGTATGAACGCAGCTTCTTAATTAAGGTTTTCTATTTAACGATAATGTAATCGAAGATTCATGAAAATAGATAACGTAATCGAGGATTCATGAAAATAGAATCATCGTTTTCAAGCGGCTTCTTGAGTGCACATGTCCTTCGATTTAGATTACATCTTTTTATTAATAGAAGGTTTACATTTCTCAAACCGAATAAATCATTGCTATCTAAATGACAAAGATTAGATATAACATGTTGACCTTTTCGGATGTAAATCGCCATTTATTTGAGGTTTTGAAATACACCCACTTAATACGATAGTCCTTGAATCTTATTATTCGAAATGTAGCGAACAGGACCACTTTTACTCCTTCGGAATTAACTTTGGATATTCATGAAAAGTACACGCCAAACAATCTATCCAAATTTATTGATGCAAAAATGTATAATATTTAATTTATGTTATATAACTCATCGAAACAATATTTAATATGACTATATCTAATATCTGCATATCTCTCTCTATCTATATAGCTATATATCTCTATATACATGTATATGTGGATCAGATATTCAGAGCAGATAACACACGGTGATAGTCAGTCGGAGAGGAGATCCCTTTAGAAGCGAAGATAGGGAAAAACATGTAAGCCAAAGTTTGAATTCCTTACATCACGGATCAGTCGATTACAGAATAAAGAAACCATTTATGTTTGCAACTGTTTATCTCGTGTCGTCATTCCTCACAATTGTATCATCATCTTGTAACGGACTTTGTACAACCCTTACAGGTAATGTGCCTCCTCCATCATAAGTGAAGTATCTCTTCACCTCTATATGTCTTAACAAGAATGATCCCAGTCCAATTTAAATGTCTCCCGCATTATCATCGTCATCTGTTATGAGTCCCCGTTAATGTGTCCCCACTATGAATCGCTTGCTACATAACACTCGCATGACATTTAAATTTCCATCTTTTGTACAGTACGGGAAGTATGCAAAGAGGAGGAAATTCCAATCCAAAGACTATTTCCGCATTAACGAGATTGCCGTGTTAGCAGATTATGTATGTCGGTGGAGTATATGTACTGCGAGATTACGGTGGCCAATTCCATTAAACTACTTCCAAAACCAACACAGGGATTAAATATTGTAATGACAATATAAGCGTTGAAACTTGTTTGAGAGACTTAAAAGATTGTAGACGTCATTAACCTCGTGTAAACATGAGATATTACTGGTAGATATACCAGCTTATATCTAGGCACGATATCCTATGCACAGACAAATTGTCACTTAATAAAAATACTAAACACCAGACGGTGCAAGTAGTTATCTAGCAATTAAGACGAACCTTTCCCTTTTTTAAAGAAATCATTCCATTGTCTGCCACGCATTTGTTACAGTTCATGTAGGAAATGAATATCAAGTCTCTGACTTCTTATCATGAACTATCAGGCAGCGTTTTATTATTCATGACATTCTGTAGTTTGAAAGATATCTTACAATCTTATTAATAGAAGTAAACTTGGTCTTAGTTGCACTAACACCGTAAAACAACGGACTGGACGTTAATATTTAATATTGAACCAAACGCATTGTGTTAATGCGTTTTCCCTCTTGCGTGTTATATCGTGTGATATCAACAGCAAATATAATTATCTGGGACAATATATTTGTGATGTTTTGTTTTTGAAATATACACTCCAGTTAAATCCAAATTGTTCTATTATTTTAGAAATAAGTTCTGGCTCTTTATCCACATTAAAGTAAATTCAATAATGTAACATTGTTTAGAAAATTGTACCTCTTTTCTTGGAAAAAGTATACATAGAAATAGGCGGTCAGATGAGGGAAGTGCAGCTGTTGCAAACCTTACACTGCGACAAAAGTTCAAAACATGGAATTTGACCTTGATAGTTTGACCTTTGCAAGCTAATTTGTTTAAAAAATCAAAGAAACATTAATCGCTAATAGTATGCTTTTTAAACAGGACGTTGCAGCAAAACATTCGTACATTAATATAACATGATTGTTAACGAAGATGAAACATTGTATCGCATGTGGATGGAAACGAGAGCAAAACTACATGAACTAATGTATTATTCCCCAACCTATATTTCTCTGGTTAAGGCTAACTAAAATGATTCTTATGTAAAGAATCGAATCGTTAGAAAAGCTTTGTTGTTTAAGTCCGGTGTATTCTGAATTGCGTGTATATATATATATATATATATATATATATATATATATATATATATATATATATGTATATATATATATATATATATATATATATATATATATATATGTTTTATAATATATTCTAAGCTCTATTTCCTATTTGGTTTTATCGAGCTTTTATATCTGGCTGAGATAATTTTATAAATATTAATTCTTTAATATTTATAATTTACTTTAATTTTACAATCTTGGATCATTTTGGTAAATTCAATTGTAATTTTCATTATATATATATATATATATATATATATATATATATATATATATATATATTCGAAAGCTAGACAACGTCGCAGCTCACAAGAGGAATGACGTCAAACAAACCGAAAGTCCAAGGTTGTCTTGGAATTTCGATTTGTTGTCTTCAGTGGGTGTTGTGAACTGGGATCTTTCCTTGCTGTGGAAATACTTATATATATATATATATATATATATATATATATATATATATATATATATATATATATATATATATATATATAATGACTGTAGACATTTCCTTCTGGATCAAAATATCGTAGGTTTGCAACAACAGATGCCACATACAAATTCAATACATCTAGGATAATAGCCACTATTTCATGTAGCTACGAGCAAAATTTTAGACATACAGTGGTGATAATGAAATGCTACATGGCATCCTACGAGCAACATCATCACAATCGGAACATTTCTGGGGGAAGGAGTCCCTATTTTTCTCTCTTAATATTTAGTAGTACCACTGCTGCCCGTTGTCACTGGCGACCAATTTTACATGTTCTGTGATTACACCGACTCTAACTGGCTATTAGATAGATAGACATAGCATAAGTTTTTTCATTACCAATTCACGGATAATAAAGGCTCCGTCGCCAAAGGCAGTACAGTCTGATGTGCTGAGCAATAAAAAATTATTATACTCCGGAATGCAATTCTTCGCATTATAAACGATAAAAGAACGTTGAATAACTTGTTTACTTGCTTTCTTAAACAAAGTGTAATGCACGCTATCCACTATAGGAATCTCTTTCATCGTCCTCAAAACAGCAATTAAAATACACGTTCTCGAATGTTTACTATTAAACACACAATACTTATAACGGTGGTGATTCAAACCGTCTCATTCCTTATATAATGATATGATGAAGAGTTTAGCACCCAAATAGTATCTGTTAACTATATTATCACGACGACGACTATTACGACATCTTCCTCCAAACATCAATAGAATTATACAGTTTACCAGGTGCTACTTTATACTCTTCGACAAAAAGGGACAAAAATCTTATGTTCTGAATCCCCTAACCGTGTCACCAACCACCTATACTATGATATGTACTTATGATATGAGATGAATACCGCATGTACAATTATAGCGAACCCCCCCCCCTGAAAAAAAAACCCAAAAAATGTTATGCTTTCCTATAGACAAGGAAACCACGAACGTGCATGCTTATGCCAAGAATATTTGTCAGCAAAAATTTAACATGCGCATTCGTTTACACATTATCAAAAAACGTATAAATATTGCCAAATCATGAGGAATATGAAAGACCGTGAGAAACAACCAATTTAACTTTTTTATTACCTGGAGCATAAACTACATTAATGCTATATATATATATATATATATATATATATATATATATATATATATATATATATATATATATATATATATATATATATATTATATAGGTATTTAATTATTATAGTAAAAAAAAATAAAAATAAAAATAAAAAATAATTATGACAGCCCCTTTAAGAAATTCGTTTCTTATCGTTGAGCACTTTCCGTTTAATTAAAAGTCGGTCAATTTAGCTCTTATGCGTAGATCATCGTATAACGATTTGATCACTGCCTGTCTGACGTAATGAACATTTAAATTAAAATGTTTAAAATTCAACGCTACTTCATACGGTTAATAGTAGCCGAATGGATGCGGCCTCCGCTAATCGAGCCAGAGATGTCTCGTGTCGCGGGGTTCGAATCGTTCGACTGGTAGTAATCGTGACACCCTGCACTGAAGAATCCCGAAAGGATGAAACACTAGTGTCTGTAGGTATTTAATTATTATAGTAAAAAATAAATAAAATAAAATAATTATAATTATATATATATATATATATATATATTGTGACTAAATTTAAGAGGCTGCAAATATTTGCGTTTTTTCATTATCATTGTGTCTATAAAGAAATAACATGAAAGTTTTGTATCGCAATATTCAACATGAAATCTCGTGATGTAATTGAAGTTTCATTTTTTTATTATTATGCCGCGAAAGAAAGAAATACGGGAGATTTTTGGACTAAATAAAATGAAATTATCTTTTGCCAACAATATTATTCCCATAATATATATATATATATATATATATATATATGCATATATATATTCATATATATATATTTACATATATATGTATTTATATATATTTATATATAAATTATTTCATATATGTTGTAAAGTACATCTTGAGAATATGTTAAATTGTTTCATATATCTATTCAAAATAATTTTCGTAGGGTAGGTCAAATTATTTTTAATGTGTGTTGTACATAACCCTCGCAAGATTAAATTATTATATATTACGTGCTGTAAATTTCTTATCCTAGGGAAGGTACAGTTACTAGGAAGGTAAAATACTATTTTGGCCGAAATAGCAAATGACACATAGACATAAACAATTAATCTGTCCAAAGCATAACAGATATGTTCAACATTAATTTTATATTTTTCATTGTTTATAATATAGATACATTCACTCCCTACTACCGTCGAGTTACAATGCCTGTGAATTAACCTATGACATCACATTTAGGGAATGGCCGGGACTACTCTCACAAATTATCTACAACCCGCTAAAGTGAAAAATAATTATCCATTTAGAAAGGTTCCTTTATGAGAAGAATTTTAATCAAACAAAATATAGTAAAGTAAGCGGAACCTATGTAAAACGAATGAATTATGCAAGTACAGAAAATACATCAATGTTGTCCCATATGAATTATTGGGTTGGTGCAAAAATAATGCCTCTCTTTTCAGGTTCGTCAAAACAGACATTATTTTTGCACCAGCATATTAATTTTCAGCAAATTATAAAATAGTAAACCGATAATAGGAAAAACATTATGATTCCTTTGACGTTTGAAAATGTATAGCAATTTCAGAACTCTGAATATTTCGCTGATTTTTAATTCTTTTAACACGAATCTATCTATATATCTATTAAATGAAACTGTCTGTGTATGTCTGTCTGTCTGTGTACATTTCCTTGTCAATTTTCTGGGCTACCGACTCGAGATTGGAAAAAATGGGTATTGAGATTTGGGAAAGATTTTTAATGGTTTTCGGTCATAAATTTTGCTGTTAATGGGTCAAGGTTGAACGATTTTATCTTTGATACCTCTACCAAACTCCTCCGTTAATTTTGGGTCTAGACACTTGAAATTTTAGATATAGGTTAATTCGACATGGATCAATCTTTATAATTTAATTTAGCACAAAACAGTTAAGGATAAGGATTGAAATTTGGTCAGAATTAAATAAACATTAATATCTGCTGCCTCTAACAATTAAATCAGCCAATTTTTTGTCTAAACATATGAAATATTAAATAATTTTACACACTTTTTTGTCTAAACATATGAAATATTACATAATCTTACACAGCTTTTGGTCTAAACGTATGAAATATTAAATAATTTTACACAGCTTTTGGTCTAAACGTATGGAATTTTACATAATTTTACACAATTCTTGGCCAAACATGAAAGTTTACACAATTTTACACACTTTTTTGTCTAAACATATAAAATATTACATAATCTTACACAGCTTTTGGTCTAAACGTATGAAATATTAAATAATTTTACACAGCTTTTGGTCTAAACGTATGGAATTTTACATAATTTTACACAATTCTTGGCCAAACATGAAAGTTTACACAATTTTACACAATTGTTGGTCTAGACATTTGACATAAAATATATTCAGACATAGGGCAAGCTTTTAACTTGTTTTGCTTTCTGATAATTTGGTTTCCATGAGGTAGAAGTTTAAAAGATTTGGCCTTTGCGGTCTCTAAAAAACTATTCCGCAAATTCTGGGTATAAACATTTGAGATTTTACCTAAAGTGTATTCAAACATGCAGCAACCTTTTCAATCAGTTTAGTGGGGGGAGGGACTTTTGCTGGCAATAGATCAAAGTTTATAGAGTTGAACTCTGCAGACTACTAAAATCTTCCGCCAAATTTAGGTCTAAACACTTGTAATTGTAGATGTAGGTTACTTGGGCATCGGTCAAACATTCAAATTTAATTTGAGCCCAAAACACTAAATGTTAAATGGTCAAAACTGGGATCAAAGCTAAAACTAATTTAACGTCTGCGGTCTTTACCAAATTTCTCTGTAGTAGTTTAGGAAGAACATTATGTAGAGAAGCATTACCTTACATATTCACACTTTTTGATATATGGATTTGGACATAAAGTTATGAAAAATACATAGAGCCCGAGCAAAGCCGAGCGGAAGTGTTTGTATATCTATAAAAGTGAAACATCTGTGTGTGTGTGTGCGCGCGCGTGTGCATATTTCCCCAGAAAATTACTCTGTCAATTTTCGGTCTAGAGACACGAGATTTTACATAAGGGGCATTGAGATGTGGAAAAATGTATTAAACTGGTTTTCAGCAGAAATTTGGCTGTCAATGGATTAAAGTTCAACGATTTGACGTTTAAATACTCTACCAAACTCCTCCACCACTTTTGGGTCTTAACCCTTGAAGGTTTAAACGTACGTTACTTGGAACTAGACCAAACTTTATTATTTGATATAAACCTAAACCATAAACCAGTTAAACAACAAGAGAATTTACTTTAGACAACAATCTTCGTAAAATCACGGTAATAAATATTTTCAGATAAGTACAAAAAAATGTTCTAAGTAAAATCTCTATCCAATTTATACAGGATTACTTTATGGTTTTGAAAAAAAAAATCGAAACACATGAGAATAATCTTAATGTATTACTAGTTTACTATTGTAAATAAATTCCACTTTTGAAATAGAATGTCTTTATTTTGACAAATACATTATGAAAATGGCTGCTTTGTATGTAATAACCACCAGATCGTTTTTAGAAAATATCATTTCGAAAGGAACATACGAATCAAAACTATGTTATAAAGTGAACACAGAAATATTGACCGGAATTTCAAACATGATCACATTTATTGAACTATTAAAATGGTAAGAAATCAATTGAAAATTCACATATATCTCTTCGACATATTTATGTAATGTGTTTGTACTTTTTATTTCGTTCTTATGTACGTGTACTGTTTGTTTTTATTACTTGAATTTGGCCAACGTGAGAGATAAATATAAAAGACTGAATTACGTGTGCTGACATATAGCACGTGGTACAATGATAACCGCATTTTCTGATGATTTGCTTACAGTAAAATTTAGTAAAATTGAAAAAATATGATTGCTTTCTCATGAAGACAATAGAAGCAACTTGTTTTTATCACTAACGTATAAAGTAAAAATTCATAACAATCCGACTGTTTTATCGTGCTAAACAATAAAGTGTTTATTTCGTTCTGAAGATTGTTTCTATTTACATACTTTTCTTCAAATAATGTAAACATAAAATATGTTTAACTGCTACATTTCAATCCATCCGCCAGAAACTAATTGCACACAATAACACAAATAGCCCCGCCTAATATATATATATATATATATATATATATATTTATATATATATATATATATATATGTGTGTGTGTGTGTGTGTGTGTGTGTGAATGTGTGTGTGTGTGTGTGTGTGTGTGTGTGTGGCTACAATTACTAAACTGCATTCATAGATTAGTGTTGATATTCGACATCATTTGACATCTCGCAAGAATGTTAAACCTGGAACCTTGTAGATGTTTTTTTTTTACAAATCCAAATAAAATTCAAACATGTTTTCGACGCATATTAAGCAAGCTTGAGAATTGAACTACAACGTAATTCGATATTGTACAAAACGATAAATAGATGAAATCAAAATAAGATTGATAAATCTTACACATTGCGTGTGATAATTTTGAAGACTGTATTCTGAATTAGAAACGAATTTGCATATAAATAAGGTTTTGATGCAATGTTCAGAAAAAATGCGGTTACCTATCAATGAAAAAGTAAATATTGGTTAACTTAAAGTTTATATACACAAGTATAATATATATATATATATATATATATATATATATACGTATGTGAATGTTTCTATATCAGCTTTAAGATTACAATGGGTCGAGCCTATTGGGGAGTGATATCCAATTTACCATTGGCATATTAAGCGATGCTCTTTGTGTAAACAAATTGAGCTTAGGTATTTTGACAATGCCAACACATTGTTAATTCACTGTTTGCATAGCAGCAGACATATATATATATGTATATATATATATATATATATATATATATATATATATATATATATACATGTGTGTGTGCGTGTGTGTGGAGACTAGAAACAGTTTTGATTTGCTAATCTAATAATCAAAACTCCTCATAAACGATGATTTAATTCGTCTTAATTTCAGCATCAAATGAAAGACAATAATTTATTGTTAATCTTGGGTGTGTTATTTTTTTCTAAGTGAGTATTTACACAAATAAAATTATACGAAACTACCCCCCCAAAAAACACTGCATGTACAAAAATTGCCATTTACATCCAAAACTACGTCTGACTTCTATAGCAACACACCCACACACACATATTCGCGAATTGCTATAACAACACGCACACAAACGCAAGTAAACCCCATCATAACTACGCCTATTTTTTTTAAATAAATCGTTTTTAATTATCTCTCAGGATGGAGATATTTTGTATCTATGGGTATATTACTTGATCTGTTTACATTTTAAAATGCATATTTTTTTCTATTTCCCTAGATGAATTTTTACAAAATATGATTATACGAAACTAACCCAAAAAAACACGGAAAATACGAAAACTGCCGTTTAAATGTTGCTCTTACGCCGGGTATGAAATTCTTCCATTTTGTTAAAATAATTATTTATATCACGTTTTCCTTGCATGGAAATTTTCCTTCTATCTGGTTTGCGAAGATAGTGAAATTCATTTTATTTGTATCGATAATTTACAGAAATTCCTTATTTGATACAGAAATTTTCGTATATATATATATATATATATATATATATATATATATATATATATATATATATATATATATATATATATATATATATATATATATATAATATGTTTACAAAAACATTAAATTGTTAGATTAAAATACAGGAAACAATTTAGTTTTATTTTTCAAGAAATCTTAATATTTTTATTCAATGATTTTTTGGATTTTCATTGCCGATGGAAGAACTTTTTTTTCTACATGGGATAAGGATAATTGCGTGTACAGTAATCAATGTGAGAGTATCATATTAATCGTTTGTATTAGAGATTTGATAAAGTTTCTTACTTAAGGGGGGCGGTTCGTCAGGAATTTGATTATGCTGTACTTGATTACATCCATGTAGTCAGATGGGGAACAGGCAAACGGAAGAGAGTTCTATAGGCGTTCGCTTCCAATAAATAAGCTTTGTTCATGGAATCTACGTTTTGATTTTGGCACAGATAAAGAGTGGGGAAAATTATTGATATTAGTTTCAGCTACACAGGTGTTCATCGTGAATGATAGGGGAAAGGAGAGTAGAGATTGGAGCTCAGACGAGCTCTTGCCATGGAAGTAACGATAAAACAAAGCCATGCTCACAACGTCTCTTCTGTGGGAGAGAGGTTGCAGGAAAGAAAAAAGTGCATCCCCCATTAAGCTATGGAGTCTATTTTGTTCGTTTTCAAGGACGGATACGCGGGTTTTGTCTTTCTCGAGATACGGATATTTCCTTAGGAATCTTTTACTTAAAACGACTGTAGAACGGCCACATACGGAAAATAGGGAGGATATAGTGGAAAAGCAATGTGTAAGTGCGCTCCACTATATTACCGCATTCCCTTCTCATATTTTTAAGGGTAGCCATTTCGGACGTCAATAAATACAGGCTTTTTACTATTCTTAGATTCTTACCTGGTGGAGAGGGTATCACGGACTTCTTTATTATCTGGTATTTTATTTTTGCAATGTTGTGTATGTGGGGGAAGGGTTTTTCGACGTTACTCCCGATGAAAATGATTACTATCCTTAATACAGAAGTTGTGTTCTAAACAGAACTTCATGTCGACCTGGGCAACGCCGGATACACATGCCAGTATATATATATATATATATATATATAATTATTTTTTTTACTATAATAATTAAATACCTACAGACACTAGTGTTTCATCCTTTCGGGATTCTTCAGTGCAGGGTGTCACGATTACTACCAGTCGAACGATTCGAACCCCGCGACACGAGACATCTCTGGCTCGATTAGCGGAGGCCGTATTCATTCGGCTACCATTAACCGTGTGAAATAGCGTTGAATTTTAAACATTTTTAATTTAGATGTTCATTACGTCAGACAGACAGTGATCAAATCGTTATACGATGATCTACGCATAAGAGCTAAATTGACCGACTTTTAAATGCACGCTTGATATGTTTATCATATACGATAGAATTTTATTAGAAAATAATACCTCTGAATTAAGTTAATGTGAAAATAAAAATAAATTTGGAAACAGCATATCATGTTAAAAATATATAAAAATAGCGTTTCCCGGGTTCGGTTCCGCATAAAATGCTAATTTAACAACTCAGAGCTTTAGAAATTCCCATGTACTTTTTTAATGATGTTTTCCAAACGTTTTGTCAAACAAATAAAATGTACGCTTTTTTTTTACTTTAATAAATTTCATGATGTACCGTATATAGAATAGGCATTTCTTAGATTTTCATAATGGTGACATATTTCGTTTAAATTCCTTGCTTGTGCCCATGAGAGACACATGCCAAACAAGGGAAAACAAATTTACCTTTTCATAATCTAAGAAAAAACATGGAACGGGAAGTGCAATCTTTTTATACTCAAATTCAGGAAAGACTGGCCTGGCGAATACCTAAGTATCCTGACAAACATATAAAAATGTGTGATTTATGATGTGATTTGAGACGATACAAATCATATTATATGAGTCGAAACATAGGTTTTAGTTATATATACTCCGAGGACACTCAGAAATTAAAAAAAAAACTAATGTTAAGTAAGAGTGTAGAAAAACAAAAATATAATAAAAATGCCAGGTTTTATTGAAAGATAAAATCGTCATGATAGATATCTATTAAAAAATCGTTACAATATAATGCCCCAAATTGTTACTCTGCTTAAATAGATCATAAAAAATTGCAAATTAAGTTGTTACGACTGAGCTTATATATTCAGAAACTGGGAATTCTAGTAACCTGTTGCAGATAATGACGGTGTGAGACTCTAAACAATTATCCATGTTATAGAAATGCGATAGAAACAGAGATGCGTCTTAAATTTCTAGTCAAAGTACATTCTGAATGATGGTAGCAATGTAGAAATTAAAAGATTCAGAGGCAAAAATGCTGCTCGTATTTATGATATAACTTTCGACTTCGTAGGTGTCCAATATTTGCGTAAAACTTTTCGCGCTGCAGACACGCATGCACAGACATTTTTCATCATGCGCAAATGTGCACTGAGAAAAGTGGTGGCAATCACGACGAATAAATTCTGGAATACAAAAATCGCTTCATTTGATGGTTTTACTCAAGCCTTCGGAGCTCTTTAAAATTTGAAGGGAAAAATATGAGAATTGTCTATTGGAACAACTCCCATATGAGAAGGCATGCTCCGGGCGCCAATAAGGAATTATCGTTCATCGGTATTAAATGTGTATTGGAAATGGTGATGATTATTTATAAAAAAAATATTCTGATGCACATATTATCGTTCGCTTTAATTGTATCACTTTTCGTTTTCATAGTTCTACAATCTTTTCAGTTAAAAAATAAAAGGATTTACATTTGAAGCAACATTCTAAGAATCATACTTGTGAGTTTACTTAAATAACTAAATTATTTAAACACAATAAATAGTCCAACTAATTAGTATAGAATTACATAAGTGTTTTCGAAAATTATATTTAAATCTGTAATTAGTTTAATATTGTACATAAATTCCTCTTTCGAAATAGAATGCCTTTATTTTGACAAATAAATCATTAAAATGGCTGCTTTGTATGTAATTACCACGTGATTTTATTAGAAAATATCCTTTCGAAAGGAACATATGAATAGAAACTATACTACAAAGTCAAAGCAGAAACATTGATCTAAATCACAAAGATGATCACATTAAAAATTATTTACATTGGAATTCATTGAAATGAATATTATTTATTAATTTTATTTATTGCGGACTAATCTCCTCATCCATTTGTTTGTTTCACGACGTTTCAACAAACTATTTTTCTGGCCTTCGTGAGGTGGTAACCGTAACGGATAGGGTCTCTGAATCTCCTAACTGCATTCCCTGCAATTACTGCCTTTCATAGTTGTTGTCGTCTAACAACCTTTTGGCCAGATAAGCGTCTGGCCGGCTTTGGGTAGGATTGAAACCGCTATCTTCTGACGGTTTCAGGTTAAAATTGTCGTAGACTTTTAAACGTAATTTCTGATGATTTTGCTTGCAGTAAAATTCGGCGAAAATGAAAAAAATCACCATTGCTCTCTTATAAAGACAATAAATGAACTTTAATTTTTATTACCACGGAAGCTTAAGAGAATAACTCACATACAAACTATCTAATCCATAATAATCCGACTGTTTCATCGTGATTAACAAAAAATGTTCATTTTGTTCTGAAAATTGTTTTTGCTTACATAATTTTCAACAAATAATGTACACATACATGTTTAAGTGCTGTAGTGCCCTCCATCCCTCCGCAACTAATTAAACACAATTACGCCCCCATACATACATACATATATATATATATATATATATATATATATATAGGCCGCAAAAAGAAAGTCCGCACTTTTTCAAAAACTGTAAATTAAGCTGAACTTTATGTAATAGTTTTAAATAAACTACATCTCATTTGATTGGTCGTTTATTCTTTTATACATTTCCTTGTTCATATTTTACTTATAATCCAAATATTCTAGTGTTCACTTCAATTTAAAACAATAACTTTAAATTAAGGCGGCAAAAAGAAAGTCCGGACAATGGGAATTGGTTACTTAAATGTACATTAAGGACATTAATGCAACAAAAATACATCCGGGCCACAATTAACTATTCAATATTTAGTAGCATAGCCCCTCTGCAATTTGACGACATGCAATTATTTGGGAATTCCTTGAATTAAACTGCAGCAATACTGAACGGAAAAGGCATCTCACTTTTCTTTAATTTTTGTCCAAACTTCTACAAATTTTAAATGTTATCATTGCGTAGCTGTTGCTTGATGTAATCGCATACGTTTTCGATAGAATTGAGGTCTGGAGATTGTGTAGGCCAATCCAAACCGGAATATGCTCTTCAAGAACCTCTTGACATTGCCAGCTCTGTGAATGGGAGCATTATCTTGCATGAAGATGGGATTATCATCTAAATTCAGACTAAAGTAGGGTAGATAATGCTTAGTCAACATATTAATGTACTTGGACGAATTGATTTGATCTTGCAAACGAACTATAGGCCCTGGACCATTGGTACTATTAATGCCCCAAACCAAAACTGAACCCCCTCACCTTGTAGCGTTGAAACTGAGAACCTAGGATTAAATTCTGTGTCTTTCCTCCGACGGAGGTACTGCCTACCGTCACTGTCTAGGCTATTGAACTTGCTTTCGTCGCTAAAAGCACTTTTGACCAATATGAAGAGTCATGGTCTTTAATGCATATGGCGATATCAAGACGGTACATTCACTTCTTTACAGAAATCATTGACTTGCGTCTTGCTACATCTCCCTGTAAATTTTGGGCAGCCGTTTCAAATCTGTTTCTTAGGCTGCGGATATTGATAGCATTGTCTTCTCTGTTAGAATAAACTCTAGTACGAACAAATTTAGGGGCATCATGAACATATCGTATCGTAATATCGTAATCATGGAAAATATACCAGAGCACAGCAGTCAGATAGATCGAAAACAATGTTGGTGCAGCTATATAACCCTTTCTCCACACCATTATCAATGGATGATTCTTCCGAAAGCCAACCGTTGGAATTAAAGCGACCTTTCAAACTACGATGAAGTTGTTTGAACTTGTCTGTAAAAGCAGGTGTACAACCGAATTTTTCTAGCACTTTCCAGAGGGTCTCACGGTTGACTGTGTCAAACGCCTTGGTTAAGTCCACATACACCTGGCAAAGAGGCATACGCTGCTCAATAAATTTTCCAAAAGCTGTCTAGCAGTAAAGATCATATCCACAGTTCCTCGTACACCTCTAAAACCAGACTGATATTCCGGAAGGATATAAAGGCATACATACTTTTCGAATCTGTTTAGCAAGAGCCTTTCCAACCGCACTCAGCAGCGAGATATCTCGATAATTTTCACAATCTGACCTTGTACGCTTTCCTTTGTGCAACATAACCAGGATGGCACCTTCCAATCTCGCGAAACCGGGTCAACCTGCCATACTGACAGTATTAAAGAGTGGACCACACAATGTACATTGACACCACCATGTTTCTAGCAGCTCAACAGGGATGCCAACCAGCCCAGGGGCGTTGTTCGAGTTTATCTGTTTAATGAGGTCAACTGTTTCCACAAGAGTCGGTTCAACATCAAGTTCCAGACAAAAGAGACATTGAGGGATGCTTTCTATTGCAGCAACATCAACATTGGATGGGTTATGAAAAAGATCATGAAAGTGTTCATACCATCGATGCATAATTTAATTTGAGGTTTTCGAAAAGGTTTGCCCATCCTTTACTAGGAGTGGTGTAGTTGAAGAGGATTTCGGACCATAAGCCTGATGAAGCAAAGTGTAGAATGTCTTGACATCTCTATGATCGTAGACAGTCTGTATCTACCTGGAGAGGTCATATATATATATATATATATATATATATATATATATATATATATGAATACATATATACACACGTTTGATATATTTATAAAATATGATAGCATGTTATTAGAAAATAATACATTTGGGTAAAATAAACGTGAACACAAACATAAATTTGGAAAGAACATGTAATGTTAAAAATATAGAAAAATAGCGTTTCCCGGTTTCTGTTCCTGATAAAGCCTAATTTAACAAATTAGAACTTCAGAAATACCCTTGAAAATTTTTAACGTTATTTTCCAAATAGCATCTACGCATTCATTTTTTACTTTAATAAACAATAGCAACAGAGACTGATCGACCGCATTAAATATATTCAGTATTTTACTAAATTAGTTTGTGTATGAAATAATGGTGCAAAGCTTATTTTTCGAACCCTTTCCGTTCGAGCTACGTACAAGTTAATTGCTCGCGGCCAATTACTTTTAGCTGAATTAATCAGATAATTCTTTTGGTTGAAAATGTAGATCACCGCTTGTAATAATTTCATGTTCGATTTGGCGACGTAATGCGATATGAATCAACACGCCGTTCGTACATATTCAGCTGTATTTGGACAGATGAAAGCCGGACAATGCGTTTCGGTTTGTTCCCATGAGAACTGACGATAAGCGTGGCTGATTTAATGAGGATTTCTCTTGTGGTTAAACGGAATTACAAATCATCGTTCAACCCAAGGATGAAAAAGATAATCTGGTCCATAATCAAATAATCATTTGCATTAATTATATCTTGTTAGGATGAAACAACAGCATGGTTGAATATATTTCGGTTTTGATGCGATCTAACAAAAGTAATGAAAACCTGATTAATTTGAGACGTGTATCACTAAGCTGATGGTAAAATGTGTGACTGTGTTAAAACAATAATTTCTGATCAAATATATCGTCAGAAATACAAGGAATTGCCGCACTTTAAGCCCCCTCTATCATACTTCAAACTACACTCTTTTTTTACTACGAGGCAGGCTAAGAGTCTAAATTGTGCTGCATAATTAATAGATGGCTCAATGTAACTACACATTTTCATGATTGACTTAGTAATTTATGAAACGTGTTTGTAATTAATTAACTAATTGTTAACAATGCCCAAAAGCTACTCGAGAATAAATGTTAATTCTTAGGTATGTTAATGATGGGAAAGCTTTGATGATTAGAAACGATACCTGAAAATAAATAACATTTTTATTTTTTATAATTACGACTAAAAAAATTCTTAACATTTTTAAATTAAGTACAACGTTCTTGCAGTTAGCTGGAATGAAATAGCATGTGTTCATTAGGGGGTTATTAACTAACCCTAACTAGTATATATTAACTAGTATATATTAACTAGTATATATTAACTAGTATATATTATGAAGCATCTGTTTAGACCAGTTAAAGTTGCTGTCAGAATACAGACCACTAAAAATATTACTCGTACACGGAACGTAATATAACCATCAGAAATTATTTACGGTATGTTTTAATCGCTCGGTTTGCACACACGTTTCTTTTTACACAGAAAACACCACTTACCATGTCCCGGGGCCACTCGAGTATACTTTAGTCAATGTGATTATCGCGTAGTAAACATCATTAAGAACTTGTTTACGTTGGACTTGAAGACAATATGAACTATTCATATATAGTGAGAATTAACCTCCAATATTTCTGGGGGTTTTCTACTGAACAATTTTTTGAAATGTTATTGCTTCATACTCATTTACGCACTTACTTAACTGATAAAAAAAAAAAAATTAAACGGCACGTACATGTTATCGCCACAAACCAGCACTAATGGCCAGTAAAAACCAGATTATCTTGGCCACAGCCGCGAGTGTCCGCAATTGTTTAGGGACGTCAGTGACCCCCAACGACAACCGTAGTTATTTTTGTGGGGTAGGCAGACTTCCACCGGGTAACCAATGTAACCGAGCCCTGCTAGTATATATGTATATATCTTTGTGTGCGTATATATGTATACGTATATGTTTATATATATATGTGTGTGTATGTGTGTGTATGTGTGTGTGTGTGTGTGTGTGTGTGTGTGTGTGTGTGTGGACGTTAAGGTTAGATCTTTTTTTGGCTATTTTGTACCTAACTGATAATATCTCAAACGGTTACACGGGAAGTGCAATTAATTTTGTTTTCGGTTTTGATCCCAAATGATGGAACAGAATCAGTTTTCTTTTACTTTATAAAGTACAACTATATATTAGGCACAATATAATATAAAATAATTAAATCAATAATAATATTTACGAAATATGTATGTATTAAAATATCTTAAAGCATATTGACCGACTGTACAACACCTACCCCTCCACCACGTTGTAATAAATATATACTCTTCCTCCTATGTAATGAAAAAACATTTATGCTTATACCAAAATTTTAATATTAAAATAAATTTTAATGTCATAGGAAAAATTTCGAAATCACATATGCATTTTTTCTTGGTCATCATCTTAGTGTGATTTTTTTTGCCGAAATCTTTTGAAAGTACGACTGGTTTGTAGAATTATTTGAGTTTTAACATATTTTTCACATACAATACCTGCTTCTCTCTAAGTGTTTACATATTTATACGGACATAGTTTAGTGTTGGTGTTTATGATGATATTGCAAGATAAAACTGTATATTTTTCAAGTAATATATCCGACTACCCAGGCATTATAATTATTATTTCATTAAAAAATATAAATTAAAGTCTGTTTGCATTAAACATCGCGGTTCAGTTTGTAATCTCATACAAACATGCATGAATAAAAATATAATATCAGTAGTTTTGTGTCAGAGTAATGCTGGACTGCTTTTATACAATATAGTTTCTGTTCGTTGTTAACGGGCAAAGAATCAATGATGGCGCGGAAACCTTTTCAGAAATAAAGTTTGGTTGAATAGAATTGTCAGAGAACTGGATCGTATTGAATTAAAAAATCGCTCTCCAAGTTTGCCAGATGTAGAAGAGCAAGTCGAGAACACTGGTGTGAAAAAGATGGATGGATCATTTGGAATACAGCAATGCATCCAATACTTTTTTTAAAATTTTCTTATATATGTTTTCATGTATTATTATTATTGATGAAACTACAAACTGTAAAGAAAGACTGGAAAAGAGAAGTGGGCATTTTATTTATATATTTTATGAGCATGGTTGAACACACATTTTAATCCCGGGTCATATACTCGAACATTCGCAATGGGGCATAATGATTTCAGTTTGTTCAAACTCACTGGTTTGTCTGACCGCTCGAAATGATATAAATTCGGTCGTCTTCAAGTTGTGCCATCCTCTTAAGTAATGCAATTTATCAATCTCCACTATTCACAGTTTTTACGATATTTTCCCATTGATTACTGTACACTCATTACGCCTTATCCCCAAGTAACCTTCGAGCTTTGATAAGTGATGACTCCTTTGTAATTTTTTTTTACATTTGTATATATAGTGTTGTGACGTAATCCCCCATTGGGGAGCTTTAGAACTACGCTGAGATAACTAAACGTTCCCGGGTGACGCCAGATACCCCGATGATTTAAAATAGAGAATATGAATATGTATAATTTATTTCATGTCAAAATAGATATGTTTGCTTTTTGGTTGGAAAAAACTGAGATATTTTGTTATTTGGAAAACTCATCAAGAAATGTGAGGACGTTATGAAAACATATTGTACTGGATGAGTGATGCGTGATGACCTCAAGTTTATGGGATTTTAATCTTTAATTGGACCTCAGATCGCGGTTCAATTGCAGACCCGCAGTTGGGGTTTAGCGAGATTTGGTTGGCTGGGGAGAGTTCCATCGCACACACATCGGGTCGATACGCTCGAAAATTGGTCAGATTGGTTTTTGATTTGGGGGAGAACAAATCATATAGAGACCGCCGTTTTCTGAGGACCCGCTCCTTCCTCTGCTTCCTCACCCACCCGTCTGACGCTGGCTGTGAAGAGATTTGAGACTTACTAAGAACTAAATGATATTTATAAAAACATTTGTACATAAGTTGTGAAAATTACCTCTGTCGACTAGAGTTACACGAGTTAGTTTTTCTTCCTGTCTGCGGCTTCGATATTCGCTTTCAGCATACCAGATACGATGTAACAATCCTCAGAGAATAACTAAACGACACGAGCCGAAAATTTCAGATAAACAGTGGTCATATCCAGTTTAATCAGAGAGGGGTTACAGTGTCATGACATGTCGGTTTTAGTTTTACGGGTTTCAGATGGATTGTGCCTGTTATTATTTTGCTTGGTTGTCTTCCCATCGGCCTTGCCAGGGAAATAATATGAGCAATCTACAGAAAGACTCTTTTGCTGCATCACAGCCTCTCAGTGTTACTAGGCTAGCAGATGAGTTAACCAAGGACCAAAAAATTATCCGCCTAAATGATCGTCGGCGCTTATAAGCGTTACTCTATTTTGATAGCTGCTAATTACGTAGTTTAAAATGGAATAATCGACACTACCCCAACGCCTTAAGCCGCATTTGTTGAGAAAAAAAAAGAGCATTGCATTATTAGCTATGAGCAGTTTCTTATTTCACTCGCGTATATTCTAAGAGAGGCGACATCTATAGTTATGAACAGATATTGTTTCGCTGTATCACATACATCTGTGCGGGCAGACTAGCAATCGTCTCAAGATGTGTCTACATAGATATACGTAGATACAATATATATATATATATATATATATATATATATATATATATATATATATATATATATATATTTAAATGATTGTTGAGCTGGATGAAATCCGACGATATGAAATAAAATGGAGGTGGAAGAACCTGGATATTCAACGTTTCGCCCGATTTATGCGGGCTTCTTCAAGTAGGATGGTCATTGACGAGAGAGTCGGAGGATTGGGGCTATATATAATGATGGGAGAGAGCTACGTGTTTTCCTTATGTAAATTAGATGTCATATATACATATATATATATATATATATATATATATATATATATATACATTTTATGAGAGAAAAAAATTGAGGAAACTAGTGTAGTGGATTACGTCTAAAAGTTAAAATATCGTAGAGATTAAAAAAGAATGTGTTTGGAAATATAGCGGTGATAGATTAAGTAAATAAAATGACACGAGATTACGAAATAATTTTTTTTTTAATTAGAGATTATTGAATTGGGATAAAATAGCGTAGTAACTTAAAAGATGGTGTCTAAAAATAAGAATAGGAGGTGAATAAAATCGAGTCTAAAAATAATTAATGATAAAATAAAATACAATAAATAAGTAAAATAAGAATGATAAAATTAAGTGAAATTACGATTTTTTTATCGCGTTTAACCAGTGTCTAAGTTGTTCTCTTTAATAATTATTTTCGCAGAAAGGGAGCAACGTAGAAAAAACACCTTTTCTTTGCTAAATTATATTGCTGGAATGGGAGATTATAGCCGATTCAATTAAACGTCGTGTGGATCTGTTATGTATGTGTTTAAGGAAAGTTGCTTTGTTAAAATCAAAATGGTGGTCGTTCTCCATGATGTGACAAAATATGGCGTTGAGTGTATTGTGTTTTTTTACATCTCTTTCGTGTTCATATATTCTTTTATTTAAATTACGTTGAGTTTCTCCTACGTATATTCTTCCACAATCAAAGCAGAGTATGAAATATATTCCGGCTTTGGTGTTAATGTTGGTATTAGTCATAATTTTACGTGGTCTCGGTTTCGATTATGGTAAATTTTTAGTGTTTTTCTTGTTGTATTTGCCAAAAAATGTTGAGGGTATTGAAAGTCCATGAATGTACGTTCGATATACTCAATGTACCTTCGATATACTCAATGTATGTTTGATATACTCAATGTACGTTCGATATACTCAATGTACGTTCGATATACTCAATGTATGTTCGATATACTCAAATTCTTCCACGATGAATACCATTCCCTAAATAGCCAGACACACAACAGACAATTAACATTACCAACTAATAAAAACAACGACACAATCTATAAGAACCTAAATAAGACAGACATTCAAATAACAAAACTAAACTCATTAACAATTAGGGATCTAACACGTAAAATTATCATGATTTCAGTTTGTTCAAACTCACTGTTTGTCTGACCGCTCAAAATCATATTATTTCGGTCGTCTTCAAGTTGAATTGGACCTCAGATCGCGGTTGAATCGTACACCCGAAGTTGGGGTTTAGCGCGATTTCATTGGCTGCGGATACTTCCACCCCACACACATCGGGTCGATACGCTCGAAAATTGGTCAGATTGCTTTTGTATTTCGGGGAGGGCAAGTCGTATAGAGACCGCCGTTCCCTGAGAACCCGCTCCTTCCTCTGCTTCCTCATCCACCCGTCTGACGCTGCCTGTGAAGAGATTTGAGACTTACTAAGAACTGAATAATATTTGTACATTTGTACCTAAGTTATGAAAATGAACTCTGTAGACTAGATGGCACAAGTTTCTTTTTCTTCCTGCCGGCGGCTTCGATATTCGCTTTCAGCATACAGGATTCAATGAAACAACCCTCAGAGCATAACTAGACGACACGAGCATAACATTCCAGAAAAACAGTGGTCCTAGCCAGCTTCATCAGAGAGGGGTTACAGTGTCATGATATGTCGGTTTTAGTTTTACGGCTTTCAGATGGATTGTGCCTGTTACTACTTTGCTTGGTTGTCTTCCCATCGGCCTTGCCAGTGAAATAATATGAATTTGTGCAATCTGCAGAAAGACTCTTTTGCTGCATCACAGCTCCTCAGTGTTAACCACGGACCAAGAATTGACCGCCTAAGTGATCGTCGGCGCTTATAAGCGTTACTCTATTTTGATAGCTGCTAATTTCGTAGTTTAAAATGGAATAATCAACACTGCCTCAACGCCTTAAGCCGCATTTGTTTAGAAAAAAAGAGCATTGCATTATTAGCTATGAGCAGTTTCTTATTTCACTCGCTTATATTCTAAGAGAGGCGATATTTATAGTTATGGACAGAGATTGTTTCGCTGTATCACATACATCTGTGCGGGCAGACTAGCAATCGTCTCAAGCTGTGTTTACATATATAGACGTAGATACACTGTATATATATATATATATGTATGTATAGCTACATGTATTTAAATATATATTTAAATACATGTATCGATACATACAGCTATATATATATATATATATATATATATGTGTGTGTGTGTGTGTGTGTGTGTGTGTGTGTGTGTGTGTGTGTGTGTGTGTTTGTGTTTGTATTTAAAGCATTTATGTACTGGAATGTTTTTGCTATGAGAATTCCGGTATCTTGTAAGAAACCATGATATATTGATAGGAAAACGTCTCACGGTTTTTTTTCGAATATTTTATTATATTTTATGTATGCCCGCTTTACTTTTTTCAAGAGAAAAGAACTTAATAAAATATAAAAATAAAACTTTACATGTGTGTTTACGTTTTTTTTTAGTTCAGAAAACGAAACCGCATAAAATCATTAATATAGCATCACAATTTCTTGTAGAGTTGGAAAAAATGATTTATTTTTCCCAAAGGAAATACAACGACAGAAATAAAATAACAGTGAACAAATTATGCTGAACATCTACATTTTTGTCAATAAGACAATATCCTGGCGTCGTTAAGAACACATTAATAATCTTGATGTTTCGTTACATATTGCATGTATACTTGTATTTAGACTTACAAGTTGATTTATGCATTTTGGTAAAAGTTATCTGATTTTGGAACAAACTTGTAAAAAACTAAGAGAAGGTTTGTTATGATTGATTGTTTGTTATGTATACGACGAATCAAATAAAGCAAACCTCGTTAAAAAGGAGTCAGACTGTAGAAGGCTATCGAAACAAAAAAAAGAAATTAACGCATAAGAGAAACGTTTGCTTTTCTTCACATTGCAAAATAAGTAAAATCTGAAGCCGTTAATAGGAGACAAATTTTGAAATATTTATACATGATCGTAGTAAAAATCGTTGTCAACATTATTAATTCTATCATTATATGTATTAGGGTTGCTGGTGATAAGAGCAAGCCGAGTTCTCTTGTGATTTATGTACGTTTTTATTACAGTTTTATTTGGATGCATTTCGTCCTGTCAATGTTCTACAGAAATGGATATACTTAACTATGTTTCAATAACAAATAATTTAATAGAATGTACCTTGTTTTTACGGTGGAATGTATACACATTTGTGTACAATCATGTGACGGTGCTATGGATTTCTAGAATTTCTAGTTTCTGCAGGTTAGTTTATAATCTTTTCTTGTTTGACTACCGGACAAACACTGATCTACTCACTATCTTTTGGCTTTTATGAAATTCTCCATGAATAAATTTTAAATAATATATACTAAATGTTCTCATGTTGTAGCGTTTAGATATTGCAGCTATCGTAACTACGCGATTAAAATACCTTACACTTTCTCACGGAATCGCATTATCTTCTGAAACTTGACTTTTGTACCCGTAATTATGCGTTATTAACACTGTGTGATGCATTCTTATTTACTTCAATCTCTACCGGGAATTACTTGGTTACAGAGCTGGATTCTAATTAAGGAATTTATGATCCATAAATAAATTGTGAAATTCGCGTAAATATGATATTTTAATTCATACAGATGTCGTATATATAATTATAGCGTCAATTTGCTATCAATTCTTATTTATTGCTGGCTTTATCCGGTCAGGCATTTCTGTGGCCTAGGTAGTGTATATCGAAATACAATAAAAATGCAAATGTAGTGAGAATTTATTGAGTGTATATATATATATATATATATATATATATATATATATATATATATATATGTGTGTGTGTGTGTGTGTATGTGTATATATACACACCCATATATATATACATACACACATATTTATTTATGCATATATATTTATATATATATATATATATATATCAGAAACAAATTGCTTTTTTTATGTTCACATTCACTTATTATGTTTTTGCAATTTTTTTAACAACAAAATGTGTTTCTAATACACGCATAAAAACCCACACATAAACGGACTAAAATAAGAACCATTAGCAACGTATGTTGTTTTTATTTATGTTCGCAATTCATTTGGATGCACCATATTTTGGAACTTGTTATGTTTGTAGCAAAACATCCCGCGCATTGTGAAGTGCAACACACGCACAAGACAGTGATGATCTTAGTATGCAACAAACTTGACGATGTGTGATGTCTCTTAATGACAACATATTATGACTTTTGTAACCGTTCGTTTATGCAGCGTAGAATTGGATTAAGAAATATGAGAATAAGCAGAGCGCAACCAATCAGAAGGTACGGAGTTTGCGAGAGAGCCGTTATTTTTATAAATCTTAAACTGTGAAGATTATGTTAGGTCTATTGTTTAATATTACCCGTCTAAGTGTAGGTAAAACTATTTTAAATATGTGTTGTATATTACCCATCCCCGCAAAGGAAACATTATTTCATATATATGGCGTAAAATAATTATGCTAGATAAGGGACAATTATTTGATACGTGTAATAACCGCCCTAGGGTAGGTAAAATATTCATTTGCTCGAAAAAGCTAATGATACATAGACATTAAAAAACCCTCTATTCGAAGAATAACAAATATGTTCAAAATAAACTTCAATTTCTCATTGTTTATAAGGTCCTGAGAAACGCCGGGTAGTCCCGCCAGTTATTTATAAATCTTTAACTGTGAAGAGTGTGTTAGGTCTATGCAGTTTTTAGCCAGTTACGAGCAGTGTAGAATTTGTTCCGGTGAAACCTGGGAGTAGTGGAAAGTTTAAATATTTAGAGAGAAATTAGATACTTCTTCCGATTTAGATTGCGATTGTGATTGTGTTGCTCGTAGGATGCTATGTAGCATTTTCCTATAACAACCGAATCCCTATGAAATGGTGTTCGCAATCTGTATGTGATAGTGACTATCAGCCTAGATGAATTGAAAAATGATGTATTGAATTTGTATGTGTCATCTGCTCTTGCAAACTTACAATACTTTCTCCCGGATCGGAATTTCTGAAGTCATTATATATATATATATATATATATATATATATATATATATATATATATATATATATATGTGTGTGTGTTAGACTACCTCTGACCCGTTGGGTCACTATACGTTATGAGTATCTATGGAATTATGAGTATATTAAGTATTGGAAAATTATTCATCTGGAGTATATTATCGTGTTTTATTTTTATTGCCGACTTAATTTTTTCCTCGGAGAAATAATTGTTACTCTCCTCAACGTTGCCTCTGTGTAGTACGATCAAAGCCAAGCCATCGGATTGTGCTAGTTATTCTAATGACACCAATTACAAATGAAGTTTTTAACTGGCAGGTTACACTGGAGAAGCGCTCGCGTAAAATTTCCACGTTCCGTGACAAGGTTACGCGCGAAGTTGAACTTTTATACTGAAAACAACTGCTGAGATCTTCATCATGTTATAAAATTTTTCCTGCAAAAGTTATATATTACATATATTTAGTAAGAATTCCTACGACATATTCCTGCGGAGAAACCGTCTCTGGGGTAGCAGTGTATCTTTATATGTCAAACCTAATTGTCAGTGCATTTCAGAAACAACAACGAAATGGCTGCCATCTTGAATCAACAGGGGATTTAGCATATCAAGTTTAAGATTTTTAGTGTATACGTACATGACAAGCGTGCCATATTATGGTGTTTTTTTTCTGCTGTAATATATAATTTGCCTATTTATGTTACTGTGTACTATAAATTAGGTTGTTAAGGTAAACTTCATTTTATTTAAAAGATACATATATTGTATTGTTAGATGGTGTTTATGTTAATGTTTAAAAGGTATTAACATTTTGGTCTTCACTATACGCTTATCGATGTCAGTGGTTTTTTACCACTAGGGCAATTAAGATAAAGCTCTTTTTAAACTCTCGCTGGACTCTATTGTTTATGTTATGGAGACGCCCACTAATTAACATAAGCGGGTGAGTGAGATATATAAAGGTATCAATCACCAATACCGGGGGAGTCCGGCAACGACCGTCAAATAGGCAAGACGCTTATGCCGGATCCAGTAAGACATACAACACGCTACCTGCCGGAATATCTCCAACTGAAGTATATCTGAAGACACGTAAATATGTATATAATTTTTCTTCCTAATATATTATTGTATACCTTTACTTTCGTGTTCTTGTTAATTATTTGTGCAGACACAACAGTTTTAATGTTCAGAAAAATATCACTGTAAATGTTTGTACTTCTATCAAGAATTTTTTTTTACATACACAATTTCAAGTTTATAAAATTCTAAGATTTTAAGGTCTTAAAAATACACTGAGATTTCAGGAATATTTTACAGTTTAGTCTAATGATTACTTGCCCCGTTAGATACTTCAGATTTCCTTAATGAAATTAAATATTAGAAAATATTCAAATTTCTGATATACGAATTTGGTTGAGAGCTAAAACCATTTTAATGAAACAAATTTAAATATATCGCAGTGCATATAGTGATGCGGAGACGCATTATTTTTGTGTGTTTTGCAGCATTGATCAATTGCATGTGAAATACTATTCGCCTTCGATGAAAATACGCAGTTTTGTCGAATCAATTACAGATACCCAGAAGTTAAAGCCTAGATTCCGATGTTTAATAAAAAAGGGTCTAATATATGTGCATAGAAAACATAAGACGGAATATAAAAAAAATCCTACATTACACCCCGGATTATAATTTTGAAAGATTAATATGTGTTGGTTTTTTTTTGCAACATAAACATTTTGTTTGTTCGATTTAGTGTATCGATTTTTACACGAGAAAAGGACATAAAGAAATCTAAGGATGGGTGAGATTGCAATACTCTGGAATCTACGTTTCATAGCATCGACCGTATGTGATGCTTCCTTCGAATGTCTATTCACATGTAGCATAGCGTGAAAGTAAGAAACATTGATCGAAAATTTACGTACGCATATGAGAGATAATGCCGCTTGAAGAATTATACAGGTTTAATATCATAATGGATGTAATAAAGAGAACTGGATTTGAAATTGCGCAGCGTCCTTTATGTGAAGCTGAAGTTACACTAAGTAATATTTCCTATTCTTTCCTCTGAAAGATCACTTGCGAATAAACTAATCTAGATGCCACACTTACTGTAAATACTGTCAAAACGAATAGTATTCAATCTGAATGTTTTCTCATAAAAAGAACCAACAAAATACATTACAGTCAAGATAAATTATTATGAAATGCACAGCTTTATATATTGTATTCTCACCTCGTCCTTGCAATTATTGAATCATGCTGGGAATTAAGACGAGTAGAGTTACAATATCAGTGTTGAAGTCTGTCGTCACGCACGGCAGTCCCTGGTTGGGTCCAATACACTAATATAATAAAATAAGGAGAACGTTATCAGATGAATTCATCTATATGTTAAATACACTAGAATATTGCATATTTTACATTCAACTTATGTTTACACTACAAAAATAGAATACAGAAAGCAATCAGAACACAACTTTTTTTAAAAGAGTACCTAAACATACTGCTTTAAATTTTAGTAAACCTTTGTAAGCAGAGGCCTAATCACATCAACATGAATCTTTCTCTGTGTATTTTTAAATCTGAAAAAACGGTGGTGCTCGGCGTTGCCCGGATGTGTAATAGATGTTGTAGTAAGGAACCCCGAAAAAATAGTAGTAGCAGGGAGGGGCGGTTTTCAGAACAACAAGAGTAGGCAGCCCGGGTGACAGTAGGCATTGTTAAAAAACGTGGTGTAGGCAGGCAGGATCAAACTTGTAATGCGAATAAAGTGGCCGGCGTTGTCCGGGTGTGAATGAATGGTGTAGTAGGTAACTCAGGGGTTGTAAAAAAAATGGCAGTAGCGTGGGGGGGTAAAAACAAGAGGGTTAAAAAAGTGGTAGTAGGATGGTAAGCTCGAACCCGTGACGCGAAAAAGAAAAAATGTTTTAAAAAACGTGACGTTTTAACCGATGTCTCCAAGGCGCGATCGAAATCCCGAGAGGTGGGATTAAGAATAATTTATTCAACTTAGACAATGACTTTGCAAAAATGTCGACCCAAAAACTGATTCACCCCCTTTAAAAAAAACTGCCCAGTTGAAGATGAAGGAATAAATGGTTTTGATGGACTCGTCGATATCTGTCGTGTGAAAGATCTAATTCAAAACGATAACGATCTGCTCAACATCCGTCGCGTTTGTCGATCAAAAGTGTTTTGAACACACACACACACACACACACACACACACACACACACACATTTTTCCTTTTATATAATAGATTACCTTTCGCCCTATTTATTTACCTCATCCACCGATAAAGCCCTCGTATAATCATACCACATTTGCTTTAGATACTTAACTGCAGCTGGAAGTTAAGTGCCAATTTTTTTAAAACTTGTTTTTGTTTTTTCTTTTACACGGTGGTCACCACTTATCAAGGCCCGGAAGCCACTCAGGGTTAAGGGTTATTGCAAGTACAGTGCGTTAGTGTGGATATTTGATGAAGTGTTTACTTAAGGGGGCGGTTCATTAGGAATTTGTTAACGTCGGACTTGAACACATCCAAGTCGTAGTCAGGTGGGAAGGCGTGCAGTTCTAAGAAAGAAGCTTTGTTCATGGAATCAACGTTTTGATTTAGGCACAGATAAAGAGTGGGGGAAATTTTTGACAGTGGATTCAGCTAGACGGGTGTTTTTCGTGAAAGATTGGCGAGGGGGGACCAGAGATTTGAGTTCAGATGAGCACCTGCCATGGAAATAACGATAAAACAAGGATAGGCTCGCAACGTCTCTTCTGTGGGAGAGAGATTGCAGGGTATAGGAAACGACATCCCCCACTAAGCCACGAAGTCTATTTTGTACTCTGTCAAGGCAGGATACGCTGTTTTTAGCAGCTCCTGCCCGGATATGGCAGCAGTATTCCATCCTTGGACGTACTTGGCTTTTATATAGATAGAGAATTGCATCAGTAGTGAGATATCTTCTGGAGCGGTAGAAGGATCCCACCATCTTTCCAGGGACCTTGTCAACAGACTTGATGTACGTGTTCCATTTCAGATAAGGAGTAAAGGTCAAACCCAGAAGCTTGTCAAAACACGGGGCCTCTCCCAGACGAGAGCCATCCATCCCAATTGATGCCAGATCGGGATCAGAGAGTTGATGATGTAAAGGTAAGAGTTTGGGTTTAGATGCATTAAAGGTAACCAGCCACGTCTTCCCCCATCTCATGTGGAGTCATCTTATCATTACTGTAAATGCTAGGTCTAATTTTACACTGATTTCTATTATGCTATTACACAGCAATCCATCTGCAAAATAAAAATGTATGAAATATAAATTTACACAATGAATAAAAGTTTACAAACTTTTTTTAATATTGAAGAAAATAATTTAGCCAATAAAGTTGATATAGCGTGAAACAGAAATATATTTATTTTGTAAAAATGAAAAAAAAAATACGCATAGCTTGAAAATTACGGAACGTATACATCGTTTTATATAATGTTCCTGACATACATTCGATAGTTTTGTGAAAACGGAAATAAAGTAAACAAAAAAGACAATCCGTAAAGATTATTCTGAATGACAGACTTGTACATTTCGTAGTGCTATTTCACATGATATTTTTTGCTTTAAGATTACAATCTGTGCTTATAATTATAGAGATAAAAATATCTGTTTAATCTGTAAAACACAAGCTTAAATATGTCTTGGCATTTCTCCATTTTGACAATAATTATTTGCTACACACAAACACATACACACACATACACACACGCACATATATATATGTTTATACATATATATATTTCTGTAAAAATATATTTTATAAGATATACTAATCCTCAGTAAATAAGCTCAATGCATTGCAGGGCAATATAGAGAATAAATGAAAAAAAAAAACTTTATTTCAAAGTTCATGATGTTGACCACCTTATAATTTATTCCTACAATTCAGTTGACTTATATTATTCTTGACAGTATTGAAAAATTAATCACTTAATTTTTATATCAATTAGTAAATCTATTATGCCCTTATCTCATCAGGAGAAATATTAACAATTAATCCGTCCAAAGGAAATAAAGTGTTATTTGGCATGATTAAAAATCCGAAAATTGGAAGAGAAAATGCATATACCATTTAATTCTTTCATTACGCCATTTTGAATTTTATCAAACAAAGCCACTAAACCCAACGATTCGTACTAATCATCTACATTAATTTATGAATCTTCTACCAAAATGTTCTATTTAATAATTAGTGAATTTATAAATTCTAATTTGTGTATGCATACTTATGAAAATAACATCAATAAATTATAAACTAGTATATATGTTTGCATATACCAAACCAAACAAAACTAAGAAAAAAAACAAAAGCGATTGATCTTTCGATTGATAAAATAATCAATTGGTTGGAACTGAAAACCATACATAATTCAGTTCTGTTGACTATTATAATCATACCTAATGGGCTCAAATCAAGTTATTACGCTCGATCCAAGTCATATCTAGTTATATCTAAAATCTATCAAGTTATATCTAAAATTTCAAGTGGTAAGACCCAAAATTGGCGGAGGAGTTTGGTCGAGTTCTCAAAGGTCAAATCGTTTAACTTTGACCCATAAACAGCCAAATTCTGGCCAAAAATGGATTACAAAAGTTTTCCCAAATCTCACTACCCTGTATATCAAATCTCGAGTCTTTAGACTGAAAATTGACAAAGTTATTGTGTGGGAAAATATATACAAACAGACAAACACACGCACACAGACAGACATTCACTTTCACTTATATATATATATAGAGAGAGAGAGAGAGAAAGAGAGATGTATATATATATATATGAATATATATGTATGTATATATATATGTGTATATTTATGTGTCTCTCTATATATACTCTTCTCTTCTTTCTGTCTGTCTGTCTGTCTGTCTCTCTCTCTCTCTCTATATATATATATATATAATATATATATATGTATGTATGCATATATATATATATATATATATATATATATATATATATATATATATATATATATATATATATATATATATAGCATAGGGCGGACTTTCGATTAATAAATGACACATTTCCTAATAAAAGCTGATCATCTGTCCAGTAAAAGCGTTTCGCCGATGCAGTATGAACAGTAAAAGAAAACAACAGAATAGCTCAAAGTAATATTGTAGATATATAAGGAAAAAGATGAAAGTGTACGTAATAAAATTTAATTAAACGACGCTTGAAAATAAAACGAAACAGAAAAGAAATGTTATAACAACAAGAAAAAGGCTGAGCCACCCTAAGCATTTGTCTTCGTCTTATCATTTTCTCCATTACGATTTCTGGCCAGTGTTTACTGAACAAAGAATGACGGCGTCGGTGACAAATCAAAGATCAAAGGAAACAGATGAAAAGGGTAGGACACAAAGGATACATAAATGGATAAAAATTGCCAAAGAATAATCTGATTTCAAGTTGAAGCTTTTATTAGGATGGGTCCTCGTAATTTTAAGAGGGATGTTGTCGATCGGTCCTGATAATTTTAAAAGCGATGTTGTCGATCGGTCCTAATTAAAAAATAACCTCCCAACCACAACTCGTATATTGGACGAGTGTAGTTCACTATATTAATATGAAACAATTTACATTAACGGCGCACACCTTCTTACGTTTGACAATTATAAAAATATTATTTTTAAAAATAATTTTTCTAATTATTTCTGTAACTATGTTTTTATTTTAAATATTTGTAGGAGGGGAAAGTGTTGTTTGAAAAGATTTACGCATTTTTCCTAGGTTAGCTTTAACTATTTAATTGAAGGAAGGGAAAACCAAATACTTTCTTTTACGTAGCTTTCTGAATGTGGTCGTATTCTGTGTAGGTTCAATATATTCTAATTGTTTTTTTATATCCGCTTTTTATAGATTTAAGGTAGTTTGAGAAAGGGTTGTCATATATATAGTTAATTTTTTTCACAGATGCATGATACCTTTCTAAGGTTTAAGGTAACATCTAGTAATATAAACTATTTTAATCTTCGATGTAATATCAATCTTATGATTGACTCCTTTGAATTCTTTTATATTTTGATCTTATCGCATTTAGCGTCGTACTCAGTTTTTTACTAGAAGAAAACCATAATTTCTATACAAACTGATTGTACTAAGTTCTATATCTTTAGTGAGATTATACAGAACAAATGGAAAATGGAAATATCAAATGACTATGGTTGTTATTTTAAATAATTCTTCATTTATACTAATAAGAATATTTTTACATTTTCTAATAACATTCATGTAATCATTAGAGATGTCAGTAAGAAAAAGGTAAAATTTTTGGCGCCATTGAAGAGTTGCTTTGTAACAGAAGAAAAGTAATTTATATTATTAAATTGAATGAAAGAACATTTATCCATGTTTATTATACTGGAACACCATCTAATAGTGTAAGCAGTATTGATCAATTGATTTAGATTATGTGTTCTTGACTTGAGAATTAATCTTTTTTAGGATTATCTTACTATTTTTTTTCAATTTCTAATCTAGTAATGATAATTAGTCTTGTAGTTGGTTCAGCTTAGTAACTTCGTTTGTGATTTTTTAAGAAAATATAGGCTTCCTTATTTACTAATTAATTTACTCTATTACGAATTTCAAGTTTGTCAGTTATGGACTTACTGTCAAAATTTATTCTTTCTAATAAATCAAAGCTTGATATTTTATGATCTCCTGTAATATTTTATTCCAATATCTTAGGTGTATGTGTTCACTTTACAACATTTCTTGATTTTATAAGCCTTTACAAAATGTCTTTTGTAGTTTGATTTTTTTGAAAATTTTGTTTAATCCTTTAATAAAAACCAGTCTTATATAAAAAGTAAAACTACAAGATGATGAGAAATAGTAGGGAGAAAAGGAGGATTGAGTGAAAAGAGGAGCTAAATAAACGTTTTAAAATATCACAAGTAATATTATTAATGATGGAGTATTTTCCATTTTTCCCATTTTCATTTTTATTCTTTTTTTTTAATTAATGCATGTAGTGATTGTAGTAGTGTGGTAGAGATATGTTAGTGGTTAATTTTTGACGAGGACATAATCGAGTTAATTCAAATTCATTTTTATTACCAAGTAATTGAGATTAATTTTATAGCTGCTTTCACAAATATATTCAAAAAATGAAAACCTGAGCTACTTTTGTAGATTGACATAATGCGCAGTAGAATGTTAATGTCTAAGCCGTTTCCGAAGTTAGCGGCTGTAACGTATATATTCTTGATGGTTTTATATGTTTAATTTTATTATATTTATGTTTTGTCTCTTTACCTCCCGGTCTTTACTTCTATATTTCAATGCAAACCCTAATTCACACCCCTATTTTGTATCTTCCGTATACTTTTAAAACTTATTCTGTATCTTATTTTACTGACATGTGATAGAAACTCCTAATAATAATTTTTATGACATTAAATACGTGAAATATTTTCATTGCAATCTTAGTTGAAAACCATCTCCTCTCAAGTACATGATGTCATAAAAAACCTTGATACTTCAAAAGCTGATTCCTGCTGTACTATTTACAACATACTCCGCTGAGCTTGCTCATGTTTTCTCCAAACATTTATAAACATAACTTAACGAATCTTGCTTTCATTACTTCTGAAAAATGCTTCTGTGCTAACAGGTTACAAGGATTTGGGCGAAAGAACTGATCCATTAATTGTCCCCCCATTAAACTCCTCCGCCTTTTCCCCAAAACATTTAAGTCCATAATTAAGAACCTCACATCTGCTAAACTTCTGTCTGACCAACAGTGTGCATTTAGGACTGACAGTTCTACTGGAGATATCTTTAGTGTTATCATGCATTGGATGAAGCAGGGAAAGCAGGGCAGTAGCCATATATATATATATATATATATATATATATATATATATATATATATATATATATATATATATATAACTACTTAATTTACTCACATAAAATTAATATGCGAAAGTATAGATTTATACGTTAACTTTAAGTATTTACTTCAAAAGTGCTCAATACGTAGGTAGAGCTAGTTAGTAATTTATAAAATATATATGACGATTAAGCTACACTGATTATTCGGCGTTTCAATCACTCTAGGACTCCTCAGGCTTATGCGCGAATTTTGTGGTTGTTTATCGTTTTTATATGCTCCTATAAATAATGCAACGATAAACAACCAGAGAATTCACGTATAAACCTGAGGAGTCCTAGAGGTGATGAAACGTCGACTATTCAGTGTAGCTTTATCGCCATATATATTTTTTAAATTACTATATATATATATATATATATATATATATATATAATGCTTTTGGTAAGGTATGGCACAATGGTCTTCTCTCTTCTCATGAATCTCGAATCCCATGGAATAGTTAACATAATTATATCCTTCTTTAGTAAGGGAAGAATCCATGTGTATCCTTGATGGTCGTATCCCAAAACAATATGATTAAAATGCGGGTGTACGTCAAGGTCCGAGTCTATTATTCCTGATAGGTATAAATTATTTACCTGGGAAAAATAATCTTTAGATTTGTATATTTGCTCTATAAAAGACATAAGGGAAAATAGATTAACATGTATACAAGGTAATGGCTTACACACTAGTGGAAGACGTCTAATCTGTAGTGGAATGGAGAAAAATAGATGGTTACATTCAATGCTGCCATGGCTAAGCATTTTTTCTTTTCATATTAACAAGAACCTTGCTCAACCAATAATGATTCCATGGCTAATGATACCCTTCCTGAAAGTACTTTGTTCGAACTACTCGGTTCAACATTCAAGGGAACATGAGTTGAAACATGTACAGTGAGGCCATTTCTAAGGCTTCTGTAAAGCAGGCTTTTGTAAAGCAGGCTTCTGTAACGCAGGCTTCTGTAAAAATACGCTAGAGAGTTACTTATGCCTGGGAGTAGCTAGCGCCTATACAAGTCCACCATTTACCATGCATGGGGTATTGTAGCCACATTTGAACCCGTGCACATACGAGTAGTTTCTCCTTCTTCGACAGGTTTTCACAGCGAGTCGCCAGCCTAATATGTCCGGCACTATCAACTAAGCTTCAACCGCTGTTTCATCGATGAAATGTAGCATCCCTCTTCCTGCTTTATAAGTATTTCAATCGGGATGCGCTGATAAACTACAAGCCATTGTCCTCCCTCGACAAATATATACCCGATAAACCCGGTAAGCAGCGAAATTGAACCCCTTCTCATTCAAAATCCATGGATATAAGAAAGTTTATATTCTCATAGTTTCTTTCTTTAGACTGCTAGACTTCGGAATTCCCTTCTTGTTTCCTGTGTCCCTGGGTGTTCTAACATGCAATAATATGAATGTAATGCAAACAGATATCGTGCTTCTACACTCGCTACATAGTACCGCTTCAAAGTCTGTCCCAGATTGTAACCTCCTTCATCAAGGTGACACTGTTGGAGTGAAAATGCTATTAAAAATGTAAGAAACGAACGCCGAGATAGTGTCGTATTACGACCTCATTTTAAAATGGCTTTATTCCCTACACTCATTCAACATATGTATTTTATGGTATTTAAGAAAAACTATTGACTCTTTAAATGTTAATGTAGGGCGTGTCTCTATCTTTTAAACTATTGTTGTTATAACGAGTTCAATCTATAAGACCATGCGATTTATATTTAATATAAATGCATACAATAATTGAAATGTATACAGAAATCCCATAAAAATGCAATGTTCCTGTTGAGAGTCGTATTTCCTGATGGTGTATTTAAAAACATTTATTATCGAACGTCAACATAGTGTTTATTATATTATACACAGGAATACCTCATGCGTCTATTTTGATATCTATTTTAGTTTAAAGTAAGGTAATTGGCTAACATTAAGCGATATATATATAATATATATATATATATATATATATATATATATATATATATATATAATTAATGTAGACAAGAAAACGCGTCAACAAAAAACTTACAAAAACATTTGGGCTAACAATGTTTCTCTGCTTGGCCATTGGAAATTTCAAATTCGGAAAATAACTGTTCTCGTTTAACAGTATGCAACGGAATACAAAATTCTAAAGCATGATCAGATATTTAAAGTTTAGAAGGAGAAAATCATGGGAAAATAGGTTTAAGACCTATTTGCCAATGTTTTAGTCGAATTAAAGAACTAGTTTTCTAATACTACGTTCTTGTAAAATAGCAATAGACATTGCGTACAGTATTTCTTCACACCACGATAAAACGCTCACTATTCCCTCCATAATTGTACATGTTTTTCTTTATATCTTTTTACATTTAACGCTTACTTTCCCAGGGAATTTTGAATAAAAGCGTTTTGGATTTAAGTCCTGATTGTAACTTTGCTTTATTTATCTTCTCTATCTCTATATAAATAAAATGAACTCATTTTTCCCCTCCGACTTTGACGTTTATAGGACTGCACCTGTATACATTTGGTGCAGCCGTATCATTCACAAACTGAATCACGACATCTGCCGTATGTTATAGGCTTATTACATATCCAGTATCTCGCTGATCAGAGTTTCCTATATTCTGTCTGGTGAGAGTCTACTGTAAAAATCGGTTACATTTAATGGAAGTAGTAAAATATACTCTCTCTACTAAATTCATCCTTCCACCGCCACTCACTTACACCGTTCCAGACCGTTCACAGGAGACATTTAAAACCGACCACCGGTTAGAATTTATCTAAAAACTGGACTGGACTTACGCTGAAACGAACCACGCTTACTTTGCCATTGGTTAGCATAAAACATAAACACAATTTATAAAGCATTTATTATAATAAAATTAGATCAAAACAGAACACAATCCGTTACCTGGAATTGAATTCACAATTACATTACTTCGATTTCGTTATAACCCGCGTGGTTAGAGTTTAATGAAAACCTGAATTGACATTTACGTGAAACGCACCAAACTTACTTTCACAAACCGAACTTCCGTTTTGCTCTTTCCTTTCGTTCTTTTTTTCTTTCTTTCTTTCTTTCTTACCTTTCGTTGTCTTTTTGCTTTTTGGGTGATGGTGGTGGGGGTACTTCCCTATGTTTCTCTTTCTTTCCATAAACATAAACACAAACTAAACGCTATACGTTATCTTGAATTGCATTACCGAACACATTACTTCGAATACTCGACTTACATTAACTTTAGACTCGCGTTGGTAGGGTTTTCTAAAAATCAGAACTGCGATTTACGCGACGGCATGTTTAACATCGTTACATTTTCATTTTCTTTTGTTGTGCTGATGGTGGTGGGGGGACTACTTTCCTATGTTTTCAGTCTACACGATATTTCACTTTTGTAAAGCTATTTCTTACCAAACTTCCTTCATAATCTTTCCTTTCGGTCTTTCCTTCTTTCTTTCTTTTCTCTCCATTTTCTGCTCTTTCCATTGTTAAAACGAAATGAAACAACCTGATATTCAAGGTTTTACCTACACTCTATCACTCTACGACTCTTACTTGTGTATCCAACTCTATTTCCACGTTCCTTTACTTTTTCACCGTACCACTTACCAGACAACATTCAGGTAAATTTATGGCGGCGATATTCACGTACATGGACTTCCCTTTTTGTTCTTTTTCTTGGGGGCCGGTTTACGTTACTACACGTTAGCCATGGATCGGGCGATCGCTGTCAGACGATAATACGACTTCTTTTTTTTATTTTTTACTTTTATTAAAAAATAAAGAAAAGCGTTTGAAAATACTTTAAAACATAAAATAAACTGATTCATGTAAGTAAAAAAAAATAGCATTTATTGCCTTTGGTAATAATTATTTATTGCTTATTTGTTTTGTTTTTCACCTTTTTTTCGATTAACCATTCATAAATCTCACTATAAAATCGATTTTTCCAAGTACATTTTAGGTGGGGGGCATTCCAACCTCCGAAGGGGGTTTGTATTACTGTACACATAGATTCGAAAAAGTTGTCAAAAAAACAAATATATAACAAATAAATGTTATCAAAGCAAAGATAAGTTACTTTTCTGCCAAACTGGATATATTTTTCGTGTTTTTATTCAATGTAACATATTTATTCAGCTCGAAAACCATAAAGTGTTTACCGATGTATTGGAACATTCAAGATGGCGTCTGATTCTCTCTTTAACACGGTAAGTGTGGGAAAAGATGTTATAAATAAAAAACCGGATAAAATACTGTTAAAAACTCGCTCAATATATGTTACCGTGACATAGGTTGACATATATTCGGCGGGTTTTTAATAGTGTTTTTGTATAGTTTTTTATTTATAACACCTTTTTCCATACTTACGGTGTTAAAGAGGGTGTGAGACGCCATCTTGAATTTTCGAATACATCGGTAAACACTGTATGGTTTTCGAGCTGAATAAATATGTTACATTGAATAAAAACACGAAAAATATATCCAGTTTGGCAGAAAAGTAACTTATCTTGGCTTTGATAACATTTATTTGTTATATATTTGTTTTTTGACAACTTTTTTGAATCTATGTGTACAGTAATACAAACACCCATTTTCTGTTTTATATTCATAAAGTACAATTGTTTAATGTTACTGTTTTGATTATATTCGTTGGGGGGGGAATTAAAAAATTAAGAAAGATTAAAATGAAGCGAAATTTAAGTTTCCGTTCCATTTTTACAACAACCGTAAAACAGTGCATACTCAGCAAATTTTATCGTAATTTATAAGCATGTTGAAACACTAAATCAACATTTTATTTATTTTTTTGCATAATTGATGATGGAAGTATTTTTCTGTTTATTTTCTTAACATCTGTTAAAAAAAATAAATAATTTGTACATTCTCTTGAAAAAAAGAATCAAACTTTTCTCTACTTTCACATGTGTTCTATTTTAACAAACTGAGCCACAGCAACGCGTGGCCGGGTACAGCTAGTTTTAAATAAAATAACTGGAGAACATACATTATTACTTAGATAAGAATGTTATGTTTTCTTGTGTTGATCGCATTTTACTTTTAATCGGCAGAATCGAGTTTAATTTTATCATTAAACTAGAATTGATCCTTGTCCCGGGATGGTTCTCGATTCTTTAAATGGTAGAGAATTTAAATATTGTAAGCATAAAGTAATTAATATTTATGATTTAAAGTAACATTCCCTTTAAAAGAAAGAGAAAAGGGTAAAAAGAGAAAGGAAAAAAGGGAGAGTCAGCTGACGGATTTTGTCCCCACTTTCACAAAGCTGTATCGAGGGATTTAAAAATAGAAAATCGAATATTAAAAATGAATCTATGTTCGTTTTATTATAAGTGCAAAATAGGGAAAGCGATTTAAAAAAAAAGCAACGTTATGGCATTTTTCACGAAGATCTTAGAGACTACTCATGCTGAAACCTAAGAGACATCATCTCTATTTAGAGAGAGAAGGCCTTCTCAACCAAACGATAACGGCCTCCAAGATCTTTAAATGGAGTACTGAGTGATCACGACTCAGAATTGAAAATGAGTTCGTGCTGAACGTCGCTGCACCTGGCGGGTTTTTAATGAGATTGTTGGTTATTGAAGACATGTATGTGTTGCAATTACTCTATTGATCGGTAGGTCACATTTTTGATTTTGATAGGAACGTGCTATTGGATTCTTTCATCCAATCTCAATGTTATTCGACCTTCGTAGTTTGCACCGTAACTACATTCAAAATTGTGAATTAGATTATTATTATGATATGTGGCGGAATATCGCTTCGAGGGGAAGGCATTATAGTTCTCGTAAAGACAAATAATCTTTACTCCCTACTCAACAAAATGCATCAGGCGTTACGTTTGATTGAGAGTGTAACTCGTCTACAGGTTTCCCTGATGTAGTGACGGAAAAACACCATGTAGTTATCTTTAACTAATTTACATTAAAATCTACATTTACGGGATCGTATACACGCTGATATATATTTGGCCTCCAAAAACCTAAGAACAATTTATTTTTTAGCCTAACACATCGTTCCCTCATGATCTCTTCAAAACTAAAATTGAATGAGAAATTTAAAATGATCACTTATACCTTATCCAAAAATATGTACCCTCTTAATGTGATGAGGCCAGTTATGTAAGGAAAATAACTAAGTTTTCTGAGACTAAAATTTATACTGAATAAATGTTTATTATATATACGTTTACCGTGGTTGAAGACGTAAATAAGACATTTTTTACCAATAACGGGTGTTTTATTTTAAATGTACATATTTTCGATTTCCTCTTTTTAAATGCCTCGAAACAGCTTTGAGAACCTGAGGGCAAAACCGATCAGTTGACGTCCCTTTTTATTTTTCCGTCCGCTTTTTCACCTTTTTTCTATAATTTAAAAACGCATTTTACATTTAATTATGAATTTTAAAGTGTTCCCTCCATGAGGACAACATTAAAATGCTGTACTCCACCAAGAACCATATAATATATATAAAATAATATGTCTCGGCAGCCGTGTCAAACGCTTATCTTGTTTTTCTTTAATTTATATTATTGGAATTTTTCCCCTTTTCCTTGTACATATTTGTGAATTATTCCATGGATTTCGGCCTTTTGGATTATTTTTGGACCTTCTTCCAATTATGTGATTTCCTTGGATTTTACTGCTGCGAATGGAAATTGACTTAACATTCCTGGATTTATATTTTTGGATTTTACCGTCATTGGATACTTTACCTTTCAACAGACTATCAATTCACGTGTAATCACCTTTTCTTCACCATATTCCCTCTGCCTCACTTTTTGTTATAAAGTAAGATTTTTAACTTACTTGCAGTTTCATCAAATACTTTTGTTTGCAAAATCCGATCCTGCATTTTGCTAATTCCTACCCTCTGATGAGAAGGAAAGTGTTTCTTCGAAGCTCCGCGGGTTAAGGACTATTCACTTATCAAGTGTTTCCTTTTCAGATTAAATATGTTTTTAACTCTTTTTCAAATAATTTTTTAACATGTTTTATTAACTATTTGCTCTTATAGAATATATATATATATATATATATATATATATATAGAGAGAGAGAGAGAGAGAGAGAGAGAGTGAGAGAGAGACCCCAAAAAACAAAAGCTAAATGGAGGCCATCTAGAATATATGCTGTAGAACGGAGAAGAAAGGCCAAAGGCCCTCCTGTTTGATGTGATGTTTTGAATATCATAAACTAGTAATGGTCCAAGTTTCATTTCATTCGGACAAAACACTAAGAAACGAGGCCTAATTAGATTTGGGGCCCGTTTTTTGGTCACCCTGTATATATATATATATATATATATATATATATATATATATATATATATATATAAATATTTATATACATATATATATATTTATATATATTTTTATATATAAATATTTATATATATATATATATATGTATATATATATACATATATATATATATATATATATAAATATTTATATATAAAAATATATATAAATATATATATATATATGTATATAAATATTTATATATATATATATATATATATATATATATATATATATATATATATATATATACAATTGCCATTGCTTGATTTATTTCGATAAACAAGTGATATGTTTATTTAATTAAACAAATCAGGATTGTTTTGAAATCATTCACCAATAATAATAAAGAAACGTTTATCTTCAAAATTAATTATTAATTGTGATATTTATATATAATCTATCGAACACTGTACAGTTTTTTTTAGAATGAATTTTTATTCCTTTTTAAAATCTATGTTACATAAAGGTTAAATCTTGTATAAGTCCTGTAAGTTATGTTCAATATGTTTAAATTTATGTAAATATCTTTATTGTTATCCCTGCTGTCAAAAGGTTTTCATGCATTATCTACTGACTGATTGACAGATCTTGATTGTTTTGTCGACTATGAATAAAGATATTTGTCCGTTGACAGGTCTTGTTTCGCATTGATGCTTCCTATAAGAGCCATTTCCTAGATGGCAGCAGTACTATATTTTAGCTAATGTGCAGAGTGGTTCGTCGTGAATAAGAGACTCTAAAGAGCGAGAGAATGACACAATCATGTTTCCAGTGAACAGTCAATAGCGAAAGTTTTAACCAGAATCTTATCGAAGCCGTGAGATTACTTTAGAGGAGAGTTATTCATATAAATTTGGTGTCCGTGAGAATAGAGTATATATAAGAAAAGAGAGAGGCTTAATGTTGAAAAAAACACTGTTTGTCTCATTGCACCACGTGCGCGATATCTGAAATCTGATCGTTGTTGGGTGTTTTTATAGATGGTAGTGTCTTCTGCGTATATGCCGACGAATAAACAGAATGTGTTTTTGGGGAACATTGTTAAAACAATGGATGTAGTTAGGTCTAAACTCGATTCTTGAGAAACATTTGCATTGATTCTTTCAACGTCCGTCTTCTATCCATCGATTACACATATAAACCTATTGAATATAAAAGTTTACAAGATTGGGGGGATATTTCTAAATTTGCAGCAGCTGGAAATGTTGAGAAGTAGACCTATAAGTGTCTCCTCTATACGAGAAAGCTATTGCTCTCTGGAGGAAATGCCCGACATAGCTAAAGCGATGACATTTTAAATTCTTAAATTACGGTCAGTACATCAGAGATAGGTCTCGAAAGACGGATATTATGTTTCTTGTTTTGTTAAGGTGGTTGACAATTGTCTATTTAAACACGGATTCAAGCAACTTACTCATGATATACTGAAAACTGATAGCTCTGTCCTGAGATCCAGAAGACTAATCTCAAGTATTTTAAATGTTAGGATATACTAATAAGGTTTCCACTGTGTAAGAAAATATCTGTACTGTACGCATCAATGAGACACTTTTGCAAAAATGTCTGCCTTTATCTGTTGTAGCTACTTAAGTACTTTGACCGAAATATTGTCAAGACAAATTGTAATGATTCTTGATAAGCTTCTTGATGAGTGGGCCAACATCTAGAACCGACTTGTTCATGTCGCTCTGAGTATTTTCGGTCTTTTCAGAAATTAGGTAGACCGATCGCATATAGGAAATTTGGATGCAAATTATTTGGAAAATATGCTGATGAAACCAACACAGGTTTTCATTTAATCGAGACTAACCAACGCGCATCTGTTCCGAACTTTGTTTGTTATTCGTCAAACTCATGAGAATCAAATATCTGTTTATTTTTTTTACCTTGGACTTGACACACAGATTAATATATCTCTCGCTTTATTTAAAATAATATTTCCAGTGATTACTGGAAGTTCTACATTTAAAACAATCAAAGTAGATATTTCTATGTGCCACAGCGGTGAGAAATCAAGGGTTTATCATGTCAGCCAGTTCGGTTTCTGGCTTTTTGAAGTGCATCTTTGGTCTGCACATTTCGATAGGTCACTAGTCGGTTAAGTTGATTGCAAATTCGTTTTAAACATACAGCGTAGATGTAATGATATGAACGTTAGGAAACTCATTGCGTATCGATATACCCTTCAATTGAGAAGGATATTTGACGTTTTGTTATACATGTTTTATTATTTTTATTTAGACAACTGAATGATCAGAAGATTTAGCTCAGAAAGAACTGAGAATTAGCTTGATGATGTCGTAGTGAATATTATATATATATAGAAGGGTACGTAGACTTTCAGGACTGCTTATATTGTCTTACCATATCGAATTTATAAATATAATATAATTTCCATACAAATTATAATTGAGGTGTAAGAAGGTGTTAGTTTTAAATAATTAACTAAGATGACGAAGTCAAATAGAGTTCATTTAATTGTAAACCTTATAATATTTTATATGCTAGATTCCATAAAAAATATGATACACTTAGAGATTTAAGGATCTAATAGAACTGTGTTCAATTAAAACATACTCCTAGATATTAGGATATATTTCTATTATCTTCCAAAAAATATATATGCATATTACTGCAGAGAGACCCGACGTTGCCCCGTATGGTATGGTGATTAACGAATATTTCCCACTCTTATATTTTTATTGTCATCGAAATCGGCTAAATCGCATATTTTTTCAATCAAATTGATGCACCGAGAGGAAGTCCTATATGCCTTTCCACTGTGACTTAGTTCACAATACATTCTAGTTTATATTGCAATATCGAGAACGACTTGGATTGAGGTTTAAATGTAAAAGGCAAGTACCGTGCTTTTATTGACAGAAGCATTAATTTCTAGAGCGCTTTTGTAATCTCAAAGATTTCCCTTGATTTTATATGCCTGGCCTTACTGTATGTGCAGTGATAAAGCCTTGAAGTTTAGATTGAAATGAAAACGACTGATTATACACATGTTTAGATCATTTTCAAATAACATGCGTCCATTCATTATGCACGCGCAACGAAAAATAAATGAGTTTTACTCAAACTATATAATCTGAAAACTGGGCTATACTGTTATAAATAATCGTCGGAACATTTAAGTTTGAAATGTTATACAGGACAGACTAACGAAAATTCTGTTGGATTCGTAAACAAACAGATTTATCGAAACATATCGTCTGTGGGATGTGTCACGTGCATCATTGTAGATTATAGGTAAAATCCAGTAAAGTTTTATTTCACACTTAATTGCGATATTACGCAAGAATATTTAATTTTTAGACGTGACGAACAAAAGAACAGTCTCTAACATAGGTGTTTGTCCGTACGGAAAAAAAAGATTGGACTATTATAAAACCTAAAAACACACATATAACGTAAGTTAAAAAATCCGGCAAAATTCACTGATTCACTTCATCTTGAGCGCAATAATACCTAAAGATGAAAAAAATCAAATCACAAACAAAAATCAAAAACAAAAAAATGTAAACACAAAAACAAAAATGAAACAAAAAATGCGGAATTTGTCCATGAATAACAATCGTGGGATAAAACTGAATTATTATTCTTTATTTTCTGCAATGGCGGACGCCCATGGTCATGTCACTGTGTTAAAAGCAAAACAAAAAGAAACAATAACTAATATAGAAAATGGCGGGAAACTTGCACTAAAGTTTCCTTTTTTGTTCACGCTCCACAGCGCAAAAAAATCATTTTGATGGAGATTGCATAAAGAATCTCCGATATTTTTCAGACTGTACGATTATTTATTTTGCTTTAGAGAAAAATAGAATAGAATGTTTTATGATATATTAGTAGAGTAGTTCTACGACAATATCTCGAACAGTCAACGGAATATATATATATATATATATATATATATATATATATATATATATATATATATATATATATATATGATGGCAGCAAATTCGTTTTCGAACATTGCAGTTACCTGATGTAGTACAAAAAGAAGGTATACAGAAACACGAAAATATTCAGTGATAGGCCGCACGAAGGTGATTTTAAGCCTTGCTAAACTCTGATATTCCTTGGCACACATTGTGCAGACATGCGCGCCACTAGCAGCACGTTGTTGATGTTCTCTTCTATGTATAATCAAATGCCGGTCCACACCACCTGCTGTTTTATACGTGGCCCACTGCGCCGATAAGTAGTATGGTGGCTTATCAGCTCAGCTCTGTTCAGACATATTCTTCTCCACCCCTCACACTCCAAACCAATTTAGCGGCACCGGTCGTCCATGACTCCTTTCACCCTCTTTTACCGGGTATCGCGATTCAGCCGCTCATACTGGGTTCGATCTGACTCAAACTGGCCTACACCTCCCCGCAAGGTCCTTCTCGACTCTCTGCGATTCAAAGCAAGACTCTCCCAGTTTCTTTCATAGATATTACATTTTTAAAGATGAACCTCAAACAATCTTTGAATCTCATTTAAGTCTTTTGAGCCAGGCGTCTTCCCTCGGCGAATTCGCCATAAAGGAGTTGTTTGGGAAGTCGACTGTCTTACATTCTCACCATATGAACATCCACTCCATCTCAGTCTATGTTTATAATGTGAGCTTCAATGCTTAGAAATTGGGTCCGTTCAAGTACCTCCGCATCACTGACATACATTTGCCTACCCACACCTAATATTAACCGTAGGCACATCTGGTGAAACCTCTCGAGACGTATCAAATGCTTCCTGTATGTTGCTCAAGTTCTACAGGCATAGAGAAGAGCAGAGAGAATGCATGCGGCATAAACCTTAATCTTAATTGGCAGCAAGATCCCTTGACTGCTCCACAAACGCCTGCCCAACTTTCCAAAGGCATCACTTGCCCTGCTGATCCGTAACGATGCCTCATCATCCAGGGCAGCGGACATACTCAGTGTGCTACCCAATTATACAAACTTAGTGACAACCGCTATCCTTGACCCAAAGATATAAACTGATGGCTCATAGTATGTCATGCCTGGAGCAGGCTGATACGGGAAGTTTTTATTTCAGATTGATAGTCAGGTCCAATGCGCGTCATGCAACCGCAAAGGAGTTTATAAGATGCTGCATATCAGCCACCGTATGAGCCACCAGATCACAGTTATCCGCATAGAACAAGTCACGGCTCGTGTTCGTGAATACCTTTGCACTTGCATTGAAGCGCCTAATGTTGAACAGTCCCTCAGTAGTTATGTAACGAATATAGACACCATAAGAACAACCCCCAAATGCCATCCGAAAGACCATGGTGAAATATAACGCAAAGAGTGTGGTGCTGGAATGTCTCCATGCTTAACACCATTTTCTACTGAGATAGGATCAACCAGCTTTCCCCCAACGTTGATCACAGCCTTCATACTATCGTGTACGAGCTTTAAGATAATTACAAACTTGTCAGGGCAGCCAATCTTTTTCAGAATCTCCCACAAAGCATCCCTATTGACTGTATCAAAGGCCTTACTTAAATCGATGAACACCTGATACAGACCCTTTTGCTGTTCTATACAGCTCTCCTGTAGTTACCTGGCTGTAAAAATCATATCCACTGTCCCTCGACATCTTCTGAAACCACACTGCAACTCAGGCAAAACATCGTCAGCAATGTGCTCCAGTATTATGTCTAGCATGATCCTACAGAGCACCTTACCGACTACTGACTGCAAAGAGATGCCCCGATAATTTCCACATTCATCTCTGCTACACTTCCTCTTGTATAGCACCACCATCAATTCAGGTCGCCAATCTTACGGAACACACTCATCCCGCCAAACAGTCTGCAACAAGTCCGCTAAGAGTTGCATCATCTTGGGTCCAGAACATTTAAAGATCTCCGTATGCAAATGATTCAGGTCAGGAGACTTTCCATTGCTCAGCTTATGGGCAGCTGCTTCAACCCTCTGGAGAGATGGAACCTCTGTCAAGATATCCTTGACAGGATTGTCAGGAATCAACCTAACAAACTCCTGTTCAACGTAAGAAGTTCAGTTCAGGAGGTCATCGAAATGTTCCCTCCATCTGCAATAAGTAATGCCCCTTACTCCCTTCCCATAGCAGTAGAGCAACGACACTTGACACAATTATTAGTCTTTCTCTACATTGGAACCACCCAGAGTTAGGCATTCTCCCATCTTTTGATGAAGCTATGGGGACCGTTTTTGTTGAACACCCCAGGTTGGTCCTCCAACCACGACGTGACTTCAGAAATCAACGCTGCATCATCTGGGAAACGCTTTCTTTTCAAACACAACTTCATGGCTGGGAAGAGGTGCAAGTTAGAGGGTGCAAGGTCAGGAGAGTAGGGAGGATGGGGAAGGATTTCATAACCACACACCCGTGCTTCTTATCTGGCGACATGCGAGTTGTGGGCCGGAACGTAGTCCTGCAGGAGGAGGGTACCTTTGCTGATCTTGCCCCGCCTCTTGATTTTGAAAGCTCCCCTTAATTTCCTCAAAAGTGAATCATAATAGGCTCCTGTTTTTGTTGTATCCTTTGCCAGCACATATGTCATCACTACTCCGTTCTGGACCCAGAAGATTGTGAGCATGCCCTTGCCAGCAGAGAGATGCACCCTTGCCCTGTTTGGAGGTGATGAGTCTAAGTTCTTCCACTGCATTGACTGGCCTTTGGTCTCTGGATAATGGTGATGACCCCATGTTTCATCCTGTGTAATCAGTCTTTTGAAAAACTTTCATTCATCTTCTTGGCACATCTGCAAATTCATCATCAAAAACTCGACGCGTTTTCGCTTTTTGAATAGTGTGGGCAACCTGAGAATCAATCTGGCAGACACCTTATGCATATGCAAATGGTCATGAATGATAGTTTCCACAGACCCTGTACTAATCTTGGAATCTTGGGCTATTTGGCGAATAGTAACGCGCATATCTTCCAAAATGGCAGCATGAACTTGACGGACAGATGTCTCACCAATTGCAGAAAGGGGGAGCGACCAGGTCTGGGAGGTGTTTCCACAGACTTCCGGCCACGTTTGAATTTACGATGCCAGCGTTTTACAAGATTATATGATGGGGCATTATCACCATAAGTGTCTTTCCTTTCATCAAAAGTCTCATGTGGTGTGCGTCCTTTCAAATACAAAAACCGGATTACTTCTCGACATTCAACAGGCTCCATTTCAAAGCTGACTCAGTTCACCCACCTTTAAAACCGAACGCACAATTAGTTCAGAGCTATAATTTGCCTGATCACCCGTAGAGATATAAATCATTGCACCTGCAAAATTTCAGCTAAATCAGACAACTGGAAGTGGGCCAGGTGTATTACTTATTGTACCGCCATCATATGAAGAATGTCAAGAGGGTCTCGAATAAGGTCGCCACCATCCCCCGAACACAAAGGAATGATAGGTGATCTGATTTTCCGTAAACCGCACGCAGTATGCCGTATATGGCCTTGGTGTTGTTCGAATCCGAGACATTCATGCTGCATGTTCCGAAACCTCCTCTGCAATTCGCGCTCGATTGCCTTAAAATTTTCTCTGAATCGATTTTGTTCACCCTCCGTCAAACCACCACTTGGGATTCACAACTCAATTACTCTTTGCACGGACCAACCGATTGTCGGTCCATCACTCTGCACCTCGCATAGCACGAACACTGCAGATACCCCTCATAACACGTTTTTTTTATTAATACATAGTCTATCAAATGCCATTTTTGGAAACAGGATCCATCCAGGTCGTCTTGTATTTGTCCTTCTGCTGAAACACGGTGTTACCGATTTTAAAACCCATCTCTGAACAAAACTGCAACAACATTAGACCATTGCTATTACACTTGCTTACTCCGTGTTTTCCCAGCACACCTCAGGTTTCAAAATATCTTCCCACCCCAGCATTAAAATCTCCAAGAATGAAGATCTTATCAGCAGTGAAATGCGTCTAACTACACTGCACAACGCAAGGTAGAAAGCAACATTTTCATCTTCTGTTGAATCCATAGTGAGTTCATAGACACTCCAAAAGGTTGTATAACGACCATTTTCCGGAGTTAACCTCATAGTCATGATCCGGGCACTCACACCACAGAGAAGTTCTTCCAGGCTAGAAAGAATTGATGCCTTTATAGCAAAAGCCACGCCTGATTCCCTCTTAAATCAATCCGCTCTAGCACTCCAGAAAAACGTGTAGGCCCCATCCAATTCCGAAAACTGTCCCTCCTCAGTCAGCCTGGTCTCAGACAGAGCAATTATGTCAATTTCCTAACGTTGAAGTTCCTTAGATACAAAAGCAGATCTACGCTCTGTACGCGTTATTGCTGACGGCAAGTCAAGTAGCGTCCGGATATTCAAACAGCCGATGGCCATTGTTATATAGTTCCCTACAGTAACATGATGAAGACCGGGTCCAGATCCCATATTGCCATTTACGTCCATATTTGCTAACTTCATTGGATGTCTTGCCATTTTAGGCTACAGCCAACCTTTTTGCTATCAAGATACACGAGACGGTGAAAAGTTTATCTAATTTATATCGAGCAATGCCTGTGCATGATACTTTTTATAGTGAGGAAATACTTTGCACCCAGACAATCCCACTCACTTAACAACTGCCACGCTGATCCAAAAAGAAGAGCAAGTCAACAGCATTGGATGCAGCAGTCACCGCAGGTTTTATATCGATAGATATATAGAGTTTTCCTTCCCCTAGAGAAGTAGCCTTACCCACGGCTTAGAGAGCCCTCTCCACACACCATGCCATTTGCTCCATGATTAAACTTAGGTTGCTGGGCACCAGACCATATTCCACACGCCGCTGGCTCATATATGCCGCAGCTTACAGGGCCTAAGCTCATCTGGAGATTTCTGTCAGGGTAACCTCACCCTTAGCCTTTGGTTAAATAACCTTTGGTTAAATAAATTTAGCCCACAAGGCAGTGGAGGTCCAGTTATATGACGCAGACCACTCGCCATTCATTACAGACCCGTTTGCGTGGCAGTAGTCACGACGTTCACGTGGGGTTGATTTGTCTGGGAAAAGCACAGAAACACGCTAACACATCTGTGTGGTTTTAACACACATCCACACCAGACCTTGACCATCATACACACGCACACACATGCACACGCACGCACACACACACACGCACGCACACACACACGCACGCACACACACACAGACACACAGACACACACACACACACATATATATATATATATATATATACTATTTATTTGATTTTACAGAACCAGTAATATGTTGCTACAGAGTCATGTTCGGTGGGCTAGTTACCAGTAAGTAGACACTTCATCAGGAGATACAACTTATACGAACGCAAAGTTTCTAATGAATATACCAGGTCTTCCTCGTAACATGGAGGTATGAGGCGGTTCCATAAAGTGTAGTACAATTTTAGATTTGGTTTTATGTAAATTAGACCAAATAAGGTTGCGGATTTAAGCCTGTGTTAAGATATATGGATGAACAGAAAAATATGGAGTTTTAAAGATCGAGATATAGGTAAGAAAAGACTAAAAAGATGTTTTATTTTCTTCAATGGCGGACGCCCATGGTCATGTCACTGTGTAAAATGAAAAACCAAAACAAACAAACAATAACTAATATTCTTCATATAGAAAATGGCGGGAAACTTGCACCAAAGTTTCCTTTTTTTTGTTCACGCGCCTCAGCGCAAAAGAAGAAATTATTTTTATGGAGGTTGCTTAAAGAATCTCCTATATTTTTCAGACTGTACGATTATTTATCTTGCTTTAGAGACAATCGAATAAAATGTTTTATGATATATTAGTAGAGTAGTTCTACGACAATATCTCGAACAGTTCAGGCAAGATATATATATATATATATATATATATATATATATATATATATATATGTATGTATACACTCTGTATTTGTTTTTACAGAAGCAGTAATATGTTGCTGCACAGTCATGAGCATGTTTCGATAAGTTAGTTACACGTAAGTAGACACCTCCTCACGTGATATAGCTTATACGAAAGCAAAGTTTCTAATATATATCAGGTCTTTCTCGTCACAGGGAGGTATGAGGCAGTTCCATCAAATGTAGTAAAATTTTAAATGTGATTTTATGTAAATAAGACCAAATGAGAATGCGGATTTAAGCCTGTGTTAAGATGTAGGGATGAATTGAAAAAAAAGATAGTATTCTTATGTGTGTGATACCCGCCCTAAATCTTAATGGGAATGTGAATTGTAAATGTCTATGCTAAAACGGGCTTCAGGAAGGTTAACATCTCATGAAGATATCTTAGTTGAAATGTATGAGATAACTGATGAATAACCTGCATCCGAAATTATGTCTCATCCCATCTTATATAAAATAAGAAATACAAAATGCAGATATCTATCTATAATATAAAGCTGAACGTCTGTGTGTGTGTCCGGTCACGAATAGGCTCCTATATTGTTGACTATTATAGAAAACTGATCACATATAATGATAGAATATGTATCGAGGCACAGGAATAGGTATATTTGATCTGCCATAATGACGATTCATTAAAATTGTGGAGTCTGCGTACGCGCCTGGTTCACAAAGTATGGAAATAAAAATAAAAAAATAAAAAAACACGTTTACAAGTGTTTATATATAGATGTACATAATAATACTTTGATAAATATGTTTTAACTTAAATAGGGATGGTATAATAAAATTTTGGGGTCTGCGTGGAAATAGGCCCAAATTTTAATAAAGACTTTTCATATCTATCTGCGTAAGTATACTTTTATAATTATGTTTCAGTTTGAAGAAATATGGTATAATAAAAGTATAGGGTGTTCGTTCGCGCCTGACCTCCATAGAATGGAAATATGTCACAAAGTTTAACAAGGTTTTTTTAATATAGATCCACAGAATATTGTGATAAGTTGTGAACAGGTATGGAATAATAAATTATGGGGTTTATCTATTTTATTTTTACTTTCATCATATTTTGCTTTGGTTTTGATACCCTCAAATTCAAAGCTATTTCTTTACAACCCTTCCTTTTCATAACCTATCATACTTTCATAAATCAGAGTCCATTTTCTGTAGGCTGTTTTTGAACCCAGTCAACGACGGGTATTTTTTCTAATATATATATATATATATATATATATATATATATATATATATATATATATATATATTTATACATATATACTAGCTAAACACTCGGTATTGTCTGTTGTACAAAAAGCTTAAGCATGCTATTAAAATTAATTTAGATTGCGAATGTATAGAATCAATCCTCTATTGAATAATGTATATTACGAGGAATAATTATCCAGGTGGACTAAATCGTAAAATTAAAAAAGGTAAAAAATAATAACTCACTCTTTGTTTGTTTACAATATCGCGTCAGTTTATATTTGGGCTTTACAATCTTAAAAATGATTTTGTCAAGGGAATATTTGCATTGCACCGGTTAAAGTTACACCTTTGCAACGTAAATTATTCCCATATATTTTCATCTGCAAGAAAAGAAAAATTATTTTCAAAATTAGATTTCTCCGATTTTTGAGACTTATCGGATAGATTGCTGTACAAAATATACCTAACAATACTGACCACCCATCTGTCAGTAAGCAATATAGGACAAGCAAAAAAGACGTTATATATTTCACATTATGTAACTATTAGACCATTATTTTACAATCACTTACAATCTATTAGGCTATCCTTCTTTGGCTGCTCTCCCTCTTATTTATTTAACTGCTCTACTCAGATGCGTACAGATGTGTATGTATGTGCTTGTAAAAATTGGTGGAGAAATATATGTGTACGCATACATGTAAATATAGGTATATGTGTATATTTATGAATACGTATGTGTTTTTAATGTGTAAATATGCATGTTTACATATATTTCTGTATAAATACGCATATGTGTTTGCGTATACTGGTTTACGTATGTAAGTATGGGTCGACATATTTAGGAGAAAATCTAAAAGACAGCTGAATTGCTGACCGTTTTAAGTCTGAATATTCTGGTATAGACACATGCAAACTTGGCTAATCCCATTAGCTATAGCATTGTGCTTGTATGCTTACTACCACCAACTACCAGATAAACATTATTATTAGACAAAGCTAAACCATTTACACGATCAAATATATTATCTATTTAGACAAATATTTTCCTTTGTTTCTTTTTTACAACATGTATTGATGCACGCCATCCGACGAATAATAAAGAGAGTAAATTTATAAAAATAAATTTTCTCATAGAACTTCTTGGCTCACGATAAACACCCGTCTAGATGAAACCACTGTCAGTAATTCCCCCCCACTATATATCTGTGCCTAAATCAAAACGTAGATTCCATGAACAAAGCTTCTTTCTGAGAAGTGCACGCCTGTGCAATTCTCTTCCGTCTGCCGGTTTCCGACCTGACTACAACTTGGATGTCTTCAAGTCCAACATAAACAAATCCCTGAGTAATCGCCCTCTTAAGTAAGACATTTTATCAAATCTCCAATACCAACTATTACTACAACATTATCCCATTGATTATTGTACACACAATAACCCTTATCCCGAGTGGAATACGGGCTTTGCTAAGAGGTGATCCCCCATGTAAAAAGAAAAAAATGGTTCACAGAAGTTATTTTAATTTGAATTAATTTACGTATCATGTATTCATTTTGGAAAACTCCATTTTACTTTCCTTTTTTTTTGTTAATCTGCATATTATATATTCATACAGAAAAAGCGTGTCCAAAAAGTATCTGATTTTTTTTTTTGTGGTGATATCTTTTTTGGAATTTTAACACAATTTGACAAAAACATGGAGAAACTGTGAATAAAATGAAAAATTCAAACAATTTTAATATAGGAAAAATAAAGATGTCACTTCGGATATTTGTGATCTTTCCTAGACATTATTCATGACAGATTGTAGAATCTCTGGATTGCGATTTAACTACTTTATTTCGTTTTTGTTGTTTTTCTTCAATTCTTGCAAGTTTTGGAAGTTTAACGATTCGAAGTTGTCGAGCTCGGAAATGAAATAAGGGAGCTAAATCGTAATCTAGAGATTCTGAAATCAACTGCCATGTTTATAATATATTTCATATATAAACATTGATTGAATTTTCATTCATTTTTATACAATTTCCCAATGTAAGTAAGATTGTGTTAAAATTTCAGAAATATATCATCAAAAATAATAAAGCTATTTAAGATTTAAACAATTTCAGTGATTTTTAATAGACTATATATATGTGATTACTTAGTGCTGGGAAAATTCGTCTCTGGTAAATTCGTACCTGGAAAACTCAAAAGAAAAATTTACAGCTGATTAGGAAATTTTCAACGATTTGTCCCTCATTATCGGGTGAGCTGTTCCATAAATGAGAGAGATGATTGAAGAAATAAAACCACACATTCCATGATGAAAAGAAGGATCTTCATTACGCATATATATATATATATATATATATACATATATATATATATATATATACACACATTTGTGTGTGCATTGATACTCATAATAAAAACACTTTTTTCTATTTATTAAAAAAATACATGAAACTTTGTTACATATCGCGTCGTAGAATTGCATACAATTGCAAAAGATCTAGCTAATTTGCATATTCTCTTTAATATTTATTTTAATTAATTCCCTATTATTTTTTTCGTTTTAATTGAGTGATCATTTTTAGTTTACTATTACGTGTACTTATATATTTATACTTGCGTAATATTTGCTAAAAAAAATTCTCTCTCTCTCTCTCTCTCTATATATATATATATATATATGTATATATATATATATATATATATATATATATATATATATATATATATATATATATATATTTACGTATGCGCATATACATGTGTTTACAAAATAGCTTACCAAACTCTTCTGTCATTTTTTTTTTGTCTAGAGATATAAGACTTAATATATAGGGTATTAAGAAAAATGCGAAACTTTATAGTTTTAGCCAGTAAAATCGGTGAAAAATTGTAAAAATTCAAAATAATGGAATTTGCCAGGTAAATGGCGAACAACGGCATTACGAATATGCATGTGTAGCGTAATAGCTGTCGGTTCATGTTTTAATGTTTAGTCTTGATGCAAACATGTGTTAATAGTACAGGCAAAATTTATTCAATGAGATACTTTTCTGACAACAGGAGGAGAAAGAGCTGTACTCCACCTTCGCAGTATTTTGTGCTAACAGCCGCCAAAAGTGTTTGAAATTCTGTTTTTATGTCTATCCGTGTGGCCATTTCACTAGTAAGAATGCTGGAGGTAAACGTTTCACCTGGACTCATATAACCCGCCTGATAGTCAGGGATCCGAGCCTTGAATTAACCACTAAGGAGCTGTCCTATCAGCTATTGAAAACTACTGTGGCTGCTGTATTGCCATTTGGAGTCTTGACCATGCAGTAGCTTCTGGTGGGTCCTCTCGATGTGGTCTATCCCAACCATCATCAATTGACATTAGGTAATCTCGTCAGCTTCAGACAAAGCCAGCCTATTTGCCAAGAACTTTGCAGTTAATTCTACCCCATGCGACCAAGGCCATCAACCTCCGTATTTCGTTCTATAACAGACAACTCGCTATGCGATATACGTATATATATATTTGATGTCGCCAATCTAATAAAGAACTTTGATTCCAGTAAAGCAACTGGCCTTGACGGCATTCCATTTTATTGCTGAAAAAGCTTCAAAAAGAACTTTCTCCAATACTCACAAAACTGTTTAAGCGTTCTCTTAAGAGAATTGCTTCCCACGCCCTGGAATACCTCATCATTTTTGCCATGTATTTAAGAATTCAAGTGATATATCATCTCCCTCTCAGTACAGACCAATATGTCTCCTGTGCGTCATGAGTAAGTTACAAGAGTCCATATTAAAAAGGAAGTAGCCAACAACCTCAGAAGAAATAACCTCTTTAGTGACATGCAATATAGTTTCCGTGCTACTACATTTACAGCAGATGTGCTAAAAGTGTTATCTCATAGGACTAGTGAATCCCTCCACAAAGGCTTCCTCTCAAAGACGTATCAAAGATACGTACCTCTTGACGTATAAAATATCTTTGATAAGGTATGGCATAGAGGTCTAATTCACAAGATTTCCAGCTAGGGTATAGCTGGAAATGGCTTCTCAGTTATGAAATCATTTCTACCTGATAGGCTCTAAAGAGTAGTGATTGATGGGCATGAATTAAAAGATCACAGTACTAATGCTGGAGTCCCTCGGGCGTCCATCCTAAGCCCAACTCTCTTTCTGATCTACTCAGATTGTTCACGAACCCACGCGTGTGCCCGATACTGACGGCCAGTATGCAAGTCTCCTAGACATATTTCCCACAACTTGCCCTGAACTGTGTTCAACTACCGTTTTGTCCGCACTGGGATCTTCCGATCACTCTGTTGTATCAGTTAAGATAAAAATGAAATGTAATAAGTCCTCAGATGTACCTCTCCATCGTACAGAATATCGATACACTATGGCTGACTGGGATAGCTTGCGTACATTTATCAGATTTACGTCTGCGTTCTGTTTAAAAATGATGTGTCCTCTATAGTATCAGACCTGACAGAATGGTTAATCATAGGTATAGACCGTTTCATACCCTCGAAAAAATACCAGCAAAAAACTAACAGCCAGCCGGGGTAATCCCCATAATGTGCTGCTGCCACTGCGCACAGAAATCACTTTTTCCATTGCTTCCAACGTAATAGATGTACTGAGACTAAAACCGCTGTAAGGACTGCCAGCAACTACTACAAAAAGTAATAAAGAACGCAAGAGACTTGTATACCCAGTCCGTCAATCCAAAGAAGCTGAGCACCGGCTTGGTCCCACCAGTTTTGGCTAATAGCCAACAGACTTGATTCCAGTAAAGCAACCGGCCCTGACGATATTCCTATTATAGTACTCAAAAGACTTCAACCAGAACTAGCGCCCTATCCTAACAAAACTGTTTAAGCGTTGTCTTAAGGAGAATTGCTTCCTATCACCCTAGAAAATCTCCTTAGTTTGCCCTGTATTTACGAATTCAGGTGATCGCTCATCTCCTTGTCAGTACAGGCCAATAAGTCTCCTGTGCGTCATGAGTAAGTTGCTGGAATCTGTGTTCAATAGAGAAGTAATTAAACATTTCAACAAAATTTACCTTTTTTAGGGACACGCACGATGTTTTCCGTGCTGTTAGATCAACAGTAGGTGTGCTTACAGTTATATCTCATAGGATTAGCGAATCTCTCGACGGAGACGACCTTTCTAGGGCAATTGCTCTTGACATATCAAAGGCCTTTGATAGAGTATGGCATAACAGTTTACTTAACAAGATATCCAGCTATGGTATAGCTGGATATATCTTCTCAATTATAAAATTTTTTCTCTGATAGATTCATAAGAGTAGTGGTTGATGGGCAGAAATCAGTAGCTCACAGTATTAATGCTTGAGTTCCTCAGGTGTCAATCCTGGGCCCAACTCTCTTCCTAAGCTACATTAATAATCTTTCAAATCACATCTTTACATCATTCATAATCATTTATGCTGATGACACTACTATCTATGGAAGCACATCTAAACCGTAAACGACCAAGTTCTCTCTGATTCTCTCTCCTCTAATCTTGAGCAAGTAGTACAATGGGAGAAGTGATTTGTAACTTTTAATGCATATAAAACAAAGCTTTTGTCTTTTTATCATAAACGCTTTGATCCCCGTCTGGCATCAGTTGAAATGAATGGCTCTCGTCGTGAGGAGGCCTCATTTTTTGACAAGCTTCTGAGCATGACCTTTCCTCCTGATCTTAAATGGAACACATACATTAAATCCGGTGCCAAGGTCGCTGGAATGATTGGAGGGGGGTCCCTCTCTCGATCCTGTAGATATCTCACTATTAATGCAGTTCTCTCTATATATAAGAGCCAGGTACGTCCAAGGATGAAATACTGTTGCCACATTTGTGCAGGAGCTGCCTTGATAGAGTTCAAAATAGACTTCGTAGCCTCGTAGGGGGTGTCATTTTCTCTTCCTTCCGACCTCTTTCTCGCAGAAGAGATATTGCGTATTTGTCTCTACTTTATCGTAATTTTCATGGCAAGTGCTATTTCGAGCTCCAATCTCTGGCTCCCCCCATCCCTCGCCAAACGTTCACAAAAAAACACCCATCTAGCAGAAAACACTATCAATAATTTCCCTCACTTTTTATCTGTGCTTAAATCTAAACGTAGATTCCATGAGCAAAGCTCCTTTCTTAGAACTGGACGCCTTTGGCATTGTCTTCCGTTTTTCTGCTTTCCAGCTGACTACAATATGGTTTTTGATGAGCCGTTCCATATAAGTAACCAAAATGACCGAATTTCCATCGCTAACGATCACTTTATTGTCCACCTTCTACTGTATACTCTTTAACCCTTATCGTTGAGTGGCCTCTTGACCTTGATAAGTGGTGATGCTTATGTAAAAAACACATCAATGATCTCCCAAACGACATAGATCATTGGTTGACATCTATGCTGATGACACTATCATCTCTGGCAACACATCAAAGGACGTCAATGGCAAATTTTTCCCTAATTCTCTCTCCTCTGATGTTGGGGGCGTGATACAATGAGGGGAAGACGTGACTGGTTACTTTAAGGCACGTAAAACTCAGAGGGAAGGAGGTGGCCTGTTACTTTTAATGCATCTAAGACCAAGCTTTTATCTTTACATCATCAACGCTCTGACCCCCATCTGGCATAAATTGAAATGGAATGCTCTCGTCTTGAAGAAGATTCGTGTTTTGACAAGCTTATTGGCTTAATCTTTACTCCTGATCTGATATTGACCACGTACATCAAATCTGTTGCCCAAGTCGCTGGAAGATTGGTAGGAACTTTCTACCACTCACGTAGATATTTCACTGCTGATGTAATTCTCTATCTATATAAAAGCCAACCATGTCTAGGCTGGGAGTATTGTTGCCACATCTCCTGCCTTGACAGAGTACAAGATAGACTTCGTAACTTAGTAGGGGATCCCCTTTTCTCTTCCCTGCAACTTATTTCTCACAGAAGGGACGTTGCAAGCATGTCTTTGTTAAATCGTAATTTCCCGGCAAGTGCTCGCCTGAGCTTCAATCCCTGTTGCCCCTCGCCAATCTTTCTTGAAAAACACCCGTCTAGCCAAAACCTGTGTCAATAACTTCCATCACTCTTTAACTGTGCCCAAATCAAAACGTAGATTCCATGAACAAAGCCTCTTTTTTAGAACTGCTAAAGTGTGGAACTCTGTCCTTTTGCCTGTTTCCCTGCTCACTACAATTTGGTTGTTTTTAAGTTCAACATCAACAAGTTCTTGATGACCCCCCCTCTTAATATTCCAATCCACAAAATTGTAATTAATAACGACTACTACGATATTATCCCATTGATTACTATACACTCAATAACTCTTAGCCTCGACTGGCCTCAGGGCTTTGATAAGTTGTGACTACCATGTAAAAAAAGATAATATTAATAATCTTTCTACTTAATAACTGAGATGATGTCGTATATCTATTCAGTATTTATGGCCCTTTTCTATGGAATATATTTTAAAGTACATACATATTGACTGGTTTATATATGTAAACTATTATTGCCTCTTATCCGGAGTTGCTTGCTGATGGAAGCACATAGCCTGCGTAAAAAAATAAAGTATGTTGTTTTTGTTGTAGCCAAACGACACACCTCTGTATGTTAAAAACGGCATTCGGAATGGGCATCCCCAACTTACCTAAGTTAAGAACTGCTTTCGGAATAGACGCATCTATTTTTGTGGGTGTGTAACTCGGAATGTAAGGTTTGTAATAATCAGACAATGTATTTAGCTTTGTGACCTATTTGGGTAAAATAATTAAAATCAAAACACACAATAATAGATTAAACTACACACGGGTACTTATAATCTTGAATGGTATTTTGCATTATGACGTATTCGTGTGTAAAAATAAAAAAGGGAAGTGTTTAATAATAGTTATTCTCCGTGCGAGACTTCCGGAATGAAAAATTTATAAAAAGCAACTAAATCCCTGTTAAAGATTTATAAATAGCAGCGATTACAGATTCGAGCCCCGCCCCCACATTGCCTGCATCAGATAAGCGTGGATGTATGACGTCGAAAGGAAAAGCTGTAAAAAAAAAAACAAGGAAACATTTTAATCGAGTGGGCCATGTTGAGAGTATGACGTTTGAAACTACGAAATACCGATATGTAAACGTGACCTGACACGGATCGTGAATGAGATGAGGTCACAAAGCTTTCCCTCGCTACTATGTCTCTATTCATCACTATCTCCCCCTCTCTTTATCTTTCTCTCTCTATCTCTCCGTTTCTGTCTTCTGTCTGTCTGTCTTCCTGTCTGTCTGTCTGTCTCTCTGACTCTTCCTCTATGTATGTGTTTGATTCCTGAATTACGTTCGCCCCCCCCCGAAAACTTGCCCTATCTCTGCCTCTCTCTCAGTTTCTATATTTATCTCTTTCTCTCTGTGTGTAGCTCTTTCTGTGGTGGTGTGCGGCGTGTGTGTATGTGCTGATTAGACTATGTGTGCTTGTGTGCAAAAGAATATTTTTAGAAATTTTTAGAAATGGTCTATTTCACGTTAAAAGTATTACAAGGTGGATAGTGTGCAGCAAAGTTTTGTAAAAGTGTAGCGTGTTCGTTTATTTAGAAATAGTCTGGACTAAATGGTTTTTTTGCTCCCAGTCAATGAGATTTGCAAGATGTTTGTAAGGGAGAAATTATTTTTCTAACGGCACAAAGAAAGGTCATGATATTTTTATGTTCGTGAGGAAAGGGCGACTGCGCGATATATGTGAAATGTGTATAATATTTCCCGATGTTGAGTGGGGTCGGTGGGAGATTTTTTGAAATAGAGGGGAAAATACGAGCTACTACCTGTATAGTTCCTGATGATAGTACTAATGGAGAGTCTAGAATGGATTTTAGGATTTAATTATAACGAATAATTATGAATGAAACGGTATTCTACAGTGACATAAGACGGTGGTTGATAGCTTGGACATATTCTTTTTTTATATGACCTTTAGTTTTGCAAACATACGGTAATGTGGTCACGCATGGAATTTCTGCATACTAAATATAACATATTGAATAATTTTTCAAAATAAATAACCATAGGATAATTTATAATAAATACACTTTCATTTGTCTGCGTGTTCTTGTCGGTTCATCATGTATTACTAGTACTTCAATACTAGTATTCAACATCGTACGCACGCACACACACACACCCACACACACACACACACATATATATATATATATATATATATATATATATATATATATATATATACGTTTTATTTTTATTACCGTAGCTTTCTGTTAAGTTACATTATTGTTTCAGCTACTCGCATCTGGGCGAGGATATAAAAAAACGAATTCCAGCGTTAAGGCAGCCGAAAATGATTAACAAGAAAATTTAAGAAAAGAAAATGTGAAAACATCTCTTTCTGTAGTGAATCGAATTGGTTGAAAATTCGAAATCGAATGCTTGATAAAAGGGAAATCTGAATCTGATCCCCCTAGAACAGCAACCCTGAAGGAGGACCACAGGCTTACATTTACAGTTTTGAAGTATTTAAACAAAACTTATGTTGACCATAGTAAAGACTCCAAGACAGGGTCTGGATTTCCCTTTCTAGATATACAATATCTAGCCGAATTAAAGAAATGACATTTTCTTCTAAACGGTATGCAAAACAGCTATTTTCATCTAAGAACATCACCGATAGAAAGAGATTTTTCTCGTGTTTTGGCAAGAAAGATACAGACTGGTTCAGGATTTTTTTCTGGTTAGATGAATGAAGAGTGTGTCTTGTTATTTATGCTCCCGATGCTCCCGAAGAACTGGAGAAAGAATTTTCGCCAAGTTGCATAAACACGGCAGGTACATACGGGAATAGAGGAATAATGGCCTGGGGAACTGTTACTGCAGCAGAAGTTAGGGAACTTATTTGATGTGAGATGTCAATCAATGCAAAGGAATACACTGGAATATTAGAAACAGGAATGTTACCAAGTATCCAGAAGCTAGAGATATCCCAGATTATTATTTTTCAACATGATAATGCCTCTGCACACACTTCTAAAGTCGCAAAAAATGGTTTTCTGATAATTCAATTAATGTGGTATTCTGGCCAGGTCAAAGCACCGAGTTAAATCCAGCCTAGAATATGTAGTCCATAATATACCGTACATGTGCTGGAATAACTCTTTCGAATAATTAAAACTGTGGGAAACTGTAAGAAAAGAATGGAATAGCATCTCCTCTTCGCAGCGTTTCACTTTGGGTGAGAACATATCTTAAAGGATTGATCTTTTAAAGAAATCAAAAGGAAATGCGATTCCATACTAAGCATTTTTAAAGGAAATGTACGGTTCTGTTTTATTAGTCTCGTTTAAGTTTCCATGTTCAATTGTTCATTGTTCATTGTTCAATATAGATTTTAGTATCTATAAATGTATAAAATGTGTTTACCCATCTTTTTGCTCACGATGTAATATTATATATATACATATATATGTGTATATATATATATATATATATATATATATATATATATATATATATATATATATATTAGAACAAGTAGTTAATAAAACATGTTAAAACACTTTGGAAAAGAGTTAAACACATATTTAATTTTAAAAAGGAAACACTAAATATTGGATAGTCCTTAATCCGCGGAATTTAGAAGAAATGCTTTCCTTCTCATCAGAGGGTAGGATTTAGCAAAATGCGGGATCGGATTTTGCTTGCATAGATCTTACTTGACAACAAAAAGTGAAGCAGAGGGATGGATTGATTAAAAAGTGACGTCATGTGAATGGATAGTCTGGTGAGGGGTAAAATTTCCAATGACGGTAAAATCCAAAGATGCAGACTCCAGGAAAGTTAGTTAAAATCCAAGGAAACCGCGTAATTGGAAGATGATCTAAAGTAATCCAAAAGGCAGACATCCGTGGAATGATTCACAAATAAGTACAAGTAAATGGGAAAGAGTTCCAATATATTAGTAAAAGAAAGATACAATGTGCGTAAAACAGTAATGGAACGAATATACAGCTCGATTATCGAGGCAAGATTGAAAGAAAGAAAATGGGTGAATAAAAAAGAAAAAAGGGAGGAGAGAAAAAAGTATAATGATATTTGGAATAATTTAAAAAACAGAAAGACCAATGTCAAAATGACACAGACAGGAAAACGTTAAACGCGCCAAAAATTTTAAGCAAAAAGGAGATCAACTGAAATGTACAAGTCATTATTTAAGAATTTAATTATCAGCAGACGTTTTTGAATACCAACTAAATGAAATAAGAATGAATATAAAATAAATACCTACACATGTAAATACATGCATACATATATATGGATACATACACTTACACATATACATATACATATACACACATATATATATATATATACACAACAAAAACACCGAGATCCACACTCATACATACATATAAGTAAATAGATGAAAAAATAAAAAAATAAAAAGTTAAAATAAAATTAAAGGAGAGAGAGAGAGAGAGAGAGAGAGAGAGAAAGAGAGGCCGGTATCTGTAATTTCCGGATAAAGCAAATAAGTATGTAAGTAAGTATGTAAGTAAATATATATAGTAAAGTATAAGTAAACACATGCTAAATATAAAAGTGTAGGTAGATTAAAAACCGGCCAAACAAGGAGGCAAAAAGAATCACAATGAAACATTTTTTTAAATTAAAAAAAATCTTCTTTAAGCTTTAAAATATTAAGAAAGTATGTAGAGAAAACTATAATATTATAGAAAAGAATATATATCTGAAAGGTTAAATTAATGGCTACGTAATTTCAAATTTACCATAATTGAATTTGGACTTATGTTTGCAGAAAGAGATCAGTTCGTTTTTAAGGTTTCTAATAGTGCTACTTTTAGGGGAAGTAATTATAGTTATAGCTTCGGTTGTGCAGAAGCGACATGAGTTAGAGTCTGAAGTATGAGACAATTTTTTAGGATGCCTCATTTGATTGAGAAAGGGGTATTATAAGAATTAAGTTTTTTTAGTTAACGCGGTTAGAGAAATACCTTGGTTATTATTAGAATTTTGATTGTTAAAAGAAGAAATGTGGTTTGAGATTCTTGTCTTAATTAATGTTAAAGTGGCACCGATATATGTATGTACTTCATTAAAAGCTCGGGCTCTGAAAATAATATTAATTTGCTGATTTGTATTAGAGAAATAGTTTGAATTTGGTTCATTGTGTTGAACAAAAGGCCGGACAATGATTGTACAAGGACTGTTTTGGAGGCGATAATGGGTGTTGTTAGTGTTAGGATTGCCTTTAAGAGAAATATCATTATTCTCATTATTATTGTTATTGCTGATTGTATGATTATAGATAGAGGGGCGGCCCGTGTGATTAGTAGCTATATCAGATGAAGGATGGGAAGGGGGATAACTGGAAGACAAAATATTAGCGTATGTTATAGGAGGATTGCGTGGTAGCTCTGTAATTGCATGATTATATTACATCTTTATGGATGCAATCATTATTGAGTGGGCATGGGAGTTTTTTATTACAATTACAGTTAGTTTTGGGTTTAATTCGGAAAGGGATTTTTTGGGCTGATTTAATTTTTTTGTTATTAGACGTTACGATTCTTTTGTGCTAAATTAGGATAGTTGAATAAGAAATCCTTCTGAGTTATTATTGAAAATAAAACTATATCTGTGTGGGTATCTGAAAGGGGTGTGTACAATATTGAAGAATTCCTTAGGTATATTAGTTTTGACATTTACGCAAAATGGAGGAGTAAACAAAATTTTCTTTCTCTTGGTGCGAACGGGTAGGTTAGATGTATTACGAAGAGTATTTTGGTTTGGATTATATATGTAGCCTGATTCATTGCAATTGATAGCGGCATATCTTGTTTTTTGAACTGTTTTCTTTTGCGAGTCATATTGTGTGTGATTACAGATTAAAGGGGGCCAGCAAGAGGAACATAGTCGTTGTATTTAATCTTTTCATTGTGTACTGAGTTCCTTAAGGCATTATTGAAGAAAGTGGAATTTTGATTAAATTTTTTTTTCATCGGCGGAAAGAGTAGAAATTATTTTAGAGACGGATGGTACTATAGATTTTATAATTGATTTGGGGTGGTTAGAATATTTATGGTAGTATAAAAGCGTGAGATCGGGGTTGTGATAGGGGCTATAAGTCTCGGTGTTAAGATTAAGTGTAATGTCTAAAATATTTGAAGTTTTTTTGTTGGGTTCAATAATAATAGAAAAGCCAAAGTTATTTCAGAACTTATCTCATTTTTTAACTGTTTTGTTGTACTCCCGTTTCCTAGCTGTTGTAGTGAAAAGGCATCCTCTCTAAAAAAGACCCCTTGCATATGTTTAAAGTGCTATATAAGTTATTTCAATAAGAAAAGCCCCACTAAATCGGTAACTTCTGCGGAGTCAAATCCCACCAAGATGTCAAAATTATTAAGGGTTTTCTTTCTAGTCCAAAACTTATTGCTAAATTATATATGGGACTTTCTCGTTAGGATAATTAATTTCATTTCTAAATTAGTTAAGTCAGAATTGCTTTTAGCAAAGATTAGAACCTTATTAAAAAGTATCGGACAAATTGATTGATAATGATTCTGGATGTCAAAGGTTATGAAGTTAAGGAGGTGTTTATTTTTAAGGGAGACAAACCAATTAATTACGGAATCTGAATTTAGCCAAAGAGGGAAATTTACTTTTTATTTAATAAGAGGGATGATTCTAAGATGTTTTTGCTTACAGCACCTAAGTCAGATTTAGATGGACGAATTAATCAGATAGAGGCGTTGTCATAAAAATTAAGTTTATGATCCTTGTGGGTAAATCTAGGGGTACCCGGAGAAATTAATTCAGTTAAGTAATGAATTTTAGAAGAAGTTAGTAAATGTGTAGCCTAAGAATTAAGAGAATCTAAAGTCTTACGAGGGACTATTTCATAAGATTTATTAAGTTCTTTATACAAAAGCCTTTTATATGTAGGATAGTTAAGATTATAGTAAATTTTAGCCTTATGCGCAGGGACGAATACATGTTTATTCTTTTTAACACTCTCGGCAAAATTATTTATTTTTCGAGTAACCGGATTATTATGGTGGTTTTGTTTCTAAACTTAAGTTTTTTGACAAAATTTAACATGGAATTCTTACACTCATCAAGGTAATGATTGTATTTGGGGTTGGCAGTGGTTTTTAATCCGTAAAATTTGGCAGCAAAACTTTCAATTTTCTTTTGTTCTCTATGAGTGTTAATAGGGAGTTCATTTGTTAAGATTTATGGGTGAAGTTTTTCTTCAGAAGAAATAGGCGCTTTAAGTTTATTGTTGATGTTTAAGTCATGGTAATAAGACTTCCGCCTTATATTTTTTAGGAAAGAGTTAGAGTCGATAAAACCAAATAGGAGATAGAGCTGATATAAAGAACAAGTGGTTAATAAAAGATGTTAAAAAAACTTTGGAAAAGAGTTAAAAACATATGTAATTTTTAAAAGGAAACACTAAATAAATGAATAGTCCCTAATCTGCAGAGTTTACGAGGCATATCTGCCTCACTTTTTGTTATCAAGTAAGATCTATGACTTACTTGTAGTTTCATTTAATACTTTTGCAAGTAAAATCCGATCCCGCATTTTTCTAAATCCTACCCTCTGATGAGAAGGAGACTATTTCTACGAAACTCCGCGTATTAAGGACAATCCATTTATTTAAACCAAATTTTAAACAATAATTACAGTTTATATATAACTTTATCGGCAATATTTTGAGAACAAATTAACTTTCGTTCAGTAAAAAAGAGCCATGATGAATTTTCTGATGTTCTAACTGGTAAACATATGTAAGGAGGTGAGGAGCGGTTTAAATTACTGGTTTCCTTATTAACCATGTCGCTTCAACGATTACTGTTGCTACTCATTCACTAAAGAAAGCACGAAAGAGAGACAATTGGAGTAATTTCATTGAAAGCAGAGGAGTGCCGTACATTGCTATTACATATGTGTTTATAGGGACAAAATTAAGACTAAAATTAAACAAATAAGTGAATTTACTGGACGCTGGAAAAATCATGGATTTCAATAGAAAGATGAGAGTATGACAAGTAATATCGTTAAGCTAAAACGTGGAAAAGTAAAGGACTTGCTGTTAAAATTTAAACAATAGACGATGAAATATTCTAGTTAAAATATAATAAATTCATAACTTAAAATGTTGCAGTATTAAACATTTTTTCTTTAATTTATAACATTACATAATTAATTCTTAATGCTGCAATATCTTAAGTTATGAATTTATTATATTTCTTACTGGAATATCATGTCCTTTTTTAGATTTAGCAACTAGTCGTTTTCGTTTCCATGTTTAAGCTTAGTTTTTTTACTTTTCATGCTCGCATTTTTCTATTGTAATATAATGTTATATATATATAAATGTAATTTAGGTTCGTTAAAGCGAATAAAACCATATTTCTCCGTTACCAATTTAATTGAAATTTTCAGAAATTCTATTTTTAAGTCAAGGAATGTTTTTATGTTATTAAAATAATTTAACATTGCGAATTATAAAAATATTAAATTAAATAAAAAATATTTTTCGTTACTGCGATATTATCGCCATTTTATTTCCGGGAGAAATTAGCCTTTCACTTATTGAGATAAGTAGTATTTATATTAATTTTTATGATACTCATGCAGAGAGTGATCCGTGCTGAAATAATGTTATTATTTAAAAAGTAATTTTTAACATGGGGAGGGGAGGATGTCTTGTTCCTATTCTATACTTTAACCTTACAATTGAATAAAAAAGACATATCGTAAAACGTTAATTAAACGTGGAAATATGATTTAAAAAATAGCGCGGATCGCTCTCTGCATTAGCACCATTTTTATTTATTGCGGACTATTATTCTCATCTTTATTAGTTGTTGTTTCACGACTTTTTGGCCAACTATTCCTCTGGCCTTCATTAAAAGATGTAAGTCCTTTTATAAATGTTCAGTAACTTTTTTCTCTTATTATTCTTAAAGAGTAAAACTCTTCTTATTCATGAAAAGAGTTAAGCCTACGTAAATAAATAAATGTTTGTACACATGACAAATTATCAATCAATGGTTTAGTTACTTTCTTTAAAAAATATTTATGAAAAGAGTTAACGTAAATAATGTTTGTAAAAGTGCGAAAGGCGACGTTGTACAACCATCACTCCCATGCTTAATTTCTATACTTATAGGTTTTCGGAATTTCTTTTTCACTGGATTATTATTGATTTGACACTAATTAAACAGATGATTAAAAAAAATTAAAACGAAATCATTATTTCGACATTTGAATGTGGTACTTACGTTTTAGTTACAACGTTCTGATAAATCACTCACCCATTTTGTAAGCAGTAAAAACGCGGTATATCAAAACCATTTAAAGTAAAAATAATATGTGCCTCTACTGCATTTGTAAGTCAGAAATATATTTGTTTCTCAAAGAAAAAAAAATAGATTGAACATGACTTTTTGTATTGTTTTTATGAAAATAAAGTTTCGAGTTTTTAAATTTTTTTAAAAACTTATTTAGTTAAAAGTCAGTTTGTGGGTGTTTTTTTTTTTAAATTGTTTTTATAAAAGGTGAGTTATTTTGTTTTTTTTCAAAACTTTTGTTTTTTTAATTTTTTTAAGTATTATAAAATTCAATAACATGCTGGAGAAATGTTTAATAATTTGGTATATTTTTAGATTAGGTTCACCCCCACAATTTTCCTTTCAATGACGACATTTATAGGTTTCCAAGTATGCTGAACACGCAAGTCGCATTGAAATTTTGCGGAAATAAGTAGTTGTATTATGCATTGTATTCTTAGGCGGCAATCTTTTTACGTGCACACGCGCCATAAACAAATACACGCACGTAAAAAGATGGCCGCCAAAGATTACAATGCATAATACAACTTTTTATATCTTGATAACTACTTATTTCTGCAAAATTTCAATGCGATTTTCGTATTCAGCATAGTCGAAAACCATTTCAAGTTGTCATTTAAAAGAAAATTGAGGAGGTGGACCTAATCTAAAAATTTACCAATAATTTTTCATCCCGTACGCCTCCCGATAAATTGCTTCGTCAATATGCGACCATTTCGTATTGAAAAAAAAATGAGTGACCGATTTAGCAGAACGTGGTAACTAAAAAGTGAGTACCCCTTTCAAATGTTGAAATGATTTTTTTTTCAATTTTTTTTTCATAATCTGGTTAGTGTTCAATCAATAATAATCCAGTGAAAACATTTAAAAAAAAACTATCAGTATAGAAACTCCACCACGTAAGTAAATAAATAAAAAATGTGACGTGCGCATGCGTTAGCCTTGGCTATGGGAGGTACTAAGAGAACGACCATTAAATAATTCTGCGGGTCGCCATGGATGTCAACGCCCAAGGAGTACCAAAATAGTTTTCATGATCTAAAGAAATTTTATTTTCGAAAAGTGGGTGACGACTTTTCCATGTAAATTTAACTTAAAATGAGCACCCACTTTCTGGCCACCTGAGGAATGGGCATTTATTTTCGTGTTTATTGGCTTAAAGGTTTTTTGACAAGGCAGTTTGGTACGCGAATGCATATTTAACAGTTTTCGTTTATGTTCACGCATAGCATAAAGAAGGCAACGTCTGTGAAATGGAAAATATTCCCAGAGTTCAGGGGTTAATACCATGCAAAAGAAATCAAACAAAAAACTTTTTAGCCAAGAAACACACAGAAAAAAGAAAAAAATAGCATCCATTTTTTTCTATCGAATTCATTTGCTGTTTTTATTGAAAACTATTTTCCCCCGGATTTTTGATATCATTTTCCATTAAGGGCCGTGCGGCTCACGTTCGTAAATAACAAAAAAATAAATTGTAGATTTTGGTGTGCTAAAAACGAATCTGCAAACCGTTTCCGTCGCAAAAAAAATAGTTTTTATGATATGAAGAAATTACTTTTTCGAAAAAGTGGCGATCACTTTTCCATGTAAATTTAACTTAAAATGAGCACCCACTTTCTAGCCACCTGAGAGAGGGGGGATTTTTTCCCATGTTTATTGGCTAAACAGCTTTCGTTTATGCTCACGCATAGCGTAAACGATGGCTACGGCTGTGAAATGGAAAATAGTCCCATTGTTCAGAGGTTATTACCATGCAAAAGAAATCAAACAAAACACTTTTTAGCCAAGAAACCCAGAAAAATGCCCCTCTCTCAGGTGGCCAGAAAGTGGGTGCTCATTCTAAGTTAAATTTACATTGAAAAGTGATCGCCCGCTTTTCGAAAAAGTAATTTCATGAATATCATGAAAACTTTCTTTTTGCTACGGAAACGGTTTGCAGATTCGTTCTTAGCACACCGAAATCTACAATAAAATATTTCGTTATATATGAACGTGAAACGGGCCTTAAAGTAAAATAATACCGGATTTTTTGGAGCAGATTTGCCGTTTAGTTTTACAAATATCCTCAAACCAGGTAATAACTAACAGGGACTTTTAAAAGTCGTCACCTGTATCGAGCAAAAGTTTAAAACCACCGATTATATGCCAGCCTACGTCATGGTAACATATATTGAGTGAGTTCCTAACAGTATTTTGTATAGTTTTTTAGTTTAAACTCATTTTCCCAAAATTTCCCCAAACTTAATGTGTTCGATACAGTCTGCCGCCATTTGTATATTTCAGATATACTGATAAACATTGAATGTTTTTGAACCGATTATACATTACATAAACACTCTAAAATGTTATCCAGTTAGGTAGAACATTTACTTTTCTTGCCTTTGATAATATTTATTTATATATATTTATTTTTTGACAACTTCTTTGTATCTGTGTTTAGTAATACACACCCCTTTTCATTTAATGTAACGTTTAGTCGGCTCGAAAGACAGTGTTTATCGGGATATTTGAAAGCTACAAATGGTGGTGGACACTGTTGATTACTTTAATTTAGAAAAAGTGAGTTAAAACTAAAACACTATAAAAATACTGTCAGAAACCCACCGATTATGTCAGCCTATGTCATGGTAACATATATTCGGTGAGTTTCAAACACTATTTTGCATAGTTTTTAGCTTTCAAATTACTTTCCCGAACTTAACGTATTCAACAGAGTCCACGACTATTTCTGTTTTTTGAACCGATTAAACATTTTACATTACATAAAAACACTAAACAATTATCCAACTTACCTTACCTTTGCTTTCATTTATTTGTTTTTGGACAACTTTTTCGAATTTGTGTATAGTAACCCCCTCCCCCCCACCATCAACCAAATATTAATTACTAACTCACATTTTTGTAAAACAACAACAAAAAAAACATTTAGCGTTTCAACATTTTTGCTACGTTCGGCTTCATCCACTGATTGTTGGTCAAGTCCAAACCATGAATCATTGACAGAAACTCCCGAGGATACAGATCAAATTCTGCAAGAGTACAATTTTTTTTTTTCATTTTCGCCTTCTTTTTCACTTTTTGCAGTGGATTGCTCTATTAATATAATAATAATAACATGCATTTTCTCTTTTTATTACATTTTTCCATTACACCAAATTGAGCCACTGCAACGCGTGGCAGGGTACATCTAGTATATATATATATATATATATATATATATATATATATATATATATATATATATATATATATATATATATATATAATGAAATTAATGGAATAGCTTTCCGAAAAATAGTTATGCGTTCATCAACGTTTCCTCTTTATTTCTTTCTGGGGAATCTCGAAATAAAGACGGAAAATTGATGAACACATGCCTTTGTTCTTTGTTATTTCTTTCTCTGTATATACGCAAATCAGCTTTCATCCAGAAGAAAGCTGCTTGGTTGCCAGAAATACAAGGAATTGATACGTGGGAATCATTAGATTTTTTCAGGTTGACAACCATTTAACTAGCATGCATAGTTTCCATGACATATTCATAATATTTAGAGTAATTTCTTTGAAAACCATGTTAAAAGATAATGTCATGCTTGCCCAATTGTTTTCGTACTGTACTCACTGCCCGTAAGTTTTTATTTTGATATCCGCTCGAGTATTTTATTTTTACTTACAAGAAGTGAACTATGCTGGAAAAACATAATATTCGCATACACATTTTTTTTTTTTTTACAAAGGCATCACCACATTATCAAGGCCCAGAGGCCACTCAAGGATAAGGGTTAAAGAGTGTACAGTAGAAGTTGGTCAATATAGTAATCATTAGTAATGAAAATTTGGTAAATTTAATAACTTATATGGAACGGGTCATCAAGAACTTATTTACTTTAGACTTGAACACAACCATATTGTAGTCATCCGGAAAGCAGGAAAACGGAAGATAATTCCACAGGCGTGCAGTTCTAAGAAAGAAGCTTTGTTCATGGAATCTACGTTTAGGTTTAGGCACAGATAAAGAGTGGGGGAAATTATTGATAGTGTTTACAGCTAGACGAGTGTTTCTTGTGAAAGTTTGGCGAGGGGGGACCATAGATTGAAGCTCAGTTGAACACTTTCCATGAAAATAACGATACATCAGAGACAAACTCGCAACATCTCTTCTGTGAGATAGAGGTTGCAAGGAGGAGAAAAGGACATCTCCTACGAGGCTACGAAGTCTATTTTGAACTCTATCAAGGCAGGACAAGTCCTTTCTAGCAGCTCCTGCCCAGATGTGGCAACAGTATTCCATCCTTGGACGTACCTAGCTCTTATATAGATAGAGAATAGCATCAGCAGTGAGATATCTACTGGATCGATAGAAAGATCCCAGCATTTTTCCAGCGGCCTTGGCAACAGATTTGATATACGTGTTCCATTTAAGATCAGGAGTAATGGTCAAGCCCAGAAGCTTGTCAAAACTTGAGGCCTCCTGAAGACGAGAGCCATTCATTTCAATTGATGACAAATGTGGATTAGAATGTTGATGATGTAAAGAGAGAAGCTTGGTTTTCGATGCATTAAAAGTAATCAGCCACTCCTTTCCCCATTGTACTACATGCTCAAGATCAGAGGAGAGAGAATTGGAGAGAACTTGCTCGTTTACTGTCTTAGATGTGCTACCATAAATGGTAGTGTCGTCAGCATAAATGTCTACAAATGATGTAAGGATATGATTTGGAAGATCATTAATGTAGATCAGGAAAAGAGTTGGGCCCAGGATGGATCCCTGAGGGACACCGGCATTAATACTGTGAGCTTCTGATTTTTGCCCCTCAACTACTACTTTTATGAACCTATCAGAAAGAAATGATTTAATAATTGAGAAGACTTTTCCAGCTATACCATAGCTAGCGATCTTATGAAGTAAACCTTTATGCCATACCCTATCAAAGGCTTTAGATATGTCAAGAGCAATTGCCCTAGAAAGATTGCCACCGTCGAGAGATTTGCTAATCCTATGCGATATAACTGTAAGGAAATCTGCTGTAGATCTAGCAGAACGGAAACCATATTGAGTGTCACTAAGAAGGTTATTTTTGTTGAGATGTTTGATTACTTCTGTATTTAACACAGATTCTAGCAACTTACTCATGACGCACAGGAGACTTATTGGCCTGTACTGAGAGGGGGATGAGCGATCACCTGAATTCTTAAATACAGGGCATACTGATGAGATTTTCCAGGGAGATGGGAAACTATTCTCCTTAAGACAACGTTTAAACAGTTTTGTAAGTATGGGCGCTAGTTCAGGTTGAAGTTTTTTGAGTACTATAATTGGAATACCATCAGGGCCAGTTGCTTTACTGGAATCAAGGTTTTTGATTAGCTTGGCAACATCACGTACAGATATACGTATATCACATAGCGTGTTTTCTGATACAGGAGGAAATATTGGGGGTTTGCGGCCTTGGTCGCAAAGGGTAGAATTAGCTGTAACGTTCTTGACAAAGAGTTTGGCTTTGTCTGATGCTGACGAGATTACCTCAGGTCCATTGATAATAGTTGGGATGGAGCACACGCTTCTGTTCAGGATTCTGTTTGCTATTTGCCAAAACTGGTGGGAACCAAGCCGCTGCTCAGCTACTTTGGACTTAACAGATTGAGCATACAACTCTCTTGCGTTCCTTATTACTTTCTTACAATGGTTGCTGGCAGTCCTGAAAACGGCTTTAGTTTCCATACATCTATTACGTTTGAAGCAGTGGAAAAAGTGATTTCTGTGCGCAATGGCAGCAGCACATTCTGGAGAGAACCATGGCTGGCTGTTAGGTTTTTGCTGAAACTTTTTAGAGGGTATGAAATGGTCAATACCTACAATTAACCATTCAGTTAGGTCTAATACTATAGAGGACACATCCTTTTTAAACATGGAATGCAGAGGTAGATCAGATATAAATGTACGGAAGCTATCCCAGTCAGCCTTAGTGTATCGATATACTGTACGATGAAGAGGTACGTCTGGGGACTTATTAAATTTCATTTTTATCTTAATTGATACAACAGAGTGGTCGCAAGATCCAAGAGGCGACAGAACAGAAACTGAACATAGTTCAGGGCAAGTTGTGAGAAAAAGGTCTAGTAGGCTCGCATACTGGCCGTCATTATCGGGCACACGGGTAGGTTCCTAAACAATCTGAGTGAGGTCATAGGCAATGGAGAAATCATGACAGAACCTCCCCTCATCATCGGTCTTGTTTGAGTGGGTCAACCATTCGACGTTGTGAACATTGAAGTCTCCACATACGTGAATGTTAGCTGAAGGATAAGTAGAAAGGACTTGGTCAATTTTCTCAGATATGCTTTGAAAGATAGTAACTCCGCTGTTGTGGGGGCGATAGAGAGTACATATAAATGCAGTAGTGTGAGCTAAAGCAACCCGGAAGCAAATATAGGGTAAGTTAGGATCTTCCCTGGAGATGTCCCTCCCACATGGAAAGCTATTTTTAATATAGGCACATATTCCATGCCCATGGCGATCTTGGGGGTCAGATTTAGAAGTTAAGTTAGAGTATCCTGTAATTGCAAACTCATCTAGGGAAATAGCCTGTCCAATGCCAGTTTCACTTAAAAATAAAAGGTCTGGTTTAGTCTCCTGTAATTGGGTTTCAACCTCTGGAAGGTTAGAACGTAGACCCCTATTTGCGTTTCTGTATTCAAATTTAATATTTATGCATATTTTACGACCCTGCCACGCCGGGCGGCCTTCTAATGTATATATATATATATATATATATATATATATATATATATATATATATATATATATATATATATATCTGTGATCTCGTTCATTAATGCATACTAAAGTTTAAATTACAACAGCAAATGTCGGTTTGAAATCATCATGAGTTCTAACAACTGTTTTAAAAGAAAAAAATGCGCTTTAGATGCAATAGATATTATTTCAAATGTTTTACACGTATTTAAATTTGTAGTAAGGAATCTGCTTTAGAAGGTCTTAAAGACATGATGACTAAATGTTGATAGACATAACATTTTTGTTTTTTTTATTTATCATATTTAATACATATATGTGTTTGTTTTGAGTATTTGTAATTTCTGTTGCCAGGAACTCATGACAAAGACTTTGTTTCCAACATAAACGTACTTTTTAGCAGCATTCCATATTATTTTCAACGTTGGTTAATCCCCTGTGGTGAGGCTAAGTAGATATCAGGAAAACAACTGCAAGTCGGTCAGGTAAAGAGCGACAGTTAAAAACAGACATTGATTGATGCACTAGACTCTTTAACGGCCGGAGTAAAAAGACATATCATATAAATATATAGACCCATGCACTTTTCTCACTCTCTCTGTCTCTCCGTCTCTCTCTCTCTCTCTCTCTACACACTCATATGACTATATATATATATATATATATATATATATATATATATATATATATGTATATATATATATATACTAGCTATACCCTGGCACGCGTTGCTGTGTCTCAAATTGGCGCAATGGAAAAAGTTCCAAAATGAGAAAAGCATGTTTCTTATAGGTTTAAATTTCCATTTTGCATGGGTACACAGTTTTTGTTGTTCAATTTTCTTAGCTGATATAGAGATTTTCCAGTTTGGTGACTCTTGAATATGTAACATAAATTATCCATGTGAAAACACAGTCAGTGTGTAACTGTAAGGCCCACAATTGTAAAGATTGTTCCCTGTGCGTTGTTGATGGTTATTGCAAATGACAATAAAATTGGAAAGTGCAATTTGCTAATGTGTAATGATGTATCCGGTGGAATCATAGGAATGCATGGAATGAACATATATTACTCTGTGAAAGGTCCTGTTAAGATTGTTGTTTCTATGATATTGTTTGTTAATTTTTTTTTTTACTGCAAGCTATGTGCCATTGCAAAGCTTGGATTGGTTTATATTTCACAACATGATAATTAGTACACCAAATTTCAGTTGCAATACATGCAGTGGCATCCCTGGGAAATATAACTGTTGGATAATTAACCACTTTATCTGCTTTCACAACAGTGTCGATGGATTTGTATTTGACTACCTCACTTGGAATTTTACATTTAATTATAGCGTTAAGTTCATGGGCATCTTTGTATTGACCTGCAAGTATAGCTCATTCACTCAGTCAAATGGAATTCTTATAATTTGAATATCTGCAAAAACATTTTAAACTAACTATTCTTTTGATGAAATAAAATTACAGAAATTACAGAAGTTAAAAGTCAAAGAATTTTGCCCTTAACTCTGACCAGCTGGCACTTTTTCGTACCCAATTTCCCACAAGTGATGCAAAAGTTTTTGTGCGGATCGAACAGTCTGCAACACTACATGCATATTTTGAGTTAAGTTTAATGTCTTCACATGGAACAAAAACGTAGAGTATTTGAGGCAAGCATTTATTTCATCTGCTGGTGTTGATTGAAGAATAACAGGTAACATTTTTCTGAAATCTCCTTCAAGCAATATTACTGCATTCCCAAATGGTCAGACGTTGCCACGCAAATCTTGCAAGGATCGACCAAGAGCCTCAAGTGATTTTTTGCGTACCATTGTGCATTCATCCTAAACAATAAGTTTGCATTTTTGCAATATTTTTCCCCATATTGGATGTTTTGGAGATGTCGAACTTGAGATTTTTGAAAAATTGAATGTTTTAAAGTAGAATAAATAATTCTTCTACTTGGTAGCAAGGTAGCAGGTATTCCTCATGCAGCAAGGGCTCAGGCTATGTCATTTTGTTATCAAATGGCTGCCAAAATCAATTTAATTAGGAAGGTTTTACAAGTTACTTCTGGTGCTGTTCAAGGTAGCAGTAATTTCCAAATAACTTCTATTCTCACAGTCAGTAAATTAGGTGACTAAAATAGGATTTATCCATGTTTTGACAATGCCTTATTCACTGTAATTTATTTAGGAGACAAAATAGGATGAGGGATTAGAGATGGACAGATAGAGAGGAAGATATATAGATAGAAAAGAGACAGTGAGAGGAAAATAGAGAAAGAGAAGGAGAAAGAGAGATAAAGGGATTGATAGATAAACAGAGAGAGGGGGAGAGTTAGAAACAGAGAGGGATGAAACAGAGGAAATGAGAGAGATAGAGGGAGTTAGAGAGAGAAAGGGGCTCAAAGAGAGATGGAGAGGGTGATATAGAGAGAAAGATAGATTGAGAGAGGGAAAGGGACAGATGGATAGAGAGAGATATTGAGAGAAGGGGAGAGAAACAGAAGGTGAACTACACTTCATCGTTTGTCCCTCGTTCAGTAGAGAAGAAATCTTTCGAGACTGAGGCAATTTTAATGTTTTGTTATTATCCAGAGTACCCCTTTTTTGTGGTTGGGGGCTAGATTTTCCTCGCATTAGAAACCGACCGGGTTATCTGTACTTTCACTTAACAAATTAATAAAAGAAAAACATATTGTAAAATTTGAATTTAACAGGAAAATACTATTTAAAAAGTAGCACGGTAACATAAGTGCATAAGTGCCACTTTAGGTACTCCTTGGCCGTTGAGTTCCATGGCGACCAGCATAATTATTTAATGGTCGCTCCCTTAGCCCCCCCCCCAGTCAAGGCTAATGCATGCACACGTAACATTTTTTTTTTATTTACTGACGTTGGCTTAGTAACTAAACGATTTATTGATAATTTCGTAACCCTTAAACGGATGCCGGAAGATTTTAATTGGTTTATTATTTTTGTAATGAAAAAAAAATTCATTCAACACAAAACAAAAAACACATATTAATGATAAATGATTTATTATTCTATTCATTGAAATTTACTAATTTTTAAATAAAAAATTAAAAATAAAGGTAATAAAAAATAGTTGCTTATGTGCGCATAAAAAACTTGTTTTTTTTTTAGATTAGGTCCACCTTATAATCATCCCCCCCCAACTTCCTCATCTTAAGAACAGCTTCCGGAATAAACACCACTTTTGGAGGGGGACTATTTGAAAAATTTAACTTAATTTATTGTCAGCATACCCACCCGAAAATACTATTAAAAAAAAGGAGGGGTTCAGTGCCCGTGGCAGAGAAGTAGATTTATTTATCAATAAAAGTTGCGGAGAAGTAAATTTATTTATCAATAAAAGTCGTCATTTAAAAAAGAAAATTGTGGCGGTGGACCTAAATGTTTTGTTTTCGCACTATTCAACAATTTGTTCATCCGCGCATGTAAATTAAAAAAATATTTGTAAAAGTGAGAAGTTATCAGTAAATGATTTAGTTTTTGTTTTTTTTAATTAATTTATTTTTTTTTACATTAGGTCCACCTCCACAAATGTTAAGAACGGCTTTCAGAATAAACACCCCAACCTCTCCATGTTAACAACGGATTTCGGAATAAACACCATTGGGGGGGGATATTGTAAAAAAAAGTCGATAAAAGTCGTCATTTAAAAAGAAATTTAAAATCAAATGTTTGTAAAAGTGAGAAATTATTAATAAATGTTACGTAACATTTTTCGGTGCTAATGCAGAGAGTGACCCGCGCTATTTTTTAAATCGTGTTTTTTTAAAATCAATTGCAAGGTTAAAGTACAGAAGAGGTACAAAACACCCTCCGCTCCCCATGTTAAGAATGACTTTTTAAATAATAACGTTATTATTTCAGCATGGATCACTCTCTGCATGAGTACCCATTTTTCTTTTAATATTCATAAAAAGTAAAACTTTTTTTTCAAAATAAATAAATAAATGTTTGTAAATGTGACAAATAATCGTTTAGTTACGGCAACGTCAGTAAATAAAATATGTTACGTGCGGGGTGAGTTGGGAGACTAAGGGAGCGACTATTATTTTTTTCTACTAGTCGCCATGGAACTCAACGCCCAAGGAGTACCAAAATGTAATTTTTTTGTCAAATAAATAAATTTCAAGCAATTTTTGCAATAAATAATAGATAGCAACTTCGTTAATTTTACGACTCGTCCCAGCATATTATAAACACCCTAACTTCCCCATGTTAGTAAGTAAAATGTAAGAAGCCCCCAGACGTACCCCTCCACCGTACTGTATACCGATACTCTATGGCTGACTGGGATAGCTTCCGTACATTCATATCTGATTTACCTCTACACTCCATGTTTAAAAAGGAAGTGTCCTCTATAGTATCGGAGCTGACCGAATGGTTAATTGTAGGCATAGACCAATTCATACCATCTAAAAAATTCCAACAAAAACCTAACAGCCAGCCATGGTTCTCCCCAGAATGTGCTGCTGCTATCGCGCACAGAAACCAATTTTCCATAGCTACCAACGTAATAGATGCACTGAGACTAAAGCTGCTTTCAGGACTGCCAGCAACCAATGTAAAAGAGTAATAAAAAATGCAAGAGAGCTATATGCCCAGTCTGTTAAATCCAAGGTAGCTGATCAGCGGCTTGGTTCCCACCAGTTCTGGCAAATAACAAATAGGATACTGAACAGAAGTGTGCGTTCTATCCCAACCATTATCAATGGACCAGAGGTCATCTCGTCAGCGTCAGACAAGGCCAAACTATTTGCAAAGAACTTTGCAGCTAATTCTACCCTATGCGACGAAGGCCATCAACTCCCCATATTTCCTCCTATAGCACAGAACAAGCTAGGTAACATACAAATATCCGTGCATGAGGTCGCCAAGCTAATAAAAAACCTAGATTCCAGTAAAGCAACTGGCCCTGATGGCATCCCAATTATAGTGTTAAAAAAGCTTCAACCAGAACTTGCTCCCATACTTACGAAACTATTTAAGCGCTGCCTTAAGGAGAAGTGCTTTCCGACCCCCTGGAAGACCTCATCAGTTTGCCCTGTATTTAAGAATTCAGGTGATAAGTAATCTCCCTCTCAGTACAGACCAATAAGTCTTCTCTGTGTTATGAGTAAGTTGCTGGAATCCATATTGAATAGAGAAATAGTCAACCACCCTAGCAGGAATAACCTTCTTAGTGACACACAATATGGTTTCCGCTCTGCAAGATCTACCGCAGATGTGCTGACGGTTATATCCCACAGGATTAGTGAATCTCTTGACAAAGGCTTCCTTTCTACGGCAATTGCTCTTGACATATCAAAGGCCTTCGACAAAGTATGGCATAAGGGTATACTTCACAAGATTTCCAGCTACGGTATCACTGGAAATGTTTTCTCAATCATTAAATCATTTCTCTCCGATAGGCTCATAAGAGTAGTGGTAGATGGTCAAAAATCGGAGGCCTGCAATATAAATGCTGGAGTCCCTCAGGGGTCAATCCTGGGCCCAACTCTCTTCCTGATCTACATCAATGGCCTCCCTAAACACATACTTAAATCATTCGTTGACATCTATGCTGATGACACGACCATCTATGGCAACACATCAAAGGCTGTAAATGACGAAGTTCTATCTGATTCTCTCTCCTCTGATCTCGAGCGCGTGGTTCAGTGGGGGAAGATGTGGCTAGTTACCTTTAATGCATCTAAAACCAAACTCCTATCCTTACATCATCAACGCTCTGATCCCCAGCTGGCATCAATTGTGATGGATGGCTCTCGTCTGGGTGAGGCCCCGTGTTTTGACAAGCTTCTGGGTTTGACCTTTACTCCTGATCTGAAATGGAACACGTACATCAAGTCTGTTGCCAAGGTCGCAGGAAAGATGGTGGGATTCTTCTACCGCTCCAGAAGATATCTCACTACTGATGCAATTCTCTATCTATATAAAAGCCAAGTACGGCCAAGGATGGAATACTGCTGCCATATCTGGGCAGGAGCTGCCAAAAACAGCCTATCATGCCTTGACAGAGTACAAAATAGACTTCGTGGTTTAGTGGGGGGATGCCCTTTTCTCTACCCTGCAACCCCTCTCCCACAGAAGAGACGTTGCAAGCCTATCCTTGTTTTATCGTTATTTTCATGGCAGGTGCTCGTCTGAACTCCAATCCCTGGTCCCCCCTCGCCAATCTTTCACGAAAAACACCCGTCTAGCTGAATCCACTGTGAAAAATTTCCCCCACTCTATATCTGTGCCTAAGTCAAAACGCGGATTTCATGAACAAAGCTTCTTTCTTAGAACTGCACGCCTGTGGAACTCTGTTCCGTCTGCCTGCTTCCCTCCGGACTACAACTTGGATGTCTTCAAGTCTAATGTTAACAAATTCCTAGTGAACCGCCCCCTTAAGTAAACACTTAATCAAATCTCCTCACTAACATAATGTACTTGCAATAACCCTTATCCCTGAGTGGCTTCCGGGCCTTGATAAGTGGTGATCTCTGTGTAAAAAAATAAATAAAAATAAATGTTAAGAACGGCTTTCGAGGTTCATGGAAGGGCGTTTTTTCTATTGTTTTTTTTAAAATGGGGGTAAGGGCGTTTATAATACGTTGAGGCATGTCGTAAAAATGAAACAGTTTAGAAAAAGTTAAAACAAACTTTTTTATGTAAACAATGCCGTGAAAATAAGCTAAACAATTAAAACGTAATGTTTCATGAGTGAAAAGCCTTAACATAAATAAAATTTAAAAAATTGGTAAGTACATGAATGAATTTAAATTTGTAAAATATGGGATTATTATTTTTTTTTGTGTGTGTGTGCTAATGCAGAGAGTGATCCGCGCTATTTTTTTAATATCGTTTTCAACGTTGTATTAAAGTTTTATGATATGTTTTTATTCAATTGTAAGGTTAAAGTACAGAATCGGTACAAAACACCCTCCCTTCCCTATGTTAAGAATGGCTGTTTAAATAATAACATTATTATTTCAGCACGGATCACTCTCTGCATGAGTATTTTTTTTTACTTAACGAGTTAACAGAAAATGAAATCTTTCGTCAATTCGTGGCTGTGAAATGAATCGAACTGGAAGTTCAGTTTTACAAGAGAACAGATTCGCAGTAACGGTTAAAAAATTTATTTTATTTAATATTTTAAAAATTCGCGAGGCAAATTTATTTCAATAACATAAAAACATACCTCGACTCTAAAGATGGGTTGTCTGAAAATTTCAAATAAATTGGTAACGTAGAAATAGGGTTTTATTATTTTAAAACGAACCAACATTTACATATATATATATATATATATATATATATATATATATATATATATATATAAACCTACTTCATTTGCTCACATAAAATTAATATGCGAAAGTATAAATTTATGCGTAAACTTTAAGTATTTACTTCAAAAGTGCTCAATACGTAGGTAGAGCTAGTTATAATATATGTATGGCGATTACGCTACACTGAATATTCCGCGTTTCATCCACTCTAGGACACTTCAGGTTTATGCGCCTTAGCCTGAAGCGTCATAGAGTGGATGGAACGCGGAATATTCAGTGTAGCTTAATCGACATATATATTTTATAACGTACTATATATATATATATATATATATATATATATATATATATATATATATATATATATATATTGTATTATCCAGTATTAGCTTTTTCTCGTTACTTCACATTTAAAATCAGTATATTTATCAGCATTATAAATGGGCAGATGAAAGAGGAATCTCGTGTTGCTTTTTAGAGACACCTATAGCATTCATACTGGTTTTGCATAAAACATCAGATTCTAAATCCGTATGATTTGTAAATATTTATATCTATAAGTATGATGGGAGGAAGTTACGAGCGAAACAACTAGATGCGCGTAAGAAAAACAACTATTACACTTTCTTTTTCTTTTTTCTGAAATCATTGATAAAACCACTCGATTTCATACTAAAATCTGAATTTTTGTCATAATATATATATACTTTTCGGCATAATGTATATATATATATATATATATATATATATATATATATATATATATATATATATATATATTATCTGTCTTTAGCACAACTATTATATAAAAGTCACTTTGTGTTTGTGAGATCATTCCTTCTAAGCTCCCAAACGGCTGAGCCTATATTTTAGAAATTTCATACAATACTAATTTATATGTCTAGCAGTGTGATTTTAGATATGTTTCGTATAGAAATCCCTCAGATAAATATAGAAAATCAAAAATGTCCGATCCTAAAAACAGTTTTCTTCCTATAGACAAAATAACTTTTACACGGGAATTTTATACGTTACACCGGCAATGAAGATAATAGGATTTCAGTAATATATTTCCTCTAAATTAAAAACCAATAAAAAAACCCAGAATTATTGACATCTGGAAGTATATCTCAGTTGTAGAGCATTTGAATACGGATCGAAAAATTCCTTGTAAAAGTCCGCGTATACCCAGGAATTTCATTTTTATTTTTTCTCGTTATTGAGCTCAATTTACGATAAAAAAGAGGTGCCATTTGATATCGCTAACACTATTGATTCCTTTTGCATATTTTACAACTAAACATTAATCAAAGGTGACTTTTCCCGAGCATTAATCGTCAAGCCCAAACATCAGCTGGCATGGTATTTTAAACAAACACAGACGGAATTTAATGAACGACATTATCATTCTTATTTTTATTTTGTAATTTTCTTGTGAATTAGACCACAGAGCAAACTATTTCTCATCCCTTAACTCATTAACTCATTTTTCCCCTTTAAACATCAAGACATTTCTTGCAAATGTAATATGCACAAACTGCAGCACAATATCTGAGGTCTGTGACAGACCTATTACCTCTCCACTTCCTCGATAATTGTAGATTCCTAGATTTTTCTGTAGAGAGTTTTCTGCCACAATCGATTAAAATCAATTAAGGTAGTAAAATCTTTTCTCTCTAATAAATTCCTTCTTCACCTGCCACCACTTTATACCGTTGTAGGATCGTTCACAAGGGACTGTTACGGAAGATAGTCGGTTTGGGTTCTCTTTACTCCGTAGTTGTTTAAAATCGTGGAGTGAACTTAACCGAATCAAAAGGTTATTTATACCATTTTTTTTTTATTTTCGCTGTGTTTTTTTTTGTTTTAGTAATCCGCACACGTTCATAATTTTTCCTCTGATTCTTTCTTTTTTGTGTTTCCGATTTTTTTAAAAGAAGTTTTACGTTGTTCGCTTTTTTGTAGGGAGGTCGCCGATTTTGTAGAGAAGTTTACTTCGTTTTTTTTATTCATTTAAACAGGATTATCACTACGCTTATTCTTTACTATAACCCCTCCCTTACACACATACTTCCAAACAACCGGGCAACGCCGGGTACCCCCGCTAGGAATATATTACATACAATGGAATATTTATCATAAAATAATAGATATGCAATCAGCATAAATAAATTATCATGTTTATGCGTATTGTCCGACCGGGCAAAACTGGTTCTCACCAGTATGTGTACAAAGATAGATGACTATAAAAATATCATTTTTCAGAGATAAAGCCAAACTGGCCTGGATAAAAGAAGTTCTCCTCAATAAAGAGACGTAGTTTATAAAAAAAGATAGGAGATAAAAATTAAATTTATATTAAACATTATTACATTATCATACCAATAAGGATGTTTAAAATTAGGAAACTTCAAATTATGCAGGAATACGGAAAGAATAACACAGATTGTAGAAGCATTTAACTTTAGATATTGAAAAAGTTAGAGAGATATGTAATGAAAGCGAAGGACAGAACAAAATAGAAACAGTTATAAGGCGAAAGAAGGGGGATCGATTAGAACGGGTATTGGTTAAAAACAATATTTAATAAGAGGAAAATGTAACTTTAGCCTACGATGGGAAAGCTCCAACGGAAGTATATAGAATATCGGTAATAATGAACAACCCTGACTAATAAATTGGGATAATCGAAGGGCCTGAACCTCCTCTGATTCATTTTTACAAACACATGGGTTGGTATAAAGGAGGTAACCCCCAAAGCCCAAAAAAAAAAATAAAAAAACAAAAACACTCCGCCAATAAAATAGCCTCTAAGCAATGATGGTCTACGCTATCGAAGGTTTGGACTGATCTAAATTGATCAGCGCAGCCCCAATATTAACTTTTTATGATCAAGTGTAACAAGTTTGTTTGTGGGTAATCAGGTGCGAACAACTGGCAGGGATCTAGGCCAAAATTTATAACTCTGCGTTAAGCATCGTTGAAGCTGATTATTATCGAATGCATAGCAACCATATATTTTCAATTGAGGGTTTCGATGCCCTCACACTCCGTTATACTATATTCGCATCACACCCACAACGATTGCCAAAAAGGAAAGAAAATCAGACAAATAGGTGTTAAACTGTTCTAAATACAGATCAAGTTCTCTTGAAAAACAAAACTTCTGAAAGTCAGACCGACACGTACCAGACTGCCTTTCTTTGTCGTCAGAACATGCCCATCAGTGCGAGGTATCGATTGATCGCTTGCCGAAACTCTCCGGCAAGTAATCTCGCGAGCATAAATGTCGCCTCCTGCGGCATTCTTTATATATTTTGCACTAGCTGGACCTGTTAACCGGTGTTTCCCAGTGGAAGTCTGCTTCCTCGAAAGAAAACAAACTATGATTGTTGTTTGTAGCCACTGCCGTACCTAAACAATTGCGAACAATGGTGGCTTTGGCTGGCATTAAATAATCTGACTTTCACTGGAGGTTAGTAATGATTCATGCAATTCCGGAAAGACTTTCTTAGTATCCTCCATTTATAGGCCACATTTTTCCTCACTTTGTGACAACATTCGATCTAGGTAGTAGAGCCGTAGCGTGTGTAGCCGAATATCCACATTTGGAATACGTACACCACCTTAAGAAGAATGGAGATAACAGATATCGCGACAGACCATAGCAGACATTCCAAGCCATAAGAAATTGAAGAAGATAAGAAGAGCCCTCTGAAAATATAGCTGAGTGCCTGACGGGATGGAAGAACTGATAGACGATAAATAAAGATTGGGTAGATGTGAGGGTTACACATCTCCGTTCTCCCCTTCAATGAAAGGTTTCTACTGATCCACAGAGCAGCTGCGGACCGTGCCGCTTTCAATACCCCCGACCAATTTTCTCCAGCTGAAGGGCAGGGCAAAACCAGAGGCCGAGTATCTTGCAAGGCTTGTTGCTCCAACTAAAGCGGACACAACTCCAGGCTCCGATGCGCAAACCGAAAACTTGTTACAGTTAATTTTGAACCGTTTCCGTTTCATAGCATCTGATTTCTCTACCGATGACACTAATCTCAGAATTGCTCGTTAAAAGCACTGTTGCAACGTCGGCATAGGCGGAGTACTTCACCTGGTCATCCGCACCTGTCAACGTGATTCCGCGTAGGACTGGATTCACTCTTAGCATGCGCAGGAAGAGTTCAAGCGCAAGTACGCATAACATCGGTGATAGGGGGAAACCCTGATGAATAGGACGTGATAAGCTCAAGGGCCTTGATCTCTTCCCATTTTCTTCTACCATCACCGCGGGGTTAGCATAGAGAAGAGGAACCCACGAGCGAAACTGCGGGCCAAATCTGTTGCTGACACATGTACTGATAATCAACCCTATCGAAGGATTTGGATGTATATAAATTGATCAGCGCAGTGTCGACTTTTTCTATCATCAGGGGAATCGTATGCAAGTCATTATGCATTGTCCTGCCCTTCACGCCACATATTTGCTCGGGGCTATTAAGGCTGCAAACGATTTGCGAAAAACTTGCCAAAATTAGCGTTTAGCGTTGTTAAGGGCCGATAGTTATCTAACCCATCCTCACCATCTTTCTTTTTGCGAACAAGCTTCACGACACCCATGGTAAAGTACTTGGGGATTGAGCCGTTTGGAAAAAAAAACATGAGTTAAATAAAACCGGCAACACTGGAACAAAGATGTGCGACAACCTTAAATACACTTCCTATGACAGACCATGAATCCCCGGAGACTTATTAATGCCAACTCGCGTTAAGGCTTCAATGACTTCATCTTCGGTTATGCCACATTCGCTCCTAGCAACTCTGGTCGTCGAAACAAAAAGTCAGCCAAATAGGTGTCGAACTGTCCTAATGATAGACCAGGTTCCAGGGAAATGGGACCTAAACGCCCCCAGTACACCCTGGTTTGTGGTCACGGTATCTCCACCCGGCAATGTGACACTTGCGATGTATTGATCGGCAGCTTGTCGAAATTCTTCTGCACGCAGTTCAGTGGCCAGGTTTGTTGCTTCATGAGGCATTTTTTTTAACCTATCCCTAATCACTAAATCTTGCTGCTCCTTTTCAGTAAGGAGGCAAGCTGAGGGTTAATAATATTAAGCTAGCACTATCTTCTTCCTCAATCGCCCGATCTAATCTAGACTCAAGTGCCGCTTTAACTGCCCTATATTCTAGATAAAGTCGTTTGCTAACACTGGCAAAAAGGAACCTAATGGCTTTCTAGAATTTTTACCGACTAGATTGCTTCCGTCAATTCTCGCTTTAGGGTAAGTAATAGCCCGTCACGGTAGCCCTCCAGTCCAACAACGACGTGTTGAGCTTCTAATAACCGACTTATCTAGACGTAGGTCTATCTAAGTTTACCGGAAAACGAGCAAGTCTATGATCTGCGTAAACTATATTGTGCAAACTTGAGCAATTCAATACTTATACGTCAACTAAGAACCGGTCGAGATAACGCGAGAGCTGTATCAGACCGGAGCTGCGTGTACCTCTCCAAGTCCACACTAAGTCACGGGGCTTTGCATTCAAGAATTTTCGATGAGATAAAACTGAACCAAAAGTATACGAAATAAAAGAGCATCCCGATCTATGTTAGTAACCCGAGACAGTAACCCAAATCGATCTAACTCGCGATCCAGGACCGCGTTCAAGACTTTCTCTAAGATAACTGTTCGAGAAGTATCCATGAACTGCTTAATTCGCTGAAAAAGGGCAGCCAACGTGACCATTGCGCGCATAAACGGCAATAAAACGAAACACTCTACCCTTTATGGTAAGATCCAAACACAAAGTCTCCCCTCCGAATCCATGTACCACTGGTCACACGACGCATCTAAATACACTTTCACTAGCTAGAAAACCCCTCTAGAGTGATAATTAAAGTACACGTGGTAAATAAAAAAAAGTTCTTAGCGCAGGTCCAGGTTCAAGGGCAATTTTCGCGAGTCGACCCTTAGCCCTCGGACATTTAAACTAACAAACCTGAGATCCATGATGGTGCCTAAGGGTTGGGAGCCAGAAACCACCATCACGATAGAAAGCCTGCCGACGGCTCTCATGACGGAAAAAGTAGCCATCTGAGTGTCGATGAGTCTATCACGAGAGATACCTGTCGACATACAATGAACATGTTAATTTAAGTATCCTATATAGGGAATGCTGCAGTTTTATAGGGCCCCGCCCAACACAACATTTATTAATTGCGGATATCAGAATCCTTAGAAATGAATAAAGGGGGACAGAAATTGAAAGAATTGTTTGCTTCCTCGAATAATTTCCATAAGTCTCTGGCTTCTTCTTGCTTTCTGATCACAGTCAAAATTCGTTTTTCCTTGGAGAAGTTTCAGGGTCATCAATGAGCTTGTCGGCCCCTCTCTAAATTAAAATAATCTCCTTAGATGTCCATTGAAATGGACAGTGTTGTTTATTTGGGGTCATTAATAGTACAAATATCTGTGCCATGGGAGTAAAGCGTATTTTTTACCCTGTTAGAGCCTTTCGAAAATTTTCTGGGGTGGTAGGGACTCAGTGTCCATGGGTGAAGTTTTTGCGGGGGATAAGGTGGTTACGGTAGCAAGGTTTTTTAGGGGGGGCAGAAGGAGAAGAGAAGGGAGGAGGGATATCTTTAGGAAAATTTTTAATAAAGTAAAGGGGGATGGAGGCTGTGACTTGGACGGTGAATTTGTAGGGAAAGCTTGTAGAGGGGAGTCATGAGAGGTGGCCTTCGACGAGCTCAGTTTCGCTTTCTTTTTGGAGGGACTTAGAGGGATTAATTTATATTCTTGTCTTGGGGAAAGTTATGGGTGGAGGCATTGCTTTCTGTGGTTGATTAATTTGTTTTAACGGCTGGCGGTGATAGCTGCTGATGAGTGAGTCCTGTGGGTTGGGCTTATTATTACTGAATTTTCTTCTCTTAGTTTATATTGTTCTATTTTTTTTAGTTCTAAAAACTGTTTTCCACCAGGATCAATTCGGACATTTTCTCGATTGTTTTCTTTTCTTGTAATTCTTGTAATTGTTCAAGGAAACTCTTCCCGGTGTCTTCTTTCCAGATACCAACACACTCTCTTTTTCTTTTCTTGTCGACGCTGCTGTAGCTTTGTTATGGTCGGTTAATCTAACCGGGTCATCTTTCCTAGGTATTGATGATGTTGGCGTCTGTGGTGAAGAAGAGTTTATGGGCATCCCAACCTTTGCTCCCCTGTATGCCCTTCTTTATTTTTGGGGTTCACTGTTGGACCTGCTGCCTTTTTCATTTTATGGGGACATTCCTTAGTGATATAGCCCACCACTCCACAAGTCCAACACTAATGTTTCCTTCGACAATAACTGGAATTTTGTCTTCTACGATTTCTATGTAGATTGCTATTTCAACGCATGCTTGTTTGTCCAATATTAACTCGAGGCTCCAGGTTGAGAGATGTTCGTCGCAGGATATTTTCGTTACGCTTCAATATTTCATAAGAAATTCTGCTAAATCTTCCCCTTCAAGGTGAAAAGGAACATGGAATATGAAGACGGAAGTCCTTCGTCACCTCAAGTACTCCATTCGAAGTATATGATCCGATTTTATGACTTCCTTTTGAGCTAAGCCTATGCAGTCCTCTTGTGTTGCGAATAGAGTGTTCCAGGTACGGGAAACTTTACATTTAACGATCCTTTGAGAACGAACCCCAGTTGTTGAGATTAATTTTAGAATTAGTTCACCAGATACGTTGATTACTTTTTTTTAGATTTTCTATCAACCACGAACATTTGAATGGTTCTTTTCGATATTTCCTGTAGTTTTGCAAGGTCGACAAAAGCTCTTTTTTCCGTGGCCAAATGCGTGTAGGTTTTTGCTCTTTCCATGAATTCTTTAACGTCAATGATTACCTTGGGTGAGTTAATCTAAGTTGAGTGCGAAGTAGACGATTCACCCATTCTTTTAGATTCTTTTGGCTGGGGACTTACTGTCGCCATTGCCAGAACCAAAATAATAAATAAAGTTCAGCAAAAGCTGTTTTAAAAAGATAATAGGGGGAAAAAGCACGGTAAATGAAAAATAAACCGACGTCAATAGTCAATGTAAATCCATGGGAGAATAACGACGAGTCACAATAAAAACAACAACAAAAATGACACGTAGAAGGCGAGGGGGCAAGAGCGCAGTATAGCAATAATAATAACCTTACCAATCGAATTTTGAGTAAAAGTATAACCCTCAGAGTCGGGAGATTCTGTTTATAAACGATGCTGCTAAGAACTGACGAATCAAATTAATTCACGTTTTGCTACCAATCAATTAGAAACCAGAATTGTTTCATAAAAATTAATTTAAATTTTCTTTAGCAACATCGCATGTGTTTCCTCGAGTCAACATCGGAAGAATCTTTCGCTCTTTGGCTTCCAACTCAAAAACTATCTACTTAGAACCAGTCACCTCCAGGACTTGTATAGAACAACTAACGATCGAAAACTGTTCTGTAACTAAACATGGCTTACAACTCAAGGGTTATCATGATGATATTTGAAAACGAAGCTCCATAAAAGGAATGTCATTATTATATTGTTTTACAGAGTTGCCTGCTTGGCCATTTTAAAGCGAACTCTCAGAAAGTTGACATTTTACTAGTAGTTTGGCCTGTTAAAATTGTATTTGTCTTTTTTTCTAAACGCGATAAATAAAAAAGCTAACAGACGAAAAAAGAAATATTGTTCTTTAAATTGAATTCTTAAATTCCAACTGGCTTTATCTTCCATATTATAAATAAGATGTAAATGTTAAAATATTGTCAAAGGGATGTATGTATGTCGCTACGCAGGGCGAATAAAGATGGCAATGGAAAATTCGTTCGGCATGAAACTGCGCAAAATAAAATAACTTAAAGATTGTCTGTCAGAGTTTTTATCTCTTAGAAACGACTCGTGACATCTGTTGATCAATTGATTGTCGATTGCATTATTAACGATCAAAACGTTATTTGCTCTCGTACTCCCGTGGGTTTCGTTTATCGAGACATGAAAAAGAAAATCACATCAGATTTTGCAACTATTAACGACAACTTTCTAACTTTTATTCTACATTAAATCGACATGCGTATTTTATTTTGTTTTTATTTCTAGCTTTATCTTCTCAGTCTTTCTCTTCGTCTCTCCCTCTTTATGAATATTAATGTGTTACTAGAATCTGCTAAAAGAGTGATGTAATGCTATGTCGCACTTGCAACATTTATCAAATTTAAGCGACAAGATTTCCAAATACTACAAAGCAAGGAAACACATATTTGTATGATAAATCGAACAACTATCTTAAAAACGTTTCAGTTAAATTGGTGCGCCTACAGCTAAAAAAATGCAAATTAAGAGTTAAGCCTATTAGACATAGTTATATGATTTTATTGTTTTACAGCATATCACCACTTTTCGCTTATTCAATATCGAATTCGGTCATTTTGAAAAATACCTCTTATGAAACAATTATTCACATATTTAAATATTTATTCAGAATGTTGGGTTTGTATTATCTTTTACTACGTAACAATATTTTTTGTATATTTCATATCAAAATTTTTTTATGTTATTTGATCCCGAATCCAGTATTTTTGTAAAAAAGTAAGTATGCACCATCTAATTAAAAAAAAACTCACTTCGTCTGTTTGTATGCCTTTATATTTTAAAACTATATCACTGTAACTAAATCACACAACTAAAAGTCGCAGAGCCGCACTAGGGGTCTAAAATGATCGGAATTTATATGGGCTGTTCTTTGATAGGTCTTTAGCCGGTGAAAATTGCTTTAAGGGATAAAAAATGGTCAAAATAGACAAAAATCGTTATATATTTTGTACAGGCATCTTAGTTTATTTTAATCAATTTATATGCGTATCACATAGGTACAATGGTAACATCACCGGCTTTGAGTGTTACAGTATTGATTTTGGGTTCAATTTTAACTGAATACACCCGAATACTTCCTTTACTTTTAAAATCACGACTCTATAATACTGATATATAAACAAAATCTGGAAAAATTAAAATATCATATCTAAGCGTATTTTGCGTCCGTGCAAAGCCGGACGTCTCGTCGCTAGTGCTGTTTATATCTTCAAATCTTTATTCTTCATATTTTTTAAAACATTTTTAAAGTCATATCAAGTCTTTTCAGCTCATATACTTTTGAAACTACTAATTTTGGCGAAAGAACGCCTAAATATTTTTTAAAAAAATCTTTTTGTATATTTATCCACGTTTTTTTTTGTTTTAGTTGTTTTGTTTAAAGGTATATCGCTATTTTCCGATTATATAATTCTGAAGAGAAGAATTTTGGAAATTCATGTTTCTGCTTTAATTTATTCATAATTCCAAATACATTTTCATATTATTTGGTTGGTTCCTTGGTTTTACATAATGTCAATCTTTTTCGGGTTCAATAATTTGGGCAAACGATTTAAAATTTTCAATTTTCTACATCGTCATGCATTTATTCCTGATGTTCTGTCTGGTTTTGTAGAGAATAATTGATTTACTTTTTCGCTTTGCAGGTCATGATTGCGGTTTACAGAAGGAAAGGAAAAAAACCCAATGCAACTATGCTTTGTGTATCTTACGCATGATATAATATGTCCAGACAGCCTGATCCGATAACACCAGATAGATCCACGTAAAATACAAGACACAGCACAGTCGACCAATTAAATACCTTCTTAATCAAGGCTGCACTTAAACAACAAGTGTCAAATATACAATAAGTCCTGGAATTGTAATATTTAACATTTATAAACACAAACTATAAAGAAAATATATAATCGGAATGATGGTTTAGCTAATGTAGTTGATTAAAATATGACTGAAGTATTAACCAATTATATTATGATTGCTTTTTAAATCGCAAGTTATCAAATCGGGTCAATATGAACTCATTTTTGTAAAGGTCTCTTTTCTAAAATTTAACCTATTTTTTGCACTTAGATAATCTACAATGCGTAATGCATTATTCGAAAACTTATATTCAATAAATCGATTAGCAGATAATTCCACCAAATCTAATGATGTTTCTTCTCGCACACGAATTGAAAATATGCTGTCGAAGTAATCCCAGAGAGCTCCCTCATTCATTTGAATGTACACTGGTTTGCCCTTTAGCATTTTATTTTAAGATTCATTTTAGCAACTCTAATAATTCCGAACAACGATTAACGATCTTATTACTAAACTAACTAAGCTACATAACATAAAAAATCTTATACATAATAGTATTTTTAAAGTTTTTTTTTTACATAAAAAAGAAAATTAGGGTTTGCATATCACGTCACATGTAGATATATATACGTTAATTATTATTTTCACAGTCAATCAATGTCACAGTTCACACGAGCCATGAAATATAACACGCCGGAAGTTCAAGACTGAACACATCCGAACTCAAAACGCTCATGTTTGGTATGTGAGGCGAATACCATGCCACTCGTATGCAAGAGATTCGAATTTTTAATCCCGGGTTAGGATCTGTTAAATCGATGAGCACAGATAAGGGCGAAACTGGCGTTCTAAACACATATTGTGTTACCTCTCATAGCTCGTGTAAGCTGCAGCATTGCTTGACTGCAGAAATGATTATATATATATATATATATATATATATATATATATATATATATATATTAATCCATATACAAATTGAATCGTATGCATACGGGTATTATGTTTTTTGTAAACAGTTCACTTCTTGTATCTATAAAAGGGCAACATACTCAGGCTGAAATCGAAACTAAAACCTATAGAGAGTGAGTCAAGTACGCTAAATATTAAACCAGCATGACGCTATATTTAAAATGGTGTTTTAAACTACTCATTATTAGCATAAGTAACTTTTAATGTTAAATATCCACCCATGTCTAACAGTTAAACCGTTTGCAAACATAACAATTCGATGACGCAACATACCAATTTTTCTCTGAGCAGCCATCTTTCTTGATGGAAACGGATTAAGATTGATCCACATGTCTGAATATCCAACGAAATTGGAAGTCTGTAGATCAAAACTCCGTACACTGTATAAGGTAAGAAGTAACCTTACACACAAAATGGGACACACACACACACACACACACACACACATATATATATATATATATATATATATATATATATATATATATATATATATATATATATATATAAATGTAAATTTGGTTCGTTAAAAGTGAGTAAAACCATATTTCTACGTTACCAATTTATTTGAAATTTTCAGACAACCCATCTTTAGAGTCGAGGGATGTTTTTATGTTATTAAAATAAATTTACCTCGCGAATTATTAAAATATTAAATAAAATAAATATATTTTTTAACCGTTACTGCGAATATGTTCTGTTCATAAAATTGAACTTCCGGTTCGATTCATTTCACAGCCACGAATTGACGAAAGATTTAATTTTCTGTTTACTCGATAAGTAAAAAAAAACAAAAAAAGCATAATTCATTTGTTTATCTTCCAAATGTTTTAATTTACACATTTTTTCTTTATTATATAAGGTCAAAAAAAGTTTGTTGCTTGCTGTTTGAGTTTTTTTTTTTTGTTTTTCGATATAAGATTGGTTGGTAAAGTACAGTTTTTTTTGTCCGCGCTATTTTTTAAATCGTATTTCCAGGTTTAATTACAGTTTTAGTATATGTTTTTTATTCAATTGTAAAGTTAAAATACACCCTCCCCTCCCCATGTTAAGAATGGCTTTTTTTAAATAATAACGTTATTATTTCAACACGGATCACTCTCTGCATGAGTACTGTACTTTCACCTAACAATTTAATAAACAAAACATGGTACTTATGCAGAGAAAGTTCCATAGTAATAGAATAATAGAATAATAACGTTATTTAGAAAGCCATTCTTAACATGGGGAGGAGGTTTTTTTTTACTATTCTATACTTTCACCTAACAATTTAATAAACAAAAGATGGTACTTATGCAGAGAAGGTACCGTGCTGAAATAACGCTATTAAGAAAGCCATTCTTAACATGGGAAAGAGAGAGTGTTCTGTAACTATTTTATATTTTTACCTAACAATTTAATAAACAAAAGGTAGTACTTATGCAGAGAAGGTACCGTGCTGAAATAATGTCGTTATTTAGAAATATATTCTTAACATGGGGAGGGAGTTTTGCATCTATTCTAAAATATGAATGCTTTTTCTTTATTAAAGAAATTGATATCCGTGCTGAAATAATAACGTTATTATTTAAAAAGCCATTCTTAACATGGGGAGAAGAGGGTGCTTTGTAACTATTCTGGACTTTCACCTAACAATTTAATAAACAAAAATTAAACTTAAGCAGACAAGGAACAGTACAGAAGAATTAACATTATTTAGAATACAGTTGAATGGAAAAAAAAACTTTAATTAAACTTGGAAATACGATTTAAAAATAGTACGGATCGGTAAGTGCATTAGCACCATAAATTTGTTTAATTCTTAATTTCTTATTTTGTTGAAAAAAAAATAAAAAAAAGAAGCTAAATATGAGGAATTACTCCACCCTCGAAAATTCCTTTAAAATTACCACTCCTATAGGTTTTCGGGGTCGCTGAAAACGAAAATAACCTTTATAATTAAGGCAAACGAGTAGTTTCCAAGATATGAAGAAATGCTAGTTTAAAAAAGTGAAGGATCACTTTTCCATAATAATTTAACGTAAAATGATAACCCACTTTGTGGCCACGATTTTTGGGGTGGGGTCTTTCTTTCTACCCTTGGACAATCCTTTTAAATTACCTGCTCAAATTGGTTGGAGGGGCGGGGTGGGTCGGCCGCCAAAACACCCCCCACACACAGAAAAATGCCCCTCTCTCAGGTGGCCAGAAAGTGGGTGCTCATTCTAAGTTAAATGTAAATTGAAAAGTGATCACCTACTTTTCGAAAAAGTAATTTCTTCATATCATGAAAACTTTCTTTTTCCGACGGAAACGGTTTGCAGATTCGTTTTTAGTACACTGAAATCTACAATAAAATATTTCGTTATATACGAACATGAAGTAAAATAATACCGGATTTTGGGGGCAGATTTGCCATTTAGTTGTATAATATCCTCAAACCGGGTAATCACTAAAAGGGACTCTTAAAAGTCGTTACCTGCATCGATCAAAATTTAAAACCACTGATTATATGTCAGCCTACATCACAGTAACATATATTGAGTGATTTCCTAACAGTATTTTGTATAGTTTTTTTAGTTTAAACTCATTTTCCCAAAATTTCCCCAAACTTAACGTGTTCGATACAGTCTGCCACCCTTTGTATTTTTCAAATATACCGATAAACACTGCATGTTTTTGAACTGATTAAACATTATACATTACATAAAAACACTACAATCTGATCCAGTTAGGTAGAAAAGTTACTTTTCTTGCCTTTGATAACATTTATCTGTTAATACAAACCCTTTTCATTTAATGTAACGTTTAGTCAGCTCGTAAAACAATGTTTATCGGTGTATTTGAAAGATACAAATGGTGGCGGACACTGTTGATTATGTTAAGTTTGAGAAAGTGAGGTAAAACTAAAAAAAACTATACAAATACTGTCACAAACCCACCGATTATGTCAGCCTATGTCATGGTAACATATTCGGTGGATTTTTGACACTGTGTTGTATACTTTTAGTTTTCAACTTAATTTCCCAAACTTAACGTATTCAACAGTCTGCAACCATTTCTGTTTTTCGAGCCGATTAAACATTTTACCTTACATAAAAACACTAAACAATTATCCAGTTAGGTAGAAATGTAACTTACCTTACCTTTGCTTTAATTTGTTTTTGGACAACTTTTTTGAATCTGTGTATAGTGCCCCCCCATCACTCAAATATTAATTACTAACTTACATTTTTGTATACAGAAAAAAAAACATTTCGCATTTCAACGTTAGCTTTATCCACTGATTGTTGGTCGAGCCCAAGCCATGATTTACGGTAATCCTGATGATCAGAATCCAATTCGGCAAGAGTACCATTTTTTTCATTTTTTTCATCTTTTTTTTTAGAGTGGGTTGCTGTACAAAGAATATAAGAAACATGCATTTTCTCTTTTTATTAGAATTTTCCATTACACCAAATTGAGCCACAGCAACGCGTGGCAGGGTACAACTAGTATATATATATATATATATATATATATATATATATATATATGTCTTTACATAAACAGTAGTTTGTTGCTACACAGTCATGAGCACGTTTTGGTCTACTAGTATATATTAACTAGAGACCTCACCAGCCTCAAATTATATATATATATATATATATATATATATATATATATATATATATATATATATATATATATTGTATTGGTAGTAATTATTTGTTTGTTCAAAACAAAATATATAAGTGTGTCCACCAAAAGAGTGCTCAATGTTTAGACAGAGCCAAAATAAGTGAAATTTAGTTTACAAACAAATCGCTACACATAAGCATACATGTTTCAGCGAGAACCCAGTACGGGAATCGTTTCGTCAGGCCAAGGACATCTCATGTCCTTGGTCTGACGAAGCGATTCCCGTACTGGGTTTTCGCTGAAACATGTATGCTTATGTGTAGCCATTTGTTTGCTAACTAAATTCACTTATATATATATATATATATATATATATATATATATATATATATATATATAAACCTCAAATTATATATAAATGATATATATATAAACCTCAAATTATATATATATGTGCACATATACACACATTTATATATAGGTATCTATCTATTTATAATTTTATCATGCTACATTCTGAAAATCCTAATGCATACACACACATACACACACACACACACACACACACATATATATATATATATATATATATATATATATATATATATATATATACATACAATCCTGGTCAAAATCATAAGACCACTTAAGAAATTGTTTAGGCATATTATCGAATTTTTAATCAAGCAAATGGTTGAAAACATTGCCAAAAGGGAAAATATGATGGAAAAAAAAAATGAAATCTGCTTCATTCGAAACCTTAACCCTGATCTGATAATTATTTTTTAAAAAACAAACATTTTCACCTGGTCAAAATGATAAGACCACTTTAATAAAATCGGCAAGTTTTTAAAAACATAGATTGGAAAAGCTTTCTATGTTACCAAACGCAACTTGTTAGTTTATAAAAAAACATCTTACTAAATTATAAATGGCAAAAGGGAAACCATTATCAGAGTTTGAGATAGGAAGGATCTTAGAGCTTAATAGGGGTGGACGATCCCATAGATCTATTGAAACGAAGTGAATCGTAGCAAAAAAGTCATCACAGTTTTTTTTTTATTCCAGATCAATATGGGCACAAAAAGAGTCCAGTCGACCAAAAATATAACCCCATCATTGGACCGCCGTATCAGAAGAAGTTTAAAAAAAACTCCAGTGTGAGCTCAAGTCGATTGAAAAGCCAACAACAGCAGAATGTAGTCCTAAAACCATCATAAGGCGTCTAAAAATGTAGGGTTTCAATCATTTAAAGCGATTGCGGAAACCACGTCTTCTTGAACAGCACAAAACTAACCGACTTAAATATGCCGCCAAATACCAGATTTGGGATGAAGAGAAGTGGGAAAATGTAATTTTCTCCAATGAGAAAAAGTTTAATCTAGATCGTCCAGATGAATGTCAACACAATTATCATGATAAAAATTCGTCCAAAGAGACTTTTTCAACTCGGCATAGAAAAGGAGGGTATTTAATGCTCTGAGCTGCTTTCTCGTCAGCTGGCACCCTAAAGTTGCAAGTAGTGAAAGGCCGGCAAACATCATTGAAGTACATTTCAATGCTTGAAAATGCTTCTATCATGACTGAATTTCCATGTCTGTATGGAAGAAATTGGGTTTTTCAGCAAGACAACGCTGCGATACACACTTCTCGACAAGCACAAGAATACTTTTCTTCAAATAATATAGAATTGTTAGATCATCCAGCATGTTCTCCGGGCCTCACCCCCATTGACCATCTTTGGGGATGAATGGCAAAAGAAGTGTTCAAGGATGGAACCCAGTATAATTCGATAAAGGAACTTTTGGATTCATTTTTCAGTACATGGGATAAAATTCCTTCGCAACTGATAAAAAAAAACTTAGGCGCAAGCATGCCGAAGAAAATTTTTGAAGAAATTCGTAATAATGGAGGCTATACTAAATACTGAGACCCTTTTTATAATTTATAATTGCCTTTTGTTAGTTAAATTATCAGTGGTCTTATCATTTTGACCAGGTGAAAATGTTTGTAAACGCTTACTTTCTTAAGTGGTATTATGATTTTGACCAAGACTGTATATGTATATATAGTTTGCAAATGTTTTTAACTTTAAAACTTTATAAAACAAACATTCTTTATTTGTATATTTCTTATTCGTTAGAAAACTCTTGAGTCAGTAAGTCATTGAATATTCTGCAATCGCTGCATAAAATAGATTTCTTGAATTACCAATACTCCTAATGTTATATATATATATATATATATATGTGTGTGTGTGTGTGTGTGTGTGCGCACGCGCGTTTGTGTTTGTGCGTGCGTGTATGTGCGTGTGTGGGATTGTGTTTTTTTATGTGACTATAGTTTGACCAGAAAAGTTAAATTTGTATTTATTAGTAAAATCACGATGAGATACGTGATAAGCTTATAAAGCATTAGTAAAGTTTTACTCATAAAAGAGTCCATTTGTAATTCCAGTCATTTTTATTTTTTTTTATTTTTGTAAACACGTTTAATAGAATATAGTGTCTATTCTAAATTATCTTCTTTATTTAATTGAAATCTTTGACTATTTTAATTACGTGAAGTTGTTTGTAAAAAGCAGCTTGGATATTCACTTAGAACATTAGAATAAACTTCGAAACAGAAAAACTGTCCAGTCGTTCGGACAAAAAGGGGATAAGTAGATATATAAAAGGTATTCAAAAGTGAAATCAAGAAGAGATGAGAGCGTTTAGTGAACATGAATATTTTAGTTTTCTTAAAGCAGATACCAGAAAATCTACAACAATGTGAGAAAATATTGAAAATGTAAAGTTGGGCCTTTTTAGTATGATCAAAACGCAGTGTCGGCGTTATATTGTTGCGGTAATGCCAACGGTCTGAACGACTATTAATATTGATTTGCTAACTGTTATGTAGAAAGGGATATGGAGAGAGAATATATTGAATGAAAGCAATGTTTAGCTTGAATATTTATATTAAAAGTCTAACGGGTAATTTTTACTTAGATTTTGGAATGTTTATGAATAAAATATTGCCGAGATATTTATAAGATAAAATAGATTTAGGAATTCACTTCTATAATAAATACATACTGGAATTCATTTAGTAGCAAAGAAAAAGTAAATTTTGATATATTAACTAGAGATAGAAATAAAACTCAGAAAACGAGAGAGCCATCAACGAGAGGAGGTTCACTTGTCAGTCCTGTAAGCATCATCATCATCATTATTATTATTATTATTATTATTATTATTATTATTATTATTATTATCATCATCATCATCATCATCATCTATCTATCTATTAATACGATAGCGCGTTTGTTCTTTTTTGTCACGCTTACATCCGGGTCGTTTAATTTAAAAAAAAAAAAAAAATTGGTGTCGCTATTAATTAATTGTTTTTCTTGGCCTTTTGATCAAGATCAAAGTGTAGTATCTGTTCTTCAGATGCTACGTTTCAATTTCTTCTCTTTCAGTGGAGGAGAAATCTTTTACGACTGAGACAATTTTTTGTTCCTTTTCTCCACGTTAAAAAACGACCCTGGTGTCTAAATTTGCCCCGTGTGGAGGCACTGTAAATAGGTACTATATTTAATGTAACAAAGTTTTAATATTAAAAAAGTAACTGGGAAAAGTAATTTCTGAATTATTACAAAATGCCCTGGAAATGTCATATCTGAGTAATTATAAAATGCACTGGAAATGTATGTTCTGATTATTATAAGATGTCCTGGAAAATGTACCTTCTGAGTTTTTTTTTGTTTGCTTGCCTCCCCACTAGGACAGGGTTGGACATGAGGTTGGTTAAAAAGTGGGGGGGGCGCCAGCTCCTCAAAGGGGGCACTCTGGTCAGTAACAAAAATAAAAATTGTGTCCGCAATGAAGGAGTTCTCCTCTATTGACCAATACCAAAAAGTGGGGGGGTTAATCACTGGAATGCTGAGACTGATATTCCACTCAGACATTCATTTTGAAGCAATGGTTGCTTAATACATAACTGTGTTATATGTATTAATTTCGAAAAGCTCCTGAAACAGTTTATGATTTAAACATTACTTTATTTCAATTATATTTTAAACAGTGGGGTGAGGGACATGAAGTCAGTCCGGGAAATGACTTAAACCGTTTACGAGTTAAACGTTATTTTATTTTATGTATATTTTTAACAGTAGTGTGGGGGATATGAAATCACTCCCGGAAATATCTGAAACCGTTTACGCATTAACCATGACTTTATTTAATGTACATTCATAACAGTGGTGTATTGGATATAAAGTCAGCCCCGGAAAGGGCTGAAACAATTTCCCATTTAGACATTACATTATTTCATGTATATTTCTAGCAGTGGGGAGGGGATATAAAGTAGTCCCAGAAATGGCTGAAACAGTTTAAGATTTAAACATTACTTTATTGCATGTATATTTTTATTAATGGGGTGTCGGACATGAAGTCAGTCTCTGGTTTGAATGAGATACATGCAAGTATATACTAGCAGAAAGCTTCGCCCAGTATTAAATGAGTATTGAATGTCGAAAACATGTAGTAGCAGAATAGCCAGTGTTGCCCGGGGTCGAATGAGATAGGCGAAAGATATATACTAGCAGAATATGCGACGTCATGCGAGATTAGATAAGATAGGTGGGACATATATACTATGAAAATACCCGGAATTGATTGATGTGTTTGTAATTAAATAATCAGCCCAGGCAATATATCAAAGTTATTATTTATGTAAAGGGGAGCGACATAGTGGTTAAAGTTATGAAAATTATTGTAACATATCCAAGAATTATGAAAAATGATGAAAAATGAGTTATTTGATTGGTGTGTTTGTAAGGAAATAATACGCCCAGACAAAGTTCTTATATTAGTAGCAGGGAGCGTAATGTGGAGTTTTAATTATAAAAAAATGATTGTCGAAATTAGGAACATATCCAAGAATTATGCAAAATGATGAAATGTGAGTTAAATGATTGGTGTGTTTGTAATAAATTAACCAGACCAGACAATATATCAAAGTTATTATTTTAGTAAGGGCGAGGCTGTAAGATGTGTTAAACCTATGAAAAATGATTGTCGAAATTAATAACATATCTAAGAATTATGAAAAATGATTAAATGTGAGTTAATTAATTGGTGTGTTTGTAATGAAATAATCAGCCCAGAGAAATATATCAAAGTAATTAATTTAGTAAGAGCTGACGATAAGTTGTGTTTAAATTATGAAAAGTTATTTTCGAAATAATAACATATCCAAGAAGTACGAAAAATTATGAAATGTGAGTTAATTAATAGGTGTGTTTATAATAAATTAATCAGCCCAGGCAATATATCAAAGCTATTATGTTAGTAAGAGAGGGCAATAAGGATGGTTTAAATGATGAAAAATGATTGTCGAAATTATTAACATATCCAAGAATTATGAAAAATGATGAAATATTAGTTAATTAATAGTGTGTTTATAATAAAATAATCAGTCCAGACAATATATGAAAGTTATTATTTTGAAAACGGGGGCGATGATGTGGGTTAAAATGATGAAAAATGATTGTCGACATCAGTAACATATCCAAGAATTATGACAAATGATGAAATGTGAATTAATTGATTGGTGTGTTTAAATTAAATAATCAGCCCAAATAACATATCAAAGTTATTATTTTAGTAGTGGATGGTTAATAATGTGAGGTAGACATATAAAAAGTGATTTTCGAAATTAGTAACATATCCGAGAATTATAAAGATTGATGAAATGTGAGTTAATAGATAGTTGTGTTTTTTAAATGAAATTATCATCCCAGACAACACATCAACGCTATGTTTTAGTAATACAGGGCGATAAGAATGATTTAAATTATAAAAAAAATATTGTCGAAATTAGTAACATGCCCAAGAATTACGAAAACGATGAAATGCAAGTTAATTAATTGGTGTGTTTTCATAAAATAATCAGCCCAAACAATATATCAAAGTTATTATGTTAGATAGAGAGGGCAATGAGGATCGTTTAAATTATGAAAAATGATAGTCGAAATTAGTAACATATCAAAGAATTATAAAAAAATACTATTATGTGATTTAAGGTTTTAGTGTTTGTAATGAAATAATTACACCAAACAATATATTAAAGTTATTATTTTAGTAAGCGGGACAATGATGTCGGTTAAAATGATAAAAAGTGATTGTCGAAATTAGTAACATATTCAAGAATTATTAAAAATGAAAAAATGTGAGTTAATTTATTGGTGTTTTGTAATGAAAAAAAATAAGCCCAGACAATATATCAAAGTTATTATTTTAGTAAAGGTTGAAGCTATAAGGTGTGTTTTACTTATAACAAATGATTGTCGAAATTAGTAACATATCCATCAATTATGACAAATGATGAAATGTGAATTAATTAATTGGTGTGTTTGTAATGAAATAATCTGCCTAGACAATATATCAAACTTATTACTTAAGTAAGGTGTGCCCATATGGTAAGTTTAAATGATGAAAGATTATTGTCGAAAGTAATACCATATCCAAGAATTATGAAAAGTGATGAAATGTGAGTTAATTGATAGTTGTGTTTTTAATGAAATAACCAGTCCAGGGAAATATATCAAAGTTATTATTTTAGTAAGGGGAGGATACAGTGTCAATAAAAGGGCTAGAATAATATGATTTTGCCTTCCTTCATGCTTAACAGAACGCCTACAGAATGCCCAGCAACAATGTATTACATATGAAACATGGCGCTGTGGAATTTCTACAGGTCTCGCTAGTTATTATTATTATTATTATTATTATTATTATTATTATTATTATTATTATTATTATTATTATTATAGTAGTCTCAACTTTTAGATGTTTTTAGTTGGATTTTCTTTCTTAAACACCATGTCAATTCCTTTGACTTAGGACATTCACCCTGTATTAACATTATCACTGTACCGCACGGGCAGGGTTTTTGCAAAATTGTAAAAGAAATGGTCTTGCTAATTTGATTAAGCCCGTTATGGTGACTTTTTATCATAGTTCCAAGCTTTTCAATTACAATGGGATTCACCTTGACTGACATACAGTTGGGGTGTTGCTATGTTAATATTGTTTCTTAATTTATGTCGTTTTTTTTTAATTTTTACTTATTTCTTTTATTATTTATTTTTTTAAACATTCAAGCTATACCTTTACAGTTTCGCTGTTCCCAACAGGCACGCCTTTTGTAGGATTGTAAAAGAAATTATCTTGTCAATTTTATTAGGCCATTTGTGGTGGCTTTTTGTGATTGTCCAAAAAGTTCCAATCAAAATGGTATTCACCTTGACTTCTTTACATTTCCAGAGTCTAACTAATTCCATTTTAGATCTTGGAATTTATTTATTTTTCGTGTTCTTTCTCTCGCACTCTGGTATGAAAAGCACATGCAACGTCAATAATTGAGCAATTTCCCTTGTTTTTATTCACTAAAATTATATCAAGTCTGGAGTGTTCGAGGACCTTATCAGTGTGTATGCGCATATCCCAGAGAACTTGGATATTGTCGTTTTCTTGCACCACACCTGGTTTATACTCATATAACTTCTCACTGTTATCTAATGCATATAGTTTATTATTATTATTATTATTATTATTATTATTATTATTATTATTATTATTATTATTATTATTTTAAGTAGTAGTAGCAGTCGATTTTTGGATGTCGATGACAATAAAATCATGTGAGTATGACACATTCGTTAATGATCCTTTAATTCTGGGCAGTGTCGGGTCTTACTGTCAGCCGATATATATATATATATATATATATATATATATATATATATATATATATATATATACAGGCGCCAAAAAGAAAGTCCGCACTTTTAATTTTTTCAAAAACTGCAAATGTAGGCTACATATAATGTCATTGTTTAACCAGCCTATACCTCATTTGAATGGCCTTTTATTCTTCTATAATTGTGGCTGTTCATATTTTGACTTTTAATTGAAATAGTCTAGCATTCACGTCAATTTAAATAACTTCAACTTGTGTCGGAAAAGACAAGTCCGCACAATGGAAAATTGTTATTTAAATGTAATTTAGGGACATTAATGCAACACAAATACAACAGGAACACAATGAACTAGTCAATAATTTGTAGCATAACCCCTCTGCAATTTGACGGCCTGCAATATGTTGGGAATTCCTTTAATTAGACTGCAGCAATACTCCGGGGAAAGGGCATCCCACTTTTTAAAATTTTTGTCCAAAGTTCTCCAAATTTGAAATGTTATCATTGCGTAGTTGTGGGTTGATGTAATTGAATATATTTTTGATATGATTGAGGTCTGGAGATTGTGCAGGTAAATCCAAACACGGACTATCATGCCCTTGAGGAACCTCTTGACATTACCAGCTGTGTGAATAAGTGCATTATTTTGCATGAAGATGGGATTATTATCCAAATCCCGACCAAAGTAGTTTAGAATATGCTCAGTCAACATATTAATGTACTTGGTCGAATAAATTCGAACTTACAATCGAACTATATGACCTGGACTATTAAAACTAATAATGCCCCACACCAAAACTTAACCTCAAGCACCTTGCAACGTTATAAGTAAGCACATAGGATTAAATTATTCGACTTTCGTCCGACGAACGTACTGCCTACCATCACTGCCTAGCCTATTGAACGTACTTTCGTCCTTAAAAATCACTTTTGACCAATATGAAGAGTCATGATCTTCATTGCATCTGCCGAAGTCCAGATGGCGCTTTCTGTTCTTTACAGAAATCATTGGCCTGCGTTTTGCAACATATCCTCGGAAATAAAATTCTTTTAATATCTTCTTGACAGTAGAAAGAGAGCACTTTTTAACAAGATTTCACTGTTGTTGGATTTGCGGAACCGTTTCAAATATTTTCCTAGGCTGCGGATCTTGATAGCATTGTCTTCCTTGTAAGAAGTAACTCTAGTACGACCAGCTTTAGGGGCATCATGGACACTGCCGGTGTTTTGCTGCTTTTTCATACTCTTTTGTACTGTTTTCTCATAACATTTCAATCTGCCGATTTCCCAGTTGCAGAAACAAGAAAGGTGGGGATTAATGAGCTCCTGACGATCACTTAGAGAAAGTTGTGTAAAATGGATTTAGTGTTATGTTGTATAACCTGGAACAAAACAATTACGATTAGAGAGTGTTTGTTGCCTGCCGGTGGATGGATTTAACTAATTTAGGAGCGATAATTAAAGCTTGTTTTAACCGAATTTGTTGCTGCGGACTTTCTTTTGATCTCCTCAATTTGAAGTTATTTTTAGAATTGATGTGAACACTAGAATATTCCAATTAAAACTCAAATATTAACAGGTAATATTATAGAGGAATAAAAGGCAAATCAAATGAGGTATCAGTTATTTGAACAGTTAAATTAAATTTAGACTAAATGTGGCGGGTTACGGAAAAAATTACAAGCGCGGACATTCTTTTTGCCTGCACTGTATATATAAACACTTTCTCCCTCTTACATACACATGTGCATGCATATACACATATATATATATACATATATATGTTTGTGTGTGTGTATACACGTGTGTGTGTATGTGCTAGTATGTATTTATACTAAAATATATTGCTTAATGCTGAACTAAATATCATAGTGTATCGAACACAGACGCACATGCAAACGAGCACAGACAAATTTCAGATAAAGTATTTGTTTTTAAGATTTGCTTCGTTCTGGAACGAAAATAAACAGTATGTTGGTCATCATCATGATTGTTATGATTATCATCATCACTATCATTCAAATCGCAAATAACTTTATTTGATAAACGATTTTCATATCGGTACATTTTCTTCATTTGGCTCACGCTGTGTTTGTTTTTCTATAAGTGTAGACACATTACACGGATGGAGGAACAAACACAAATCTAGAAAATGTATTATTTACTCTTCTGATTGTTCCGGGTTATATTTCAAGTTTAATTACTTTACAAATGGAACATAGATTGGACAAGTTAATATTTTACTATATGACTTTATTACTTTAATATCCACTTATTCATTGGACCATCGCCAGCTAATATGACTTTCTATATTTTCTAAAAAAACACCAGATTGATGAACTCCAACATGTGAACGTCTTGAGAGTCTGTTATGTACTCGGGTCTATTTAACTGCATTGTTATTTTCATTCCGTTATTTCTTGGTATTTTTAACTGACACTACATTATGAATCATAACTTAATAACAAGTATTTAGGATGTGTACGCCAATGGATTTATACTGCGTAAAATTTTGTGGGCATTCTTATAACCTACTGTACTATGTTAACTATGATTCTGTTTTTTTTTGTAATTATCTATATATTAAATTAATAACATAATACTTCATGATCCGATATTTACAGCGTCGATCTTCCTTTTAATTTAGTTCACTTTCCTAATTGTTACGTTAGTAACCGTTATATTTCTATTCCTATATGCATGTAAATGTATATATACTTTTTAGAGATCGTGTAAGTCTTCTTTATCAAATAATGCTATTAATAATATTAGCATTACTTAAAGATTCTGCGACCATTTTACTATTTACTTCAGACACGTAATTTATTTTCCACATATAAAAAATGTAACTATCACATACAGTGAATAGAATTAGTTTATAATATATAGAAATAGTTTAAAATACATTTTAATTGAACATATTTGTAAAAAATGCTCCAGTTTTTTTTGACCAACTTATTAACGATACAATGTGGAATGTACTTTTATTTAATCATATATGATGTGGTAAGAACGTTATGCCACAACGTTATATATATATATATATATATATATATGCATATACATATATATATATATATATATATATATATATATAAAACATTACTCTACGTGCTATTATTTCATTCACCAACTAGCTCAGAGGAAAACGATTTTACTATCAGACGATCCGTTAAACTAGATAATCGGGAGATCCTATTTATTGAAAAGGAAGATAGAAGGTGATATCTTACTATGAACATTAAATTAGTGTATATATATATATATATATATATATATATATATATATATATAGACTAAATAAATTTCTGTAGTATGTTATGAACTTCTATTTTCCTTTCGATTAATATGATCTCCTGATAAAATAATTCATAATCTGGAAATCAGTACACACGTATCTTAGTCCGTTAAAAGTACTACACTATTAATACACGCATTAAAAGTAAAACCTGCTTATTTACGAAAGTGAATTTCTTTTCCAAATATCATGCTTGAAGTATCAATGATCTTCATGTGATGAAATTTACAAATAGAAATATTTTGCACCACGTAAACATTTTGATTGGGATACACTACTGTCAGTCGTTGTCCCAACACAAAAAAGCAAAGAATGTGGAAAACATCTCGCAAAATATCTCATCACAAAAACCCATGATTCTGCCAGAGTGCACTTTAATCTAGACTGACCTGGGTGGCAGGCGTTGCCCGCGTGTTTGGAGGCGTATGTTGGCAAAAAAATAAAAAAATAAATAATAATAAATAATAATAAAAATAAAAAAATAGAAAATAAAAAAAGTGGTAGTATGCAGGCAGGCAGATTTCATCCCGTACTGGAAAGGAGGAAAAGAACGTGAAATAAAACGTGACGTCTTTGTCGTTGCGTCAATCACCAAACCGAAAATAAACGAAGGTTTAATTAAGGCTACACAATCGAAAAGAAAAGATGACTTCCAAAATATCGGCGAAAGAAATGACCCCCTCCATGTAAAAAGGTGCTTAGTTGATGATAAAGGCATTAATGTTTTTGGTCAATTCTTCGATATTTGTTGTCCGAAGGGTCGAGCTTAAAAACGATTCCGATCTGGGGAAAATCCGTTAATTCTGTGGAAAGTTTAAGTAGACGTACATACATAATGCATGCATACATACATACATACATACATACATACATAATACATACATACATACATACACACATTTAAACAGATAGGTGAGATCTATATGGATTTATTATTATCTCCTTTGTTTTATCATTTTCCCTGGACGCTATGAAAAGATTAGTTTCAACTTTTATGAGATATGTTCTTTTTATTATTTACGTCAGTACGTTACCCTTTCGACTACACTCGATCTCCTGTTTAGATCATCACAAAGCAGGTGCAAGGATGTTTCCTCCCTGACAGAATGAGTGGGCCTATGACGGCGTGTGTGTATAAGAGTTGAGAAACGCTTGCATTGCTTAACAGAGGAGAGATAGAAGCACAATAAATAAGATGTTAGTTGCTTCCAGGATATTGGATAATCTTCTTAATAACGAGGAAATATGGCTTTTATGCATTCACGATTGATCCAAACGGCAAATCTGACGAATTCAGAGAAATGCATCCAATTGGCAAAATCTTTTTTTATTTGTTTTGTTTTTGCATTATTTTTGCGAGTGCATGCGCAGCAATATATGCGCAGAAACGATTATAAGCATTTTAAGTTATTCATCGAAAGTGACCGCTTATCATTCGATACACATATTAAGAAATATTCAGTTTCGTCAGAATAGCATGCAACTTTCCGAAGTTGATATGTTGTGTTTTCTGAGTCTGGCCGCATCTACTTGCATCTTTTATATTTTTTAGCAGGTTACCTACTGCAAATAATTCTGATCAACCAACACGTCAACAGAAAGAGTAATTAACTTTGTAAACGAAATAAGAAAATGTTTTTGTTTGAAATATCAGTTCTCGACGATAATTCTTGGCCTGAAGACGTAATCCCCCAACGCGGGTGATTACAGCAACATGTATGCACATATGTAGCCATCAATGTTTGTATAAATAAATTTCATATACCTGCTCTTTTCACTCATTGAACACTCTTTGGTCGACACATGTTGTTTCATTGGATGTACTTTTAGGAAACAAAACTCTACTGGCTATATATATATATATATATATATATATATATATATATATATATATATATATGTATGTATAAATATATATATATATATATATATATATATATATAATTGAAAACAGATAATTGATTTATGAAATTTGAAATAAGAGAATTCAATTGCCTGAGGTGTAAACATAACATTTTATCTAATTCGTTCATCCAAAAAAATAAAAAATGGTTTCGAAAATATCCATTAATTTTTATTTCTTCGACAAAATGGAAGTTTTTAACAATTGTATTTTACTTTGATGTCGGATTCCGTTCCAGGAGTAATTTTAGAAATGATTTTGACGAAATTATCCTGTTTGGGGAAATCAATATTACTTTAAAAAAAATATTATTGCCTGTCTCAGGGAATCGAATAAAAGATTTACATTTTCTTTTAATATTAATTTAAGAAAATATTTTTAATAAGATCTTAAAAATCAAGAAAGGGTTCCATTGTTTCCGGATTTATAAGAAACTAGCAGGCCTCTCGGCGTTGCCCGGTGGTAAAATACGCATAAACATTATATTTTTATTAATGAAGCTTTCTTATTTATTATAACTAAAAAATACCGTAGGTATCAAAAGAAACATTAAATTTCTTTTTAAAAAAATGAAGTACAAAAACGGAAAGAAACTAATGCGATTATTATGACTTTTTTTAAAGTTAACTTTTTATAAATGAAGAAAAATCAATACTTCTCAAATCTTACTTATTCCTTACATAAAGAATATGTCATGAAAAGCATTCGTGCAAACGCATTCATGAGACAGTTGATAAAAACATAAAATTCTCCCCATGTACCAATTTTTCACTTGTGACTCCTTAACAGCTTTTTTTTGGATGAAAACCGATTAAAAGTTTTCTATATGCCTGTATGAATTATATACAAAAATCAAGGTTTTATACCTAAAAATGCATTGAATATATTAATTAAGAAGTGTTCTATCACACATATTTTCACATTTTTAGATATATATTAATATCGAACTCTTGGGATATTGTAAGTATCGTTTAATACAACCTTTATAACTGCCAGTAATCACCGAAAAAAGAGTGTTGTAAGATCAGTTTATTAAGTCCAAAGGAGAGAACATAGGTTCGTTTTACATATGGATTTACGAATAACAACCAGAGTCTTAAATATATGCCTGTGCTCTATCCCAACCATTATCAATGGGCCTGAGGTTATTTTGTCTATGTGATCAGAGAGTCCTACTTCGCGAATTTTCAGACAAGTCTTAAACTTATCTTTTAGTGATATTACTATACTCATCAAGAAGCTTGATGCAAGCAAAGCAACTGCTCCTAACAATTTTGTATTTATATTATTCAGAAGCTGCAAGCGAGACTATCACCCATTCTTGCAAAGCAGTACAATAGACACTTACGGGAGAAACGCCTCTTAACACGTTGGACACTTCATTAGTTGATCCAATATAAAAAATTAATGGAGATATCTCACCCGCCTCTGAGAAGAGATCAATTAGTTTTCTGTTTGTCCTAAGTAAGTTGTATGAATCAAGTGTTAAATTGAGATAATGTAAATTATTTCAACCTACGAAGCCTACTTAGTGAAAGTACTATCGTTTCTTTCCGGCGAGATCTACAGTTGATGTACGAACTGTAATTCTACATAAGTTCAGTGAATCTATTGCCGTAGGCACTATCTCAGGTGTCATAGCTCTATTGGCATAAAGGCCGACTTCACAATATTTTCATATAAGGATTATCATAAAATGTAATTTGGACCATATGATGTTTTCTCTACGAAAGGTTTTTACAGGTAGTCGTCGGTCGGGTTGAAATATCAATGCTGGCGTGTCTCAAGAATAACTCCTGAGCTTAAATATCATTATAACTTTCATCAGTGATTACCCAAATTACACTCTAAATTTATTCGTTGACGTATATCGTTGTTTAAAAGATTTATAATTATCTTTCACATTAAAGTTTGTAGTCTTTTATAATACATGTAGTTCTTAATATTACATAAGAGAAAGAAAACCAACAATAATTGAATTAGAATTAAAGGTATTAATACAGAAAGCATCGACTATATTTTCATGTAGCACTATTTTTACCATTAATGTGAGTATTTTGTAATGTATAAAACAGAAACAAAAGGAGGCACAAAATGAATATAAAAAAAGATAAACGTTAACAATCGCTTTGAAATAACATTATCATATTCATTTTAACTACTGATGCTGTTTCTTCTTTTCTTTGTAATATTAAAGAAAACGTTATGTTGTGTTTGTTTTTTAATGAACCCAGATTTCTACAAGAATTATTTTCCTTTCATCAATACAAGAGGATGCTAGTTCTTACCTTGCACCGAATCAGATAACTAAGTACACTTATAACGTAGTTTGCCTTACAGGTCGCTTTTTAAAATCTATTTAGATTACGATGGTAAACGTTTTAAATTAAAATGTGTTTTTTTTTTCACAGATATTATCGTTATCCTCTGGGCAGATTATTACGATCCTGTCACTTTGACGGCTGAAGGCTTTTTATTGGCCGTGTCTCTACGCCGATTTATTTTATAATAAAAACACATTCACATAATACACGATTTTTTTAAATATCTCCTGACATATTTTCTT
>NC_136484.1:17144713-17297213 GCF_053919585.1 Euprymna scolopes | reverse complement strand
CGAGTTCACAGGGTACAGATTCTCTAACGCACAATATGTTTGTTACATTATACTAGACATTTTTCACACATCTAATTATTGTAAGGTATCGGAGCAGTAAAATGTATACAAATAGATTATTCGAGAGCTTTGTCTATTTTAGTATTATAATGATACATCTGCGCCTGTACGATTATCACAGTGTAAGGACTGCGTAGTACGTAGATTGGTGACCACTTGGAAATATCAAGTGATATATGTATAAGTCAACCCTTGGACTCTTGAATGCAGAGAATAAACTGCGAAAACCAATGACCATTATGTTATTATTTATTTTGTTTGGACACTAACCAGCGAAAAGAAATTTATTTAAAATTAAAGTTCCTGTAAATATAATATTAATTCATAAATTCAGATGTGGCAGGTTAAGTTATATATTAAAGTATACATTCTCAAATTTCGTCTTCTAACACTTTAGATAAGAGTGTCCTTACTCGACTACTAATATTTAAAGACGAGAATAGTCAGGAGACATGTTCAGCATTCTGACCCTGTTGGCTAAATAGGTCGTCTGGATCTAACACGTTGAGTAGCTAATCACCATCGATTGTGCATCCAATATAACTGGTGTGCAGGACTAGATGAATTGTCCGAACAGCTTTGTACGTAATTTTGCTTTTGTTCAGTTTGAAAATGGCTGAGAAAAGGTGGCTAAGAAAAGAGATTCATCGGGACAGGTCGATAATAAAACGATCTAGAACAGATTCGAAGAGGAAACTTGCTTGATATAGTGTATTAACAACTTGCCTCTTCAGAATCGTCTTCTATTGAATTGGCTTTACTGTCTGTAAAGAATTGGTCGTCGTTTAGGAATGACCGCAGGGCGCACGTTGCTGTTAGTATATAAGAACATTTGTAAGTATTTAAATAAGACAAATGTCCTTAGAATACGTATTAAAATATAGCACTCTGATGAGTAAATGTCTCCTCCAATGCTCAGAGTTGAATCGGTATCATGCTTGACCTATTCATCTGAAAAATTACTTATTTTGAAAAAAGTGTTTGTTTCATTTGGATTCATTTGGAGTTCTGACCGCATCTTGAGTCAAATGTTTACTAACACTTGATCCACGTAACATCACACTTTCCTCGGGTCGATTTTGTGAAACTCCGGACGCTTTATGTCGGGTTTTATGAGTTCTAATTAGAAAATCTACGAGTTCAGCGAAATATATGGAAAATCTAATAGGTTTAATCAAACAAAATGTTGCAAAAAATATTCACGATGAGGATAGAAGTTTGAACAATCACTATAATCCAAATAAACGATTTTTATCTTTAATTTTCCGAAGTTTTATTAGTAGCACATAATAAGACATTAATTTAGAGTAAATTATTTGCGTGACATCTACAAGGCCTTATACGCATTTCGTTCAAGATTGCTTAAAGATGTATATTATCTATTCTTCCAACGAAAACGTAAACAAATTCCGTGTCAGTAATAAATCAAAAAATCTATATTAACATTTTATTTCCAATTTCGACATTTTTATGCATACGTATTATCTTTAAAATTATATAAGCTGAGATATTTAAAATAAATATGACAAATAGAGACGGGACATTTAACAAGAATAAAGAAATAAATAATAAAACAGAAAAAAATAAATAGAGTATAACATAAATATAGAAAAGGAAAAATATCATGAAAATAGAGCAAATAGAAACAAATAAAAAAGAAAAAAACGGAAAATAAAAAAGAGACAAGATGAAGTTGACTTATAATTTTCTCAATTTTAATATAATGTATACAAGCATATAAAATTGCAGTCTACATTTTCTTTTTTATGTTTGCATGAATGATGCTTTTGTCGTTCTATTTCACTGACTATATATATATATATATATATATATATACATACACATATATATATATATACAAACATACATATATATGTATGTGTTCGTGTGTGTGTGTGTGTATGTATGTGTCCGTATACGTGCATTTGTATATGTGTGTTTGTGTATTTCTTAGCTGCTCACCCGTTAAAAGTTTGCTGTCTAACTTGAACATATAAATAGAACAGCTTTCTGTTACATTAATGCACTTTTCCCACCACTACGAACAACAGTAGATAAATGCTGTATAAATCTAATTTCTCATCTCTTTATATGACACTCTTCGCTACATCGGATTCCATTAATTATTACGATTATTAACTCTGAATAAAATAGCAAATATTACATTGCAATTAGTGATTAGATATATAAAAAAAACGAAAATCAATATAGAAGAAACTATATTTCCTTTAATAATACTACAATTAAAATAGCATACCACCTAAATTTGTTCTGTAATAAATCATTTTATAACTAGATATTATACACTGTTTTTAAATACTCGTTCTTTATAAATGATCGATTATATTTTATGAAATCCTATAGAAACTAACTTTCATTTTCAAGCAATAATAGAAAAACAATCGTGATATTTTAAACAGGAGATTCCGGAAAAAAGTCAATATGGGATAATAAATAGATAAACATAAACTTAAAACTAAAATACAACTAAAAAATAAAATTACGTTAGAAAAACACAAAAAGTACGATTAATTAATTGTTAAGTTTTACGCTATGTCAAATTTCCATGTTTATTTAGTGTCAAAACTATACATTGCTTTTGTATTCAGTCAGTTATTTTGAAATGCATTCATGCACACGTGTTTTCAGTAAATGGTAGATATTATTGGAACCAATTTGGGAGGAGATTTAACAGATGGATCTATCATTATTAAACCTGCTAAATAAGAAGTCAGGAGTTAATTGAGTTATGTGTGATGAGAAAAATTGTTGGGTCAGCTGGTATAGTTCAAACGGTTTAGAATTTATATGTGCAAAACAAAAGATAAAGATATTATAAAAATTAAAATAAAATTTACTACTTACGCAATGATATTCGACATATTCATGTCATACCTATGAGGAACTTACTTTAACAGGTACTTCCACATATGTAAATATAGATTCGGGAATAATTATAAGTAAGACGACATTTGAACATTCCAATAAACCTCCCTGAGCATCGGATTTTGCAGGAGGCTAAACGTGTATGAGACTTTAGTAAAAAGCAAAGAGACGTGTACTATAAAAATATGTGTAAATAACATACTTTTAACATTATTAGATCGTGTGATTCTGAACATTCCATTGTGTGCCTTGGTTCCCAAAATATTTTTCTAGTTAGGGTTATTTCTAGATAGACGTCATGTACTTACAGGATGGGCGACCTAAAGATGGCTAACATCCTAGTAGGATGTAATTTTTGGAGAATTCGAACTTATTAGACAAAGGTCATATTTCCGTGTACTTTAGCACTAAAAACCGCCACCACCTATTTTAAATGTAAAAATCAATATCGCACTCTCTATAACAATAGTTCCCTATAACAGTAGTTCCCAACTATTTTACAATAGAAAACACTATTGATATCATAAAATCTTTGCTCCTGCGAATCATAATAACATAAATATTATATGATAAAGTCTTGTAGCCATAAAATAATACATAAAAGAAATCAGATCATAGTATGAGAAAAAATGTTTATTTATATAAAACATGGTAGTGAATTGTGGCTTCTGTTTTGTGTCTCATAGGCAAATATAATATAATATGATATATATATTTATGTATATATATATATGCTATTAAATATACATACTCGTAATACTGTTTATATCTTTAAGTTTTTATTTCTTTTTGATACTGTTAATATTAATCCATACGTGCAGAGAACCGTATTGCCGTAAGATTTTAATTGCTTTTTTTCTTTATAATTAGATGCTATTCTTTAATGCAAATACAAAACGCGACTTATGCCAGTCATCCATATTTAAATCTGAATAAACGTTCACTGGACCACTTGCTAATTATTCTGCTTCACATATTTTTAAATTGTATACGGTGATAATTGATAAATTTCGGAGAAAATTCTTCAAGAATGTTCGAGAAAAATATTCTTCAGTTTCATATTCTAAACATGTTTCCTGCTCACAAATGATTAGAATCAACTTAGTAATGTATGTCTGGCGGAATGTTAGAAACGGATTTTTCGTCTATTCTTCAACTATTTATCTTTACCAGGATAAAACTAGAAATCTCAAGGCATAAACATTAGATAAGAAATACAAAGAATGTATTCATATTGTATACGAGATAAATAGAGGTTATAAAAAACGACAATGCATCGCAATTTTTATAAACTTTGATGAGCCAAAAGCACGTAACAACTATACACAAACGATGAACTATCCATTTTATTTCTTCTTTCTTATATTTGGACATTAGTATTTTGGAAGTAATGCTGTAAGTATTTAATGATACAAAAAACTAAGGTTATAGTTATATTAAAAAACACTGTCTATCTACAACATGTAACATCCAGATATGATGGCTTAGCGTAATACCGGCCATCATTCCGAGGCACACAGACGTGTCTCGTCACATTGGTATGAATCTACTCCCTCGTACTTAAACAAACGCAGTTGTATGCGTGGTTGACGGATTTATTTTATTGTTCATAGAAAAGTAAGATAGTCTAAATAAAACTAAAATAAGGTAATGATGAGTGTAAACAAGAGAAATGCCCTCCGATATCTAATTGCACATACAAGAGGCAAACATTGTACAGACACATAAATAATTGAAATGTATTATATTTAATTTAATTTTTAACATACAACAAGTTTTGTGTGAAGAAAGAAGAAAGTTGTTCTGAATGATATAATGCTGTCCTGTCGTAATGTTACTCTTTTGGTTGAACCACCTTTATAAATTAATGCATTTCATATGTAAATATAATTTATGTCATATGCATCAGATTTTCCGGGGACAACCATGCAATTTGTTCTTAATCTTCTTTAAGTGCATTCTGTCTAAATTCTCACCCCTCAAGTGATTTATGGAGACAAATGTATACTAATATTTAAAATTCGTATATCCGATTAAATGAAATTGTAGACATATGGGTGAAGAACATATTTAGAGTTTTACTTTTTTACGATATATTAGTTTTTTTAGGAGAGGTTCGACTGTAGACCAAAATAAGTATTATGTTATTATTACAAGGAAAATGTGAGTATAAAAAATAATATAGTGAAAATTAAGCTTAGAAAAGTAAAATGACTAGTTGTTAAAACAGGAAAAGAAAACGACAAGATATTCGATTAAAAAAAATATAAAAATTTATAACTTTCAAAATTGCTGCATTAAGAATTTATATATAATGTTAAATTCAATAAAAAAACCTTTATGCTGCAATATTGTACGTTATACATTTAATATATTTTTTCACTAGAATACCTCTTTTTATCTTTTCCAGTTAAACAAGTAGTCGCTTACATTTTCTGAAATTAATCATAACAATATAACTTTTATGCCTACATTTTTCTATGTAATCCATGATTTTTCCACGCTTTGTTTGTTCAATATACGCTTTTATTGCTGGTAGGATAACTATCTACACTGATGAATGCGCAGGCATGAAACATTAGCGCATATAGGTCTAAATTAACAATTATACATATATACATATATAGTGAGAAAACTGTATATATGCAAATATACATATATTACTGGCATGAATTTTACGTTACCCTGGTGATTGTGTCCGCAGCAAATACTAGTTTATGTAGGTCTAAATGATTACTATATACATATATATATATACCATTCAGTAAGAAAGCGTATACATATGATCATTAATAGCAGAAATTGTTACGCTTAACTTATAATTGCGTAAACATGAAACACTATGTAGGTCTAAATAAAACTGAATGTATAAATACATATATGTCTGTAGTACAATTAATTAAAAACGTATAAATATATATATATATATATGTATAAAATAAAATAAAATAAAAATAAAATAAAAATACATTCACGTGAAATCACATTTTTCTTCCCCATACTCCCTCTGCTTCACTTTTTGTTATCAAGTAAGATCTTTGACTTAATTGTAGTTTCATCAAATACATTCGTATGCAAAATCCGATCCCGCATTTTGCTAATTCCTACTCTCTGATGAGATGGAAAGCGTTCCTTAGAAACTTCGCAGATTAAGGACTATCCACTTATTAAGTGTTTCCTTGTTTCCTTTTCAGATAAAATATGTTTTTAACTCTTTTTCAAAGTGTTTTTATCATGTTTTATTAACTATTTGTTCTTATGTATATATATATATATATATATATAATTCAGTAAAAACGTATGCATATATTAATTACTCGCGGGAATTCTTAAACTCCCCTGATGATTTCTTCTTGAGCAGGAAACACTAGTGTAATGTAAATTATTAATTAATATATATATATATATATATATATATATATATATATTTATATAGATAGATATATAGAAATAGATATATATATGTCGGTATATTTCGGCGGAATTTTTTCATTCAAGCAAATTTTATTATATCCAACGGAGACACTTTGGGTTACTATCATAAAGTAAATTGTCTGAGTTGCATTTAGTAATATTTGCTTGAATATATATATATATATATATATATATATATATATATATATATATATATATAGTATCACAAAAGTATGTGCACGTCTCATATTTCTTCAAATATTTCATTATATCTCTTCATGGGACAACACTGAAAAAATATTTTTGACACAAAAAAATTCAGTTTGTCTGCAGCATAATATATCCTCCCACAAAATAACTCCATATATAGCTATTAAAACTAAATTCATGGCAAGTGAGTACACCTGTTACGAAAAGTTGTCAATATTAACAAGTTCATGGACTGGTCAAGCATGTCTCCAGACAGGAACCCAATAGAACATTTCGGGGCATTCTCAGGCATACAGAAGAGGTGCGCAAAGTTTCAAATATCTGCCAGCTCCGTGACGTCGTAATTGAAGAGTGAAAGAGCATTCCAGTGGTTACTTGTGAAGCTCTGGTAAACTACATGCCCAGGAGAGTAAATGCAGTTTTGGATAATGATGGTGCGCATTCAAAATATTGAGAGTTGAGATGTGGTATGTTAATATTGATTACTTTTCTTAAGGTATGTACTCACTTTTGTTGCCAGAGCTTTGGTTTTACTTGCTATATTTTGCGTTATTTTATACACTGCATGCACATATTATATATATATATATATATATATATATATATATATATATACTAAGTTAAAGGTTTTTTTAAGGGAGTAAACTCGTGAATTAAAACGAACTTTTTAAGACTTCTCTGTAAAAAGAGATTGGTCAAATCTGTAGTTCATTAAGCAACAATTATTATTAAGGAACACCCCACGGTTAATGAATATTACATTGTCATGACTGGTACCCTCTTACAAGAATGATTTCCTAGTCAGAAATGTTATTTTGGTAATCTAAAATATAAGAACAGTTCATCGCTCGCAACAATTTTAAAAAGGCAAAATCTTACACCAGATGTTAAATGGAACATTCTTAATAAAACAAGCACATGCAAATCCTCTAACCCACCTTGCTACCCATGCTTAAGTTAAAAAACTGTTTATTTCCACGATCAAGAATATGGATAATTCCTTAATTAAAATAAATGAAACTCTATATGCTGTAGCCACTATAAATCACAGCTTCTCAGATATTTTGATATTCTTTTATACTTCTGAGTTATCATTATTGTTATCTTCATTTTGCATTTCTATGAATTATATAGTTTGCGGGATATGGCTGGTTTTATACATGATATAAGTGTAATTGCAAGTTATGATATTAGAATGTTATAAAAACACAGGCAAGATGTTTATTAAACACCTTTCCTGTGTTTTTATAACATTCTCATATTATAACTTGCAATTAAACCTTAATGATGCATACCTGCTTCAATTCTTCTCTTTTAATCTTACTATCTTTTATCTAGTCTGTCTATTACTCTTTTATTGTTTTTATTTTGCTTTTGTTTTTAACGCGCCTTGTTCTTGATTTTCAATGGCCTCTCATCCATAAATCCCTGCTATTGTTTTTTTTCTACTTATTACCACTACTAAATCTTTTAACATTTTTCCCACTTTTATAGAATTACTATTATAATTTTTTATTCTTACTAATTTAATTCATAGTTTATTTCATACTTTACTCTTATATCCATGATTACATCGTGTTTATACTCTCACTCATTTCATAGTCCTGAACTACAATTTTACTCCCATACATATGACTCCATATTGTATTTTTCTCCTTGATTATGTCATTTTAACAATTATTTTTTTATAATTACATTTTCACCCCAAACAAGGCACATTGCCACTTTGGTGTAGGGGGCTACTATCAGGGTCAGCAACTACTGGAGCACTATGTTGGGATTTGGGCAGCAAAATGTCGGTTCACGTTGCACTTGAACTTCTGCATGTCAGTACAGTTAGGGAAGCAGGATCCTGGAATGGAATTCCAGAGTCTAGCAGTTCTGGGGAAGAAACTACTGGAGTAGAAAGATCTTTTACATCAAGGGATCTCTACTGTGTAGGGGTGGGATTTAGCTGCCTGTCGGGTTTGTCGAAGATGTCTACGTCGTGGGAGCACAAGTGTCTGTAGTTCGTCAGAGCATTCACCATTAAATCACTTGTAGAACAGACAGAGGGATGCAACGTTTCGTCGATGGGACAAAGGCTGAAGCTAAGATGCCACTTCAGGGCCTATCAGGAACCTTGTCTAGGAGCCAGAGACTAGTAGCAGATGCACCAGCCGAAATGTGACAACAAACTCTATACATTGGCGAATGGTGGCCTTATAGAGGTACACTATACTTTTAGGTGTCAGTAGTTTTCTAGCCCGGTAGAGAGAGCCTACCTTTTTCGCAGCGGCCCTGGCAATGTTTTCAATATAATTGTTCCAACTCATGTTTCTTGTGAACGTTACGCCAAGCAGTTTGAAAGATGTACTCTCAGGCAGAGTGTCACTGGCCATTGCTATTGGTGGCAGAGAATGTTTCTTGTAATTATTGAAGGAAACCAGTTTAGTATTGGCAGAATTGAATGTGGCCATCCATTTATGTCCCGATTCCACTACTGATTGGAGGTCATCCTCTAGTGTTTTTGTCATTTCTTTAGATATGTGTTCATTTGTTTTCCATTCATGCCTGTTATAGAGTGTAGTGTCATTAGCATATATACCCATCTCAGAGGCAGTTTTTTCAGGGGAGGTCATCATAAATATTAAGAACAATAGAGGTCCAAGGATAGACCCCTGAGGCACTCCCGCATTTATATCACACTGTTTAGATGTACGACCGTCGAGGACAACCTGGATTTTTCTCTTATCTAAGAAGGATTTAATTATGTTAATTATTCTATCAGTGATACCGTATGATTAAATTTTCCTGAGGAGACCCTTGTGCCATGGCCTGTCAAAAGCCTTAGATATGTCTAGAGCTACCGCTCTGTCCAGTGAATGGTATATACGTTAAGAGATTACAGTTAGGATGTCAGATGTGGAACGGGCTTGTCTAAATCCATATTGTTTGTCAGTCAGAAGTGTAGCATCTGGAAGGTGCCGGACTAGAGCATGGTTAAGTATGGTCTCAAATATTTTGGCAAAGAGTGGGAGGAGGCTAATGGGGCGATAATTTGATGGGTCAGTTCTTTCGCCAGAATTCTTGAATATTGGTACCACAGAAGCAGTTTTCCAACAGCCCGGAAAGCATGATTCATTAAGGCATTTGTTGTAGAGTTTTGAGAGAACTGGAGCTACTTTAGCTGAGCCCTTTTTTAATAGCACAGCTGAGATGAGCTCAGGTCCACATGCTTTTGAAGTGTCAAGGTTTTTATGATAGCCTGTACCTGAGCAGGGGTGATTTTTAGATCGTCTAGCGTGGCGTCTGTCCGCAAAGCAAAGTCAGGCAGGGGGTAGTATGAAGGGTCCAGTGTTGAGTTCGAGGAAAACCGGCTGGCAAGCATATTAGCCTTGTCGGTTACTGAGCAAAAAACCTCGGGATTGTTGGTTAGCGGGGGAATTGTTGATTACCCATTATTTACTACACTGTTGTAGATCTTCCAGAAGTCACGATTTCCTAATTTTTGTGCTTCGATGCGTTTTTTAGTGGTTTCAGTAAATTCTCTCTTAGCTTTCGCTATTTCTTTCTTTACGTTACTTCTAGCTTCTATATACTTCTGTTTGTTTGAACTGGATTATGTCGGTTAAATCTGCGGTAGGCATGCTGCCTTTGAGCTATAGCAATTGCGCAAGTCGAAGTAAACCATTGGGAAGAGTGGGGCTTGCTATAAAATTTCCGCATGGGAACATGCGCTTTCATTGCTCTTTTGAACCATTCAGTGGTCTCATTTGCGCACTGAGAAAAAATAGTTCCCCATGGGGCATCTCTGATAAGATCTCTGATGGCTTCCCAGTAAGCCTTTTTATAATATCTCGTTGTTTTGAGCAGTTACTCTTCAGTTTAGGGTCTAGAATTTAGGGTTATTTCTACCATTATCACTGCATGATCAGCGTTCCAGAGTAGGCTGTCAACATTTGTTGTATAATCCTCGGGAACTGTAGTCCGAAACAGATCTAGAAGTGATGCTTGTTGTTCTTGCTGCTCAGGGAAACGGGTTGGAAACGTAACCATTTGTGATAGGGAGTGATATATCGCAAAACTATATGTCGTGCTGCCCGCTGCATCTGTGTGAGTAGAGAATCCAAGCCAGTTTTTGTGGTGAACATTAAAGTCACCAAATACATGTACTTGGGCGCTAGTGTCAGGAGAGAGTGCTGTGTCTATGCTGTCAGAGACATTGTTTATTATGGTGCAGTCCTGTATCGAGAATTATTAATTATTTTTCTTTACTAATACGGGTATATCCCAGTAGTTTTCTACTTAGTATTTAACATACGTTTATTACGCCCTACATGTTATTCGTTTTATAAGCTGTAAGTATCATTTTGCTATGTACTAATCTATTTTCTAATAATTTTTACTAATTTTGATTTATTATTCTTTTCTTTATCTGTCATTATACTCTGTCTTGTTATATTTCCTGAATCATTAAGATAAATTCTCTTTAGTCTACTGGAATTATTGTTATTATTTATTATTATTATATTTTTACCAGAAATCGTTTAAAGATTATTGAGTTCTAACTATTACGTATATGCTCATGCTTTATTCTTTAATTTTACTATGGGATGGAAACACAAGAAGCTCCTCTGACTGAATATTTATTTATATTTATAAGAAGACTGGTCGGAGTTTGAAACACTAGAAGCTCATCTCGCTATATATGTACTGGAAAGTACATCGGGCCTTGAAATACAAGTATCTATTTTGGCTGAAGCTCACAAGAAGCTTCTCTGGCTGAATTTTCCTCGGGAGACAGAGCATTTTTTTATTTTTTAAATTACATTTTCACCCCAAACAAGGCAAATTGCCACTTTGATGTAGGGGGCTACTATCAGGGGCAACAACTACTGGGGTACTATGTAGGGATTTGGGCAGCAAGATGTCGGTTCACGTTACACTTGAACTTTTGCACGTCAGTACTGTTGGGGAAGCAGGGACCTGGAATGGAATTCCAGAGTCTAGCGGTTCTGGGGAAGAAACTATTGGAGTAAAAAGATCTTTTACATCTAGGGATCTCTACAGTGTGGGGGTGAGATTTAGCAACCTGTCGTGTTTGTCGAGGGTGCTCACGTCGTGGGGGCACAAGTGATTGCAGTTCGTCAGAGAATTCACCACTAACATACTTGTAGAAAAGGCAGAGGGATGCAACATTTCGTCCATGGGACAGAGGCTGAAGCTTAGATGCCAGTTCAGGGCCTATCAGGTTTGCGACTCTCTTTTGAACCTTGTCAAGGAGCGAGAGACTAGTAGCAGATGCACCAGTCCAGATGTGGCAGCAATACTCCATACATGGGCGAATGGTGGCCTTATAGAGGTACAGGATACTTTCGGGTGTTAGTAGTTTTCTAGCACGGTAGAGAGAGCCCATCTTTCTTGCAGCGGCCCTGGCAATGCCTTCAATGTAATACAAAAAGCCCATCTTGCTGAATGTCTATCGGAAACTATTTGGAGCTTGCAACACAAGACTGTACTCTTGCTGAATGTTGAAGAAATTGCTGTTGTAAGCAACAGCCAATAAAAAAAATGTCGATACGTTCCTTACAGATTCTGATAACATTTGAAATCTAGTAGTTTTATTATAACTTTTGTTTTACTAAACGAAGATGTAATTTTTACAAATAAATATAGCTGAGAAAGTGATCTATGAATTGTAAAAGTCGTTTTACATTTGGGTGAAAAATGATCAGAGCTGAAGATTCAAGACAGTTCTTAATGAGTAACACTAACACTGACTTTCTATTCAAACACGGTAGCGTTTGACGTATGCACACGGTAAAAAGTATATATGACTGAACCTCATATAATCTCAGGGAATGTTGGGCATTTGTAGTAATTATAAACGATTATTAGAGATCATGCACGACATATGAATAAAAACAAGAGAATGTTCAACTAAATACATTTCATTTAAGATGAAGATAACCAACAGAAAATGATAACGTGACATGAAATGTAGTATTAACATTCGAAACAATAGAATGTATTATATGTAGTATAAACATTTGAAACAATACCATTTATTATATGTAATATGAACATTTGAAACAATACAATTTATTATATGTAGTATAAACATTTGAAACAATAGAATGTATTATATGTTGTATAAACATTTGAAACAATGCTATCTATTACATGTAGTATAAATATTTGAAATAATACAATGTATTATATGTAGTATGAACATTTCAAAAAACACAAACACGGATGGAGAATTAGTGGATCATAACAATAAGAAAAATGGTAAAAGAAAATAAAAGTGAAAATATCTGAAAAAAATCATAGAAACAACATAACGTTAAATAAAGAATAAATTCATAAACAATAAATAAATAGCAATAATAAATGAAATAAGGAACGTATATAAAAAAAGAACATTTAAATAATACCAAGCGACCTCTATAAAATATTTAGTAAGTTCACAAGTGTCTTTGCAATGACTTAATAACTGGTGAAAAACAAAAGAAAAACAAAAACTAGTGTAATCTTACCGAATGCATGAAGCCTTTATAGTCATTTTGTATTTTTAATAATGTTGGTGTATTTTAGTAATATTTCCGTCAGTAAGGGTTGTGATAAAAATGTCTGGATGTAGCTGGTTCGCTGATTTGTGAATCTGTAAATTAATTGCGCACATGTTTGTTTTTTTAATATAAGGGGTTATCTAAAAGTAAATTTCTATCGAAACTACCGCCGAACATCTAGTGAACAAAATAATGCGACGGTATAAATCCGGTGTATTGACAATAAAAGTTTTAACACATATGACTATGATGTCGAGTTATTCTTATCCTTGTTCATTAAAAGACATATTTCTGACATTCCCGAGTGGATCTTTATTTAATAGTCATACATGGTATCAAGTTTATTTAAACCAAATTAGGTTACTAGCTGGGGAGAGTGTAAATTCAATTTTCGATGCTATTTGTCGGTATCATTTATTTTAGTCATCTTGTAGAGTAGGAAATAAAAAAATGTATACAAAAAAGGGATGCTAAAATAAAAAATGGCTTTACACGGAACTATGCAAGCGATTAAAAGAAAATAAAAAATAAGTATGTGTATGAGAGGTCAGATGGGAAAGATCAGATAGCTAAGATAAATGGAATAAAATAAAACATTTGACAGCAAATCATAAAAAAACAAAATAAATAGCATTATTGCACGATAATAAAGGAACAACTGTCGCAAAGGAGACTTAGAAAAATGCAAAGCAGATGTGCCTTTGACTTCACCATTGTTAACTTTTCCCCGTTTGAATTCCCTTCCGGATACATAGCAGAATAAAATTAGAAAGATACGAAGATTTGCATCGGCGTTAATTTCTAGTGTGGCACAAATTGCGAAAGAAAAGTACGGCAATTACTCTCTGCATTACGAAAATGAACTCGGCGCCATTTTAGATAAACCATGTACATATTAAGACAACATTAAAATGGTGCAGATCATAAGATAATACAGATTTGAAGAAGTTGAGAAGAATTGCTGTAAAATATAACCTCATTAAATATATATTAACTTTAATATACCAGGCCTGAATCTACTAATAATAAACAATATTTCTTATCACAAAAGCATGTTATGCAATAATAAAGATAATAAATAAAATACATTATATAAGGTTTTGTGTAAATTATCCATTATTGTTAGAATTATTATTATCAGCTTTTAATTTACGACAATGAAAAATTGTTTTAATAACAATTAAATTATTGCAAGTTCTTTCAGTTTCGTAAATTCTTATTTTTAACTTTTTTCTTTGTACATTCATCTAATTATATTTTACCTAGTTATTTTATGATATATATTCTAGAGATATTGGCTCTTGTTTTTTTTAGTTTTTATTTCAAAACTAATTACGAAATTTTGCAAATATGGCTTATAACTTTTGGAAATCAAATATGATGTCGCAAAACGTCCTCCTTAATGCTTGGTTTTAATTTTAATTTTTTTTAGGATGGGGCATATCAGTGTTTGTAACATTGAAACAACTAAGTCTTTTTTCATTTAGTTTTTGAAGACTTTGAATATTTCCATTACTTTTATGATCCTTTTCTTTTCATACTTCTCTTTTATTTCATACAATACATTTCAACAGTTTTTAGAGGAATATATTATTAGCCTAAAAGTGTTTTTGGTTTAGCATTGCTATTGAAAAATATATTATGATTTTGAACTAAAACACATCCTGTTTATATATATATATATATAATTATTTATTGCTACATTAATTAATTACCTACAGACATTAGTGTTTCATCCGTTCGGGAATCTTCAGTGCAAGATGTCACGATTAATACCAGTCGAACGATTTGAACCCCGCAACACGAGACATCTCTGGCTCAATTAGCGGAGACCTAATACATTCAGCTACCATTAACCGCGTGAAATAACCTTGAATTTAAACATCTTAATTTTTAAATGGTAATTTACTTCAGTCAGAGAGTGATCTAATCGTTATACGATGATCTATGCATAAGACCTTAATTGACCGACTTTAATTAAACTGAAAGTGCTCAACGATAAGAAACGAATTTCTCAAAGGGACTGTCATATATATGTATGTGTGTATCTATCTATCTCTCTATCTATCTATCTATATATATGTATATATAGATAGATATATAGATAGATACATACATACCTGCATATATATATGTGTGTGTGTGTATGTGTGTGTGTTCAAAGGCAAAACCGAGTAATAAATCGTCATTTATGCATTCGTGTTCAATAATAAATCACAAAATGTATGATCATTTATATCCCAAAGAAAAATATGTTAATATCTCTATGAAATAAAAATTAAGTTACCGGTAAAATCTTAATAAGAATAACTAAGTGACTCTCATTAGGTGATTAAAACAATATTGTCATCATTCTTGCCAAAAGGCATATCATCAAATGAAGATGAAAAACACTAATAATATAAAAGAGTGAAGCTGATAAAGTCAGGTGTGTAAAGTATAAAAAGCAAATAATAGGAGAAAAAGGTAAAGGAGAGATTGTGTTTCCTGAAGTTGTAAACTGAACATCATTTTAGCTAAATCAAACGATATAAACAATTGTATCTAAGAGGAATTAATATTAAGTTTAATTTTTATCCAAATAAAATAGTAATAAAACATTTATTCGTTTAAATACGTATGCAAAACATAGTATGGTTAAATAAACAACTATAGTAAAAATGTTAGCATTCTAGTAGTAAGTATATTTATTAATATTAAGTAAGTAGTAAATGAATAAATAAAAATATAATAAAGAAATGAAATAAAATAAATAAAATATAAATAAACATAAGCGTAACATCTGTAGGACAAATGTTTAAGAAATACATAACAGTGCAATAATACGTAAACAATTAATCTAAAAAATTATTATATAAAAATGAAGGGATTAGAATAAGGTAGAGATGTTTCAATATCACTAGTAAAATACTCGACTAGCTAGAATGAATATATACAACAACCCTTAATATATGTGCCTATATTCAAACGTAAATTCTATATACAAAGCGTCTTTCCCTAAACCATTCTTTACACTGGCCTGCTTTCCGGTTAAATGCAACATGATAGGCTTCACGTCCAATATAAACACGTTCTTGTTGAGTCGTCATAATAAAAAAATCTAATTATACATTATTTACACGATTAACGATTGGTATATAACCACGCCACATATCATTAATTCTTATTCTCGAGTGGCCTTCAGGCTTTCATAGGTGCTGACTCGTACGTACACAAAATCGAGAAAATGTAAATATATTATTATAAAATTGCATTGGCCATAATATAAATAATGTAGCGGACACAAATACAAATAATAAAAATAACATAAATATAAAAAATAAAATATGAAATAAAAAATAAAATTAAAAAGGTAAGGTACATAACAAGTAAAGAAATATAAATACCATTAACAATGAAAGTAAAATAAAGTAAACAATAATACATTAGTTAAATATTAATACTTTTTTAAAAACATAAGAAATGATTGGACACTAATTATCAAATTCTATTGCAGCTGATATTATAGATTGTAAACACCGTATAATACTATAGAATCATAATGATAATTAAGGAATTATAGTGGGAAAGAGCTGTAAAGCATCTCGGTAGATAAAGATTTTACATGGAAATAATACAGATAAGGTAAATGTATAAAACAGTCGAAAATATAGTGCAATCTATGATAATATCAATACACACCACAGAAGTATAGATTCCCGTAAAGTAAACTAAATTTTAAAGAAATACACTTTTAAAATATATAAAACGTCGTAATAGAGTGTAAACAACTAAATATGATATTAATATTTTAAATTTAGGTGAAGTATAACAATTGCTTATAAATTTTGATGTATAATGCTTGAAATTTATTGATGTTACATGTATTTCATACAGAAAATGATCTCTGCCATTCAATCTAATGATCTCCAATTTTTCAATGTTCCAAATGTAACATGGTATATTTAATAATTTATAATTGATAGTTTTCTTTAAAATATCCCATTTCACAACTGGCGCAATACTTTAATTCGTTAATTATTTATTGTATTATTATTATTTCTTGGTATAAAAATACCGCTGTTTTTGTCATGTAGTGATGTTGTTTGGAGAGATTTTATGGCTATTATATATTTCCTGAATACATTACTCTCAAAAGGGGTGTCTTTCAGTTGGAAATGGATAAAATTGACACTTTTGTGCTTTTTCAAAACAACCGATGAATTGGATTTTTATAAAAATTTCTAAAAATTTTTAATTAATTGATTTCTATATAACTTTGCTTGTATATACCTCGCAATAACTTTTGGTGCTCTTTTAAGACTAATAAAAACACTCGATTTTTGTGGACAATTTTACTATATTTGTCCAAAATTTTCTGTGTATGTCTATTTAGCAGTTTTGCATGGTGGTGAACTCAAATTTAAATATGTAAATGCGTTGGGGACTTTTGGGGCTAAATGGGGGGAGCAAATGATGGACTTTCTATTTTTTCATGGTGCAGAACTGAAATCTGCATAGGTTAAGGCCTAAAACTGCACCATTTGTTCATTTTAACCTGTATTTGACGTATCCTGGGAACTTTTGGAGCAAAATAGGGGGAGGGGCAAGTGTAGAAGTTAGTCATTGTTTATGCTTCGTTCACTGTGCACTTACTGGGGACCACGCATACTTCACTTGTTAATGCTTTTGGAAGGGATCAGTGGTATCTCCTGAGTTTTTATTATGGTGTAAAATTAGTTTTCTAAATATTTACAACAGTTATAACTTAATGTTATGTGTGTTTGTAGTGAATATTTTATAGAGGATATTTTAAGGTAGGAAATGTAGCGTAGTACGCTTCAGAAATCAGTTTCTAATATTCAATCATTAAATTACAAAAAATGTTAAAGCTGTGTTAAAATTGATGAGTGCGATTTTGCTCCATTGCATTATGAGCTTCATGTAAGAGAAGAGAAATTAAGAGGGATTTGTAGTTGTTAGCCTTGGCACTGTAAGCATACATGACAGTGCTGTATGTGCATATGTTACTAATTGTCTGAGAATGTGATATAGTATATCACTGAAGAAGGTAAGGAAGGGAGTTGGGCTGAGTCTAAATCCTTTAGGAAGGTCAACGTTAGTATTTCACCTTAATACTTTTGCCAATCAACTACAACTTTTATACACTTATGGAAGGAAAGAATTCGATGTAGTAAAAGACATTTTAGGATATCCAATAGTTTTTTTTAAAAATCGAGAAAACTTTTAGGCTAAACCGCATGAAATGATTTTGATTTGTCAAGTGTTATTGCGCTTGACATAAAACATTTGTTGATAGATTAAATGATATTATGTGATATCACAAGGATTACTTAATCCTGGAGATATTCATTATCGTGCCTTATTTCAAAAAGTAGGGATATATTACAAATAAGAAATATTTGGAATCAAGTCCCAACTTGCTGTTATTTCAGATCATCTGAAACCATAGCGGCAAGTTTTAGTCTCCCCTCCATCAAGGCCATAGGTTGGTATATATATATATATATATATATATATATATATATATATATATATATATATATATATATATATATATATATATGAGGATATTCATACTGGTAGCCAAACTGATTATCGAAATGCTAAGATCTTCGGTTCTCTCGGTCGAAATGTCAGGAAAATGTGCAGGCTTCTTGGAAATTATAGTATTATTCTATGATTACAATTTTATGACAATTAGAAAAGAGAACTTATATTTTTAAACCAATAAAATATACCCAAATGTTCCTACATTTGTATGTATTTGTGTCCCCCAAACCAGCTTCAGTTTGGCTGCTCCGGATGTCTACCCTGTGGTAATTGCCAGACCACTAATATCCTACTCTACACATCGTTGGCATCTTGTTTTTACAGCCAATCCTATTAAATATACAACCGGCTTAGGTAAAAATGTTGTCAACAATCCAAAGAAGCCACAAAGTAACTGATATGATATAGACGCGATCATAATCTGTGCTAGTTAAAAAGAAGCCGCAAACGATGTCATCGTTTTTGAAAGGTTGATTAATAGCTTCATCGTTTAAAATGGCGCATTGCCAATTCTTGTTCAAGCAGTTTAATGCAATAACAAATGCTCTACAACTCTCATTTTACTCGCTTTAGTTCCATTATGAGTTCTCAGAGCTGTGCACGAAATATTCTTTTTACCGTTTATATTAATTACAGAAACGTAATGAAATGAACTTTAATACAGAATATACTGTTGTAATGTTGATCATTGGATGGATGTATAGATATGCGTACATCGATTTTTCGCTGTAGTCGACTTTATGAGCGTGCGTTTTTTATGTTGGCAAACATGAGTAAACCAGTAACTTAAGAAAATATGGCACATAACTTACATTAATATTGTGCGAATATATTAAAAATCATGATCTTTAACTGCACAGAACTCGACCATTTATTATGGATTAAAGTTTTGAATATCTTTAGTTTTTAAAACTACGTCACAAATAAAATATGTTCGAAAAACACTATATAAATCTGATTAGACTTATTTTACCCATAGGTAACAAATTTCCATGTGATTATGTGACTATGCCACGGAGTAGATGTGTCTGGTTTCCATTATTTCTTTTTCGTTAAAAATCAATGTATTCCAGTAGTAATTTAATTTCAAAAAAGCATCGGTCAATTGAATTGTCGTTTACATACGTATTGCAATTAGTTATTGTTTTATTATACATGTAAATGAAAAATGCAACTAATAAGCTGCAATTACAAAATGTTCAATTTATATGAATCTATTACAATGATTAACCTTGTATTAAGATATCAGGTTCAAATGAAAGTTCTTGTAGTTTAAACGCTCTGATACCCGTCTGACATCAATTGAAATCTATGGTTCTTGTCTTTTGGAGGCTCCATATTTAAACAAGCTTCTTGCTCTGACCTTTATTCTGTATCTAAAATTGAACACGCCTTTCAGATCCGTCGCTTGTAAAATGTTGGGATTAGACCGCTCAAGTAGATACCATAATTCTAATGCAATTCTTTATCTTTATAAGAGCCGAGTACGTCCAAAGATGGTGTACTGTTGCCATCTGGTGAAGAGCTGCTAGAGCACTTATTCAGCCTTTACAGAGTCCAAAATATTCGTAACTTGGTGGGGATGTCTTTTTCTCTTTTTCTGCAACCTCTTTTCGACAGAAGAGACCTTGCGATTCTGTCTCTACTTCCTCGTTAGTTGCATGTAAAGTGCTCCTCTCAGCTCCAATCTATAGTCTCCTCTTACCAATCTTTCACGAAAACACTCGCCTAAACCACAATCAATATTTTCCCGTACTTTTTATCTTTGCCTTACCATTCACGTCGATTCCATGAACAAAACTTATTTCTTAGAACTGCACGTCTGTGAAAGTCTCTTTCTTTTCCTGCTTTCCACTGACTACAGTATAGTTGTCTTCAAATCCAACGCAAACAAGTTATTGATGAGTCGTCCCCTTCAATAATATAATTTACCAAATTTCCATAATTAACGATTATTACGATGGTGTCTAATTGACTACTCATAAACTTTTATCCTCAAATGGGATCCAATCCTTCATAAGTGGCGTCTCCTTTGTAAATAAAATTGAAATTGCCAACTAGCTATATTTAATACTACGATCATCATCGTGATCCGCTCTTTCAACGGGATATAATATCAATATTATTTAACAGAAAATTATTTGACAAAAATAAAAAAAAATGTGTAATTCTGAATTGTCATTATATAGTTTATTGACATGTCTGTAATTGGATAGCGTAGTTTTCTTAAGGATATCTGATTGACGTTTAAAAAGGAGCATATATTTCTGATATCTAATTCCGAATTCTAGGAAAATTTGGACTGTAAAATTCAATAATAAAGAGGAGATAGTTAATAGTACTAATCGTTTTACTGATATTTGTATTAGAAGAATAAAAAAAAACGAACTACCTTTTCATAAAGAACAATTCTAATATACAATTAATAAAACGCGCTATTGACATTTGAGTGAGAGTTCGCCTTTATAAGTCCAGATTTCTTCACGACTAATAGGACATTACAGTTGCACATAATAAACTCCTAAATGATATGCCAACAACGCCATCGTAAGTAGTTTTTATACAGAAACATACAATACAATATTTAAATGTCATTTTTCTCCAACACGTTTAAAATATCTGCATACAACACCCTTTACAAGATGTTTTTTTTCTGCAGAAATATTGTCTCCCAGGATCAACCTGCTTGTTCACATGACTTTAAATCATTTTGAAACACAGATTAAAAAGAATCTTTACAGCAGCGTCGTGGTTTTAATAAATCATATTAATCTGTGTTTTCTATACAATATATTCAGTACTAAATGTTAAGAAATACTACACGAAAAGATTATCTATAATTTATAACAATTAAAACATAAACCAAAATAGAAATTATAATAATGTCAAACATCTAAGAATACTGAGTAAAACAATAAGTAAAAACAACATATGTTAATATAACGTGTATTGCAACGACCTTCAAAATACAATAAAATATTAAATACTAAGGAATATTAATCTTAATATATGAGCAACATACCAATATTATATGCAGCATATATTACTATAAAATGATGGAAATAAAGAAGAGTAATTCACAAAAAAATAATAATAATGGAATAGAGGATATGGGTGATAGAAGAAAATGAGTGAACACTAAAACGAATGTCAGAAGAATTATATGAATCAAAAGAAAAAGAAGACAAATATTTAAAGATAAAAATAAATAACATGTTAAATAGAAAACAGACAATATATATATATATATATATATATATATATATATATATATATTAAACAAAAAAGTATATAGCATAAAATCTAAAGGAGTCAAGAGAAATAGAGACTAAAAATGCACAGAAGAAACTAAACATGTCTTGCAATATATTTGATATCGGATGGCGACACGCTCCTTCGTAGTTGGGAAATTCTATTTATAAACACTACTGATAGAGACTGACAAATAAACTTAATTGATATTCTGCTATCCGCTAATCAGCAACCAGAATTGCTCCATGAAAACTAAATCATTTTAGCATTTCAGCACATAAATTCGTCGTGTTGACACGTCTTTCTCCTTGCTCATCGCGTGGAAAATAATAAGGCAACGTGGTGAATTATTTACTTAAAATTAGCCTTTCATTTGACGCGGCCATTTTATTTGTTTCTATGTGTTGTTCACTAAAATTGTTTACATTTATTTTATTATTAACGTTTTTAACGGTCTTCCGCTATGACCCTGGAAGAACGAACGCCGCCTACAGTGGCCACTAATGAAACAGCGTCGGCGGTTACACATTCCAAACCTACTAATTTGGAATGGAAAAAAAACATCGTGAGTAATGATATATGGTATAGAATTTGTTGAAAAAACTAAAGAACATGGGTAATTTGCGGTTGACAACGAATTACTCCTCGCCTTACCAAAGCTGGCGAGTATTAAAAAAAAAGGATTGCCCGATTTGTGGTCAACAATAAGATCTAAAAAGTAATTCACGCAAGCTCTGACATTGTCTACAAGCAGCTGGCGACAGTGAGGAACTGATCAGGGCATATTATAAAATGCAAATGGTATAATGCTTCGAAAATCCTTTGTTCACCTGAAGACGAGTGTGTGAAAATCTCCCAAGCAGAGATTATTACGTCAGCTACGTATTACGTACGGAATATATGGGAAAACGAAGAACAGTTTCTGTCTTCAATGTCCGATTCAACGTTGAGTGTGATCACCTTATTGCATTCCTCATAACATTTTGTAAAACAGTGGCCGTGTCAAATGAGGAATACGAAGGCATTTGAACGTTCGATATTTTACTAGATAAAGAGGCGTTTATTAAAATCCCTTATCACAGCTATGGGTGATGAGACCCCCCCCATAATCCTTGCAAGCAGGCGGCTGCTTTGTTTGGGGGGTGATGAGATAGAGCACATCACTATGGAATGCCTCCAAAGCAAACCTCAACTTAATCCAAAGGAAAAAATTGGACAACACTATGGTTTCCCTATCTGTGAGGGAACCCCGCCCTCTCTCCCAAAGAAACTGCTAAAAAATATGCTATCCCAGCGTATACCGATCGCGAGCTCTGGCCGATTGTATCCGGGAAAAACACCCCTGCCAGCCTTACGCTAAATCAAATGCAAGAGGAGGCCATGTTAGCAAATTACCTGGGTAGGGACAAGTATGTCGAGTTAGTTAAGCTCAAAAATAATTTGGATGCCTTTAGAATTGATAATCTTGAATCCCCTAGCACACTGCAACAATCTCTCCTCCAAAAAGAAAACATTCCACAATCCCCTGAAAAACCGTCGATATCCGGAGACTGCACCCACTCCCCTATAAAAGAAAAAACCGTTTACCTACAATAGTTATATTATGCTCCTGTCACTGCACCACACCTCAGAAGCTACCCACATTAATCCCCCCTTTTCCCGTCACAAAATAAAATCCGCCTCCTCCACTGTTCCGAAATTTATGTGACTCCTTTAAATACTCAGCATGCACCGCGGCTAAGGCCCTGCCTGTGACTCACACCTCTTGTAATATTGAAAAGCTCCCCCCCAAAGAAAAACGTGGAACACATTCTTAGAAGAAAAAGAAAAGGCACTTTATCTTACCGCATTTGTTCGGTCAGTGAGCCGAAAATTTACGACGCAATTTACTATAAATCACTGACCTGATGAAATTAATTGATTTCAGGGAGGTGACTGGAATGCCAGTCGAAGAACTTTGCAATTTACCGAATGTGACACGGATATTAACCGTCATTGGAAAAGAGGAGAGATAAATTATTTATGGGTAATACTAGAGGGGGCAAATAAAGCCTTTGACCCTTCACCTTCTCTAGTTATTCTCAAGGGCACTGATATAAGAAATATAAGAAAATGTTTTGTTCAGTGGGTTCCCGTAAAGATGCACCCCTCCCCATATCCGATAGACAAACACACCTATCCTTGGCATGTTGGTGATATCTCCGAGGACGGGCTCATTGATATGCAAATGGGCACCTATTCGCTTGGAAGATCCATCGGCACTCTGAAGACAGCGATGTTTGTTCCTGGATTCAAAATCCAAGGTACAATAATTGAAACTAAGCTTTCAAATATAAATGTGTAAAGGCTGAGATCTAATTCAAGCAAAGTTCGATTATATATTGATATGCAAATGGGCACCTATTCGCTTGGAAGATCCATCGGCACTCTGAAGACAGCGATGTTTGTTCCTGGATTCAAACTCCAAGGTACAATAATTGAAACTAAGCTTTCAAATATAAATGTGTAAAGGCTGATATCTTATTCAAGCAAAGTTCGATTAAACTTACATCTGCAGCACCTCAGGGTTGATGTTTGTTGCGTCCAAGAAACCTGTCTCATTCAAGGTGATAATTTGTATGCGCTGTCAAGGATCTATAGCGCTTACTCCTAATACGTTAATTATCGCCTGAGAGGTATTTCTTAGCTTGTTAAAGGCTTTGGATTCATCAAGTGACCCGTGCTGCATGGATCTAGAAATAAAGACTGTAGATTTGTCTGTAGCCATAAAAGGTAGGGTTGTTCATTTTGTCGGTGTTATTGCGCCTAATAGCTATGATAAGATTGCAGCTTTCCTTCGTCGGATTGAGCAGTTTATGAGTAATTCCCGAACTGTTATTTTGGCAGGAGATAAGATTGCGGTCCTGAATCCCAATTAAGATCGCTTGGGGTTAATATCAAGAGGCAGCAAGAAGGATCGGGATGCCTTTATTTTATGAGTTTCATGAAAAGTTTTATCTTATTGACACGTTCCGAAATGAAAGGCTGTGTGATGAAGTGTGGACTTGGATAGGTAGCCGGGTCTCCAGTGCAGTACACGTTTCGAGTTATATTGACCAGTTCTTAGTTAGGCGAGTCTTTCTAGGAGTATTAGATTGTCCAAGTTTCCATAACATTATTTACTCGTGCCACTGACTTTTTTGCGTGTGGCTAAACTAAGATAGATCTGAGCCTAAGTTGGTCGGTTGATGGAAGCTCAACACATCGTTGTTCGATGTGCAGGGCTAGCGAGACGGCATACTACTAACTCAGGAATTGAAGGGGCTGTAATTGAGAATAAGTGGCGCGATCAATTTAAAGGATGCAATTAGGTTCTTTTTGCACACTTCAGCAGACGATACAACCAAGTATCTGTGGCAAATAAAGCGACAATAATCTAGTTTAGATCGGGCGGTAAAGGAGAGGATAGTGTTAATGTAAACATAATTAAGTTTCAGCTGTCCTCCTGGACAAAAAGGGAGATAGAGCTCTAGCGATTAGGGCAAGGTTAGAATGAATGCCTCAGAAGGCGACAATCATGGCCGCGGAATTGCGTGCAGAAGAGTTTAGAAAAGAGGTTCATGAAGACATCCCATATAGCACATAGCCAGATCGACGAACTGTGACCAGATACGAGAGAAACCCCCTTAAACGTATCTTTATATAGTGAATTTACAGATTTTAAACGTACGTAGCTGAGAGGATTACTGATTATATTATAAGGGCATAAACAAAAGCAAATTCTTTAAAAATGTCTGGCGAAGTTATTATCGTCGGTCTGTTAATCTCCAATGATTAAGTGATTTCCCAGTGATTTTACGCGTTTTCCCACTGTGAGAAATCAGAAGGAGAACATATGACTTTTAGTCAATTCAAGGTAGCACTTAGGAATTACGGAGACACTTAACTAATGAGAATTTTGAATTTAAATGGTCAGTAGTGGACATGAGGAGGAGGTACAAACCCGGGAAATGAAAAAAAGTGCAATCTATGTTTATTGGAAGCCTTCTACATAGTGAATTCCAAAGAGAAAATTTTGAATAAAAGTCTAGATGCCATACAGGGATGTCTTCACATGAATAGATTTCTGTTATCACGCCTTAAATGTAACTGAGGTATACCTTTTCACAACAATAAGGATCAGCGGATGCTAGGATTAAATCTTAATGGAAGGTTAGATAGCTAAAATTGTTATAATCTAAATGAAGGATCCGAATCCAACATGCGAATATAGTTTCTATTATTCTAAACCGGTTGAGAAATATAAATAAAGTATAAAGCTCATCTAAAAATGGAATTTTTCTCCATAACAATGAGCGTTTTTATATTCAGTTGTAGCAGTATTTACGGTGAAATAAGTCCTCATCAAACCAATAAAACCATCTTCAAATCAAGAAAACAACTTAACAATTAAACTATTTGTTATCAAAAATTAAATTAGCAATTTGGGAGCCGAAAATTAATTTAATTGATTTTGTCATCTGACATCTTAAGTTGATAGAATCCACGCTGATTTACTTATTCTCTTACTTTACCCCCTGTTCTAAATGTTTTTACCAATAAATGCAGGAGTAGACATCTTCTCATCGGAGTGAAACACATTTGTAGCTATTGGGTGGTTTTGATGTCAGAATAATCATTAGAGAATATATACAATTTTATTTAGATACCCAAGAATACAACACACGAATTATAAGACATGAGCAGCATAACTGATTAAGAACATATGTGGGTTAAATCCATGGGTAAAAACATTTTTTTAAGATTAAAAACATAATTCATACTCTTTATTTGTTAGATAAGCCATCGTCGCACGTTCTGGATCTGCCTGATTAAATTAATCATTAAATCATAGACGCCTTTTAGTAATCAATAGACCGAAAACATCAAACTACCTGAATTATCTCCCTTTAGCTGTTATTGGAAATAAAAATCGACCCAGTTTCCAAGAGAATTAACTAGTAGCAATTAACAACATAATTGGATTATCCCCCTTCATAATTGTCTTTAGTAACGGTATGAAAACATATTCAAATAGAATGACAATGAAGTTGAAAACATTAAATAATAATAAATAGATTAGAATAGCTTACTCGAAATGTTATGCAAGGATGTGTATATATATATATATATATATATATATATAATACATCCCTTTTATTTATTCTCATATTCAATTAAACTTTAAACCTAAAATAGTCTTTAATCTAAGTACTATACTAACGATAATCTGTAAACATTACTTCCCACTAATACGAAACTAAAATTAACCGTAACGTTATTGCAAGGTTGTTACGGCCATACTATAATATAGAAATAAAAATTAAAAAATTATTTTTATAAAAAAAAATAATTATTGGGAAATAAAGAAACAGCGAGATCTCATTTAGGAACTCAACGAATGGGATATATAAAAAAATTAAATGGCTTAGGGTTTTCTGTGAAAACTTCTCATGCCTCTGTTGTTAAATAAGGATACGAAAATTAGGCGATATATTAATATTTAAATGCGCTTTTTCGTAGCTGCAGCAAAGGTAAATGTTTCTCACATGCTTTTCTCGTTAAGGGAATTTTTCTTTTTTTCTCTTCAAAAATGCTCTATTGTCAAAAATGTGTTTATTCATAAAGTCTGAAGAAATGCTGGTTTTGGAAAATTTTCAAACGATATAATGTTTGAAATTGTTCGACTGGACATGTAAACAATTGTAACGTAAAATGAAATACACTTTTTGTTGCCACCAACACCATTTTTGAAGTCTTGATTTTGCCTTCACAGTATATTAATGATCAATTATGAAACATGATAATTTTGTAGTTTACTTCTTAAGTCAACACTTTTTGGCTTAAAACTCATTGGTATATGAAAATATACTGAATTACACGAACTCTTTAAATATAAGTCTATACATATATATATATATATATATATATATATATATATGCATACACACAAGTGTATGTATAAAATTTTAGAACGTGAATGCATAATCAAAATTAAAAATTGTTTCTGTTTTTACATGCTAACTTTTCAAATCAAAATTAAAAATGAATTGCATTTATATCTCTTTTTTTTACACATATTTTTCTTTTAAATTTTAACAAAATTCATAATGGATTTCTAATTTACATGCTCAAATTGTAAGATGTGTGTTTATTTTACATATTTGAATATATAAATGTATATGAATTTTTAGACGGAATTAAAAATGAAGTGAAAGGACTTCCCAATAATTTAAACCTAGGGCGGTGCTATAGTTTGGATATCTATGGCGGTATGATATCTTCAAGATAGAAGATTCCGTTTATAAACGCTGTTGATAGGAACTGCAGACTCAAATTAATCCATAGCATGTTGTCAGCCAATCTGCACCCGGCAAGGTTGTTCTATGGATATAAAATCCTCGTAGCATACCAGCGCGTAATGATCTTTTGCTTTTTGGCTGCAACATCATAAAGTTGAGACCTTGTACAAAAAAGCTGCCAACCGAGAATTCACCATCTCTATTACTTGTCTTGAATAACTACACATCGTAAACACGCTTGAAGTTAAACATGGGTTTTAATTCAAAAATGTGAATAAATGAGATTAAGAAGATTAAGATAAAAATGACAAAATAAAAAGTAACGAAAATAGAAAGTATTAAAAGCACAAACAGGAATTTATAGCACATACAAATATATTAAAAAAGTACTACAACACACAGTCTGTTACACTGTAATTATAAATACCAGGCGGCAGAACGTTTTGGGATATACTCTCTAGGTTATCTTTTGCTTAAATGTATATTTTAATTTTATGCACCGTCCACCGTATGTTATCGATATATACTTTAAACATAAACTTACATAAATATTTAAAAAAAACTACTGATTGTAATGCATTTAAACAGATATAAACAAAAACTGGTAATTTATTTTTATTAGTCTCGGTTTCAGTGGGAGCAATAGTAATGACATTTAGCATAAAATGAGTTCATAAAATATTACTTCGACTGCATTAATTGTCACATTATGTGAGAATTGTCAATTGATTGTAGAGGTTTTAACAATAAAGAATACATTCAATATAGATTTGCAAGAGCTATAGAGTTTCATAAACAAGTGTTTATCTGTGTTTGTATTCTTTGGTGATGCAATATATCATTGAATATTAAGCAGATCCAGGATTCAATCCGGCTAAAATTTGTAACACTAACATTTAAGTAAAAAAGAAAACTAATGATATAACACTACCAATGAAACAGATCATTTCACTATCTTTTCTATTCTAAAGTCTTGCTAACGCCATAAATTTCATACTTGCACATTTAGCACTGTCGTTATTAAATAATATTTAATTTTTACATGGGATGTTTTCTAGGAAAAAGTTCTTTATTACTGACGAGGAACTTTAATATGTATAAGTCTGACAGCTTATGTGTTGTGGGGTGCCTGATGGCGCTACGTTCAGAAGTTAATCGTAAAAATTATCATCTATGTTGGCTCATCTAACGTAATACAGGGATATAAACGACTGTACATGAAGTAATCATTATATTTGTTGGGAAGAAATGAAATCCTATTCATGCGGCAATTTAGTTTTTAAATGTTATATTTTTAACAAGAACATAATCTAAAATAGAAACATTATTGTAAACGGAACGGGATATATAAACGTTGATGTATTCACTTTAATAACTGTGTGAAAACAGTTGTGTATTTACTATAATCCTAAAAATAAACTAAGAACATCGTAAAGATTACTAAAATAAAATTAACGAATGTTATCGGCGGTATATGTGATATTTTTGTATTGAAGTCTAGGTTGGATTTTTTTGTGGTTTAGAAAAGTTATTTTGAAACATTAACTTAAACTTTGTTTATTTTTTTCCTACGGAAGAATGTATAAAATAAAACAGATTCTGCTAAACATGAGAGAAAATGAGAGTGAATAAATGGATTGTGACAAGACATAACTACGTTCGATAGTCCCTACTGAAGTATACATACATATGACAGTAAGATATAACAGTTATATAATGTAAAATAAAGTTTCACCTGCATCTCTATTATATTAAAAAATATGTAACTATAATAAATCGAATAAATACATGGCTACAATAATTTTACGTAGAACTACGAGTAGAATATTCGAAGTGAAGTTTACGACTACATTACGCATATCCACAAGGAGAAAGGCGACGTATAATTACGTGAAATATAGTGACGCCATTTTGCTTTGACATTCCTTAAAAAGAAATCAGAAGTTAAAAATAAATCAGTAATAAAAATAAAATCAGAAGTTTAACACTCAGAAGTTAAAAAGAACTGAAAAGTTAAAAAGAAATCAGAAGTTTGTAAACAACACTGATAAATTTGTAATAAAAAGATAAGAACTTCAGAATTTAGATCTTCCCACAATATACGTAGTTATTGGAATCGATTGCAAAAGTGATCATCCGAAAAGGTAGCATACTTTCTAATAGAAACGCATGAAGGTAGATATTTCGATGTATGAGAATTCGTGATATCTTTGCATTTTCGCCAATTCCATCAACTTTTGTTCCCTTTGAGATTGCAGAAAAAGTAATTTGCAACATGCAGATGTTGACATTTCTGATAATGCAGTTCGCAGATCATGTTTCGTTATTCCCGTTACCACCTGCTAACCTGATAGTGATAGATAGTGAATGTTAGCATAACATTTGGATCGACACGAAAGAAAAATATAGATTGCTATGAGGTGAAAACAAAATCTTTTCACATATTCCCCAAGATTATTGAAAATGAAAGTATAATTACATTTTCTGGGAATATATATATCCATATATATATATATATATATATATATATATATATATATATATATATATATATATATTATAGTAAGTTATAAAATATATATGGCGATTAAGCTACACTGAATATTCCGCGTACTATATATATATATATATATATATATATATATATATATATATATATATATATATATATTTCCGCGTTTCATCCACTCTAGGACTCTTCACGCGGAATATTTAGTGTAGTGTAGCTTAATCGCCATATATATTTTATAACTTACTAACTAGATCTACCTATGTATTGAGCACTTTTGAAGTAAATACTTTAAGTTTACGCATAAATTTATACTTTCGTATATTAATGTTATGTGAGTAAATTAAGTAGTTATATATTTATGCATATATATATATATATACATCTTTAGATACATATGCGTTCAAGATTAATTTGATATTATTATATTTCCTTGTTTTAGAAATTGTACATGCTTAATTGTGCCCAATTAAGCGAATTTCCATACAATAGAATGTGTGCGATCTGTCTGGTTTAACATTGCAAGAGAATTTTCGACCGTATATAAATGTTTCTAAAGTTCAGTTGCATTTCACTATTCTTTTAACGACTTAACGCTAAACACAATTAGTAACGAAAAACGGCCGGCCTAATAAGATATTTCGCCAAATGAGACACAGTGATCGTTAGTTTTTATATGCCTACAAACCAAGGTATCTTACTTTATACGCTTACTCAGATATATCCTCCTATTGTCCGAATTGATTTTTTTCTATAAATCTCCTTGGTATTTTAATCTTCGGAAATAACATTTATACTAAAGCAAGAATTCAAAACTTGGAGAATATATATATATTGGCGAAGTCAGTGAAATAGATGGTTTCATTATAATATAGATTCAAACATTTTTCCAGGGTGTATAAATGCAATTACATTCAATTATAGCGGAATGTTGCCACATATGCTGATGAATGAATGAGGGTATAATGCATGTATTGCCAGATTAAGTCAACATAAATTATTTTACATTATATGTTATTCTTACGACTTATATCTATCTATCTATCCATCTATCTTATTTTATATATATATATATGTGTGTATATAACGACGTTTATATATATATATATATATATAAAATGTTAGTCATTCAGTAAATTAAAAATATATGACGTGAAATGGTTAACTTTCACATGCATAGATTTTTATTATTCTATGTAAGACAAAGAATACATTTGAAATATTATAACTCCTTGAATTCTTATATAGAATAATAAAAATCTTTGCATTTGAAATTTAAAAATTTCACGTCATAATTTTTTAAATTTTGATTTTTTGTACTATCTTGTGTATCGAGCAATTTTTATTTAGTTGAGATAGTACTTAACGAATATTTCCGCCAATAATATTTTTAAGACTTATTATTACAGGTTCCCATACCAATTGATTGTTAGATAATTTTATTCTGAATAATATATATATATATATATATATATATATATATATATATATATATATATACTAGCAGAAAAATACATGCATTGGTCGAGACTGAAAAATGAGCAACAAATGTTTTACACTCCCATATTCTTGTGTTATCGAAAACGGTAAAATCACGCCTTTGTCAATAAAAACCATAGATTGATTGCTCAAGATCGGGTGTACCGGAAGAAAGCGGAACGTGGCTTCTTTTTTAGTCCAAAATACACCGTCGTGTACAGTGCACTGGAGAGAATCTCTTGTTAATAATATAAAATTAATTGTTCATGTTACCGCCAAAACTAATTTTACTATGCCAATGGCAAATATCAATCTTTAATTGTTGTCCCAACAGAACAAAACATTACTGACTCGCCTCTGTTATATCCATAACTCTACTGTTAACTTTATATGCCTGAGTGTTCTATTTATGCGAGCCTAATAGCTTGAATTTATATTTAAAATGAAAAAAAACAAGTATCGTGATATAATGAGCTTCTAAAATTACTGGTTTATTTCCAACGCGCCCCTGTCATATCAAAGCACCTATTGTTGTTTGCATGTGCCAGGCCTGTCTGCTTGTTTGGTAATAAAATTCCCACATGTACAGATGATAAACTATAACTTTGTTCAAAATCGTCTGACCATTCTTTCAACCGGTTATTTTGATTATCAATTATCGATACATACCGAAAACATTCCCATAAAACCTATCTATTTACTCTGTGTTTCATATATTGACGGTGAGATGCGTTAACAACGTAGTACCTGTCACGCATTCAATATTTATGTCACCAACCGTAAAACCTGACCTTGAATCAAAATTTTACCAAGATGGAGACTGTATTTATCATAAAGGAATTTTTGTTTATTTCTAAATAGAGTATAACTTCTATAATTTGAACACCCTCTTCGTTAAAATTAGAGGATGCTGTTCAGGTTTCGTGATAAAAAAATGTGCAGCAGTACATTTTAAGTTTCTAAGAATTAAGAAAGAGTAAATGAAATGCATTGCAATATGATACTTTAAGTATATATTAAGTTGAGTTTACGACATATTGCAAGTAAGAATTGTTAAATATTATTACCAGGAACAAAACATTGAAAATAAATAAAGTCTACTCTTACTTGTTAGGCATTTATTACCTAAGTTATCATCTACAGAAATGATACACTTATATTAGATACAGTTTTTTTTATTTAATCATTGAATGAGCCTCATTGCAGTTTCTATTTTCATCGATTAAGCTCTCGGGCGCTGCCATTTCTTGGTTCTGTAGCTTCTTTAGGATTATATCTCTTCGGAGTGACATTGCTTGCAAAACATAGTTGTCACTAAAGTAAGGACTTTTTTTCTATAAATTTTATAACCGTCTCCATAGACTTTTCTGCATCATCCCATGATATTGCTTCATCAAAGTGTTCTTGGTTATTAACATTAGGGACAAGAGAATGGGAGCTGTCGCTATTTTCATCACCATTACTGCCTTCAGGATATTGATGAGCAGTTTCCTCATCTTGTTGCACCCACATTTCAACATCATTTGCATTAAGTGATTTAAGAACAGCGTGGTTGGTCGGTAACCGTTTGGTTTCAAGAATTTTTTCTAGACCAGATGTATTCTCTGATTCTTTCAGTTCATAAGCCTTTGGTGCTGGGCATAATTTACCCCATGCTTTTGTTAATGTGCTTGCTCGAACTTCTTTCCAATCACTTGTGAGAGAAAATATGGCATCTTTGATAGTAAAATGACGCTGAAAATCGCTTATAATCACGGTACTATTTATCATATTCATCATTAAATCATTTCTGTAGAAATATTTTCAGTTTCAAATAATCCCTTTGATACATAGGTTGACTGAAAGAAGTCACATTAGAAGGTAGGTAGCACACAAAAATATTCCCACAAGATGACACTAGTTCTGACTCAGCACTTATCCAGCAAAAGAAAGCACTTTTAATCAGGTTTATCTAATTCAAGAAAACGCCTCTAGACAACTGGCACAAATTTTTGCAAAAAACATTTTTTAAACAACTGTTGTTTCATCCTTCAATTTCGTGAAGATTAATAGGATACTGGAAAAAGAGAAACTCCTTTCAATGGTCGGGGACCCTTTGATTTTCCGATGACAAAAAGCTTAAGTTTATGAGTTCCAGAAGAATTAGTGTATACCATCACTGTTAGTCTTTCTTTATTCAATTTGAATCCTTTTATTTTCTGTTTGTCGGATCCGGCTAATGTTTTTGTAGGTAAGCGCTTCCAACTTACGCCACTTTCGGCAGCGTTGTAAACATCCTCTGTTGTTAAACCATAATCGCCAATTATCTTCTTGAATTTATCACAATAATCTGATGCTGCGTGTATATCAGCAGACCATTGTTCACCTGCCATGGTTAATTGTCTTATACCATGTCTACTCTTAAAGCTCCTAAGCCAGTCTTCACTGAATTTCATATCTTCTCCAATATTCAACTGTTCCTTAAGAAATGTTGCTTTAACAATTAACATGGACCCAGTTATTGCTACACATTCATTCCGTTTTGCTACAAACATCTCACGCAATATTCGATCGAATTCAACTTGGTCGAGTCCTCCTTTTGACATATCTTTTATTTGGAGAGAATAGAGCAGCCTTCAATATTTCCTCCTTTTTCTATTTGATGTTAAGCAGTGTACATATTCCAATCTTATAACCTCTCAATATAACGCTATTTTCAACTCCAGCATCTAATTATTTTTATAATTTGACGTTTTTCGAGTAAAGTCAGTGTCACTTGTTTTCTTTTAAAGTTGCAAGCTATTGTGGTGGATTGTTTTACACTATTTTAAATATAGCAATCTGAAAGAAATTACAGTTTGTGTAAATTAATTATCAATAGCTAATCTACATTAATTATCAATAGCTAATCTACATTAATTAAATAGTACCAATATTAACATTTCTGCGCAATATCCGACTAAAATATGTAAACAGTTTTACTGCAACTTGGCATCAAATATGCTATTACAATTTCAATGACGAGACAGTTCAAGTTTAGAGAAAGTCCAGGCTTAGAAGAAGTCCAAATGAGAGGAAGTCCAAATGAGAGGAAGCCCAACTTTAGAGGAAGTTCAAATTAAAGGAGTTTTACAGTATTTAAAAAAAATATTCCGACAATGTGTTGCACTCAACAAGTAGGTAAATACTTTGGATAACGTATCTACTCCTCTGCTGTTTAGAATAGTCTACTTCTATGAATATTTGCTTCGTGTTGCATTTTCATTTTATACCATTTGAGTTTTTCATTTGGCTCATTATATTTTATACTTATTTTTATATCCAGTTTCAATCCCCTCTATTTAATTGCTTTGTATTTCCTATACCTTTATCTATATATTAATACGTTGGGTGTGTGTGTTATTTTCTATGTCACTATTATATCCTTGCCTTTTAATTGTTATGTAGTTCCGTTTCTTGTTATCAATAATTTTATCAGGAATTCTTCATAAGTTTTGGTTTCGTTTTCGATTATAGCTGATGCCACTTACATTATCTATTTTTTTTTATAAATAAGCTTTTGTTGCGGTTTTGATTATAATTAATGGCACTCCCTAAATGCCAGCAATCCCTTGATCTTAAAATAACAAACATTATGAATCATTGCACTCAAAATAATAAAAGATGTCGGAATAAAATTCCTAAAATGTTAAAGTTTTCCGTTAAAATAAAAATAACTATGAAAAAAAGAGAACTTTTTTACTAAAAAACTATCCTGAAAATTGAAAAAAAAGCAAAGGTTAAAAAATACCATGCCTAAAAATGGTTTAAATATACAGGAAAACACTACTATATAATGTTTTAAAGTTGCTTTACAAAATTAGAAAACATCTGAAAAATGAAAACGTAAAAAAATGATCTCTTACATAAACAAACTCACATCTCTCTAAATCGTACCCCTAAATAAATTGTTCTGGGGTAGTTAATTTAACTGCTCGTAATAAGCACCAGGACTCTTTCACCTTAATTATGTGACCCGTAACCAGGACCACGACAATAATCTAAATATTATTGTACAACATTACTATAATATTAAAATTTTGCCCCATTATAATAAAAGAAATCACACTAAAAATAAAAAGAAGTCACCCTTAAAAATAAAAATAACCACTATGCAAAACAGTATACATAGAATAATCAAAATATCAGTGAAGACATCTATTTAAATTTTAAAGTCGTTACCTAAAATCACAAATCCTAAAATGACAAATCCTAAAATCACAATCCTAAAATCACAAATCCTAAAATCACAATCCACCTGAAAAATAAAAAGAAGTAACACACTGGAGACTAAATGAAAAACTAACTCACCAATAGTTTACACCAAAATTAACCAGTGTATCAAGTAAGTAATCAATAGAAATGTTTAATAAAGTTTCTGCTTAAAATAACATTTACTCTCAAAACAAAAAGGTCAAATAAAGAAAATAAAAAAAAAACTATACCAAGAAATATAAAGCTTAATATTCTTAAATAGTGCTGTGGTTAAAAAAGTTAAAAGCGTTAAACATTTTCCTCCAACTGTTTTGTATTCTACGTCATCTTGTATACCACTCTCTAATAAAATACAAGTTTTTGCCAGTAATCGTTGCACCTTCTTATAATATTTATGCAGTGTCTAGAATAACAGTGTCCAATTGACTACTGTACACTCTTTAACACTGATCCCCGTCTGGCCCCCAGACCTTGATAAGGAGTGACACCTATGTAAGAAACATATTTAAGAAAGGCACAAGAAAAAATATAAACGAAAATGAAATATTTCAGAAAAGCAATTTATCGAATTATTGAGATTTGTAATAAACACACTATTGAAATCTGGATAAACAGTTCGGTTTAGTTTAAGGGTTTTTCTGTTTTTTTTCTAATTTCTAATGATATATTTTTATATTATTGATATTTCTTGTATCAGATTGTTCGCTGAAGTTGTGAATGATTTACTTTAAAAAAAAACAAAAACAAATTCACTACGGAAAATACAAGAACTTCCCAGATGCCAAAGCGTGGTGTGTATTTTTCTGAAAATGTGAATCTATCTTGTATACTCTATTACAGGTGTATGCAACTCATTTGACCCCGCTGGCTGGATCGTGTTATAATAACTCTTCTAAAACTGAACGAAGGCAGTTCCTGGCAGGTTTAGGGACAATTACATGTGCAGACCATGTCAACGTACACATTTAAAACTATAATTAAAGTTTATATTGGAAAATCAGGAAACGAAAATCTAAAATTAAAAATTCTCCTTTAGACAATCAGTGTGTTTGGAGGAACATCAGAACTGCAAAGTGAGAAAATCCAACCAAGTAAAATAGTATGACGTGTATGTTGAAAACGGTTATTTACACCACACACACAAATATGCTCATACAGAAAGTTACTAATATTTGCAAGATAAGCACTTGTGTACAAGTACATGCAGAAACATCCACACATTCATGAGGCTTGTATGCATAATGCGCGTAGTGTAACTCTCTTTATATTTCTGCTGCCTCACATGCCAGTTCGCATATGGCCATTTTCGCTTTAGCTTTCATTGTGCGTCTTTTTTATTTCATTGTAGCCAGGGATAATGACAAATATTTATCTACTAAACATAAGTAACACGGCCCAGTAAAATAAGTCTCATGAAATAAATATAGTTTCATAAATTTGGTGCATATCTTATGGTAAAAAAATAGCAAACTTACATTATATACTGGAACAAGGAAGAGTTGGCAACTCTGCATATTCACATTAAACCACAAGTGCTTAATATACATGAAATAGTTTATATTCACAACAGATAAATATATTAGTCAAAAATATAATTGATTAAATTGAAAACATTTCTGGAATCATGTATTTATTAATTAATACCAGCAGCGGCCACCTATCATCGACAACCAAATAATTAATTAGAAAATTAATGATTTTTATTATTGAAAGTATATCATTGTTTGGTGTTAAACATTTTGATAGTAAAAGCTCGATATCCGCAAAATCAAGGTAATTTGACGGATTATCAAACAAAAATTGTTTGAATTGGAGACTATTCAATCAAGGAGAGAGAACCAGATTTACGCGTTCCGTAAAATCAACCATGACTCGTTAAACTTCAATAATTTGAAGTAATGAATAGATACAAGGATCTTCTATTGTTTCTCTAGAGGTGCGGCAAGGCCCATTTTTAGCTAACATTGTTGGGACACTATTGCCGGTGATTGCAATAAGCTTACAAAATATGTTTTCATTTGTGTCATGATTTTTACAAAGTTAAAAAGCATTAAAAATATCTCACCTCTTACGTTTTCTTTCATAAGACTTAATGCAATATACATATAAAAACATACAATTAGAAATAACTCATTGCACTTAGACAGCAAGTTCTGCAGAGTCACTTGAGCCTCTGCTCTCATCGTCTTTACGGGAAAAATAATGCAATTCATTGTAGGTGTATATTATTGCTTTTAATATATGCTGGCATTTATTTAATGACTGCGTGATGGTTCTTAGAGAAAGGCAGATAATTTCTAATGACAACTATTTTCTAAACTGCCAGTAAAACATTTTTCTTTAAATTATCATGAATAAATTTTCTGATTTTTAAAAGATTCGTTTTGAAACTTCATAACTAGTGATTGCATTTACCCAGCTGTCTTGGCTTTTTCTAAAAAGGATATAGTCCGATCGAGGCATTCGCCGCTTAACTACGTCTTTTAAGGACAATGGTAGGGTAGGTTGCCGGAGTAAATGTTTCAGGTCCGTTGCTGGGGAAATAGAATAGAAAGCGAATTGAGATAACATTTTCGCTTTAAAGCTGTTTTCATCCATGGTCTGTTGCCGGCTTGTCGGTCAAAATGCTCTTTGATTTTTTATTTATGTTTATTTTTATTGCTTTTTATTTGCAGAAATGAAGGTGATTTAATTTTGCTTTGATTTTATTTAGTGGTCATATGATTGACATCTAGTCAGCTTCGGTATGCAGACCGCTCAAAATGCCTTCTCGGACTGGATATGTTCCGCGTGCTGTGGGTTAACGACCCTTGCTATATTAGCAAGTATCTAGAAAAAGTTAATAGTTATATCTGATTTGACATGTCGTGGTTAAGAAGTTTAACATAATGTGCGTGTAATGAATATGTGTTTTCTCTTATTTTCTTCAGTGTGTCAATAAAACGATTTCCAATAAAAGACAGGAGAGCGATTGCCCCTGAGAGTTAAGTCGAACGAAGTTTTGATTGCGAGGTCAGACAGGGTCACAGCTAGATTTTCACTTGCTGTGCAAAATATAAAAGGAGGAAGTACAGTTTAATTGATTTTCTCGACAATTACTAAGCGTATAAACAAAAGCAGCAGATAATGCTAGTTCAAAACAGAAAAAAATCCATAAATTTAGTTCAAAAATGAAACTAATATACTTACAAAAAGTCGATTTTAAATACCTTTCTTTATATTAGTTTAACTTAATAGTTATCTAAAAACAATCTCTAATTAGATTGTTTGATATTGCGCACAGATGAATTTGGAAAACATATTTAAAATATAATGAACTGCGTCACTCACTATCATCAATTTCTTGTCATGAAGAGACGTTGGACATATTAGGAAAAGATGACTAGAATTGATGCATTTGTTTCGTCAATGGTTCGCGAAAAATGCCGGGTAGCTATTCTGAATATCTTAATTAATCAAAGCATGTAATCAAAGTTGATAAGTTACTTTAAGATAAACTATCTATGTTTTAATATGTACCACATATGCTATCTTGATTTAAAGAATGTTAGATTCCGTAACTAACATACACAATATTACATAACAATTTCGTGATAATTGTCCTTTTTGTTCTTAGTAGATTAATTAATTGTCACTTTGTCAGTAAGAACATATAGTTAGAAAATACGCGTAAAGAAATTAATATATTCAACACGTAAGTGAACAGAAAGGGGCCGTGTGCTCCGTGGTTTGGACTTGAAAACCGTGGAAGTCAAGGAGGTGAACTAGAAATAAGCACACTTCTCTTAAGTGTGCCTAACTCAAATGAACCGATCCATCATTAAAATAAATGATTACATCCAAATGAAATTCACGTCTTTGCGTTACCTTTTTTGAAATCAAAGACATATTTAATTTGTAGAAAGCGCGGCATAAATGTGTAAACGTGTGTGTCATTTGTAGGTTTTGTTTTTAGTGTCTCTCGCTGCCATGATTATCCTTTCAGTGTTTTGTATTATGTAATTTTTTAGTTCCTTTGTTGCGTCCTTCGCACAGTCTTCTATAAACACCAGTCCTCTGTCGCCGTCTTTCCTTTTCACGTAGAGTCGGTCAACATCGTCTTTCGGGTGTAGTATGTTGTGCATGGTCATGAGTTTTTTTTAGTCTTTTGATCGATCTGTCACAGTTCTTCTTTGGTCCACCCTATTAACAGACCAGAGTATCTTACTAGTTATACTTCCCATGTATTTATAACTTTTATTAGGTGTTTGCTATATAATTAAGCTTCCAGAAGTTTTCTTATTCGCCTGCGGTATTTCTTTCCAATTCTCTCTTTAGTTTCTTTTGCTTTGACAGCGTCTGCCTCCAGAGCTCCCATGGATTTATAGCCGTCTTCTACCCCTAGTGCCCTCCTCTCGGTTTGGTTGGGTAGTCCCATGCTTTTTGTCGTATTCAATTTTACATTTCTTATCACAAGTAGTGCGGACTTTTCCATACCAAGCTCCATTTACATATTCGGGCTGAAGCTCCTGATAGTGTTTATTTATATCTCTTGTTAATTTTCGGAACTTGCGAAAAGTTTCAGATCGTCTATATACATCCGGTGGTTCTTTTTTCCTCCATGTTTTAGAACGTTGCACTTTATCAGTGTATTGTTCAGGAGTATCATGACTTTGATGAACAGTAATCGCGATTGTAAATCTCCTTGGAAGATGCCTTTTTGTGTGTTTATTTCTGTTATATGTTTTCTATAAGCTGTCAGTTCAAATCTCCATGTCTTCATTGCAATTTGAATAACGTTGATGATTCTGCTTAATATTTTATTCGTTTTTAGACATTCTACTCTCCATGCTTGGGGGATTCTTACGCACGCCTTTTTGTAGTCGGCTCATACCATGTCTAAATTCTTCTTTCTTTTTACCTTCTTAAGGATATTTTAATCTATGTATAGCAAATAATGCGTTCGTCTTTTTCCATTCTGGCATCCTTTCTGTTTCTCGGGGAGAAGTCCACGATTATTCAGGTAGTGGTAGATTCACTTCATCAGTTTTTCTAAATAGTGGGTAAGCACATGATAGGTTCCTTTCTCTGTGTCCTTCTATTATTATTATTATTATTATTATTATTATTATTATTGTTGCTGTTGTTGTTGTTGTTTTCGTTGTTGTTGATTGTTATGGTTTTAGTGGTAGTTGTGGTGCCTTACATATTGCTATTGTTTTTATTATTTTTCTAATATTTCAATACTTTCCTATTCTATGTTTCCAGTGGCATCTGAGAAACAGCAAGTCTCCCTGAGGTATCCGTCCAATTTGCACGTTTTCATTAGATGTCTTGTAATCCTCCTCTACGCCTCTCAAATAGTGCATGACAGGAAGAGCTAAATTTATTATTATTATTATTATTATTATTATTATTATTATTATTATTATTATTATTATTATTATTATTATTATAACTGTTGTTTTTGTTGCTAATGATAGTGATTAATAGTAATACTTTCCTTTTCTACATTTTTATATTCATATTATTTTGATTATTACTTGGATTTATTTTCAATATAATTATTATCATTAGTAGTAGTAGCATAATTATATGTATTCTATTTACAGTTACATTAACAATTATGTTATTTTTCGTCTGACTCTTATTAATATTACTATTGAGGTTGTTTCATTTTTTCAGGCTTTTTTAGTATATTTTTATTTCTATATTTACTTTTATTACTAGTATTGATATACCTCTAATGCTAGTAGTGTGATAAGGAGTTTGGGTAAGGGTTATATAGCAACATGTTGTTATAATATTATTTATATTATATTTGTCTCACTATTCCTATTATTATGAACACGATTATTATTTTATTACTATTAGCAATAATATTATTATTCAAATAATTAGTAATAGTAATGGTGCTATAATTTTGTTATTATTGATCCATTTAAAAAATATTGTTTACACTAGTATCGTCTAGTACTATTCATAATTTTTATAGCTCGTGTTTGGGATTTAAGTTTTCATTACTGTCTTTTAATTCCCGGGTAACTACGGGAATCAGCTAGGCTAGTATCCAATATAATAAAATCGAGTTATTTCTGAATGTTCAGTCACAATAAATAAATAACAAAACACTCCTTATGAACCTACTTTATACTCTCACATTCCTTTAGAAATACTCTTGGATAAATACACTAATATCGTTCTTCATTTATATCCTTTTTTATACTAAAGTGATTTTTACATAGAAATACTTACACACACGGCAGCAAACGATTTACCTTTCTACACTTTACCTATTGATCAGCGTTCACATACAATAGTTATTACCTACGATTTTAAAACTTAAATTCCATTCTACTTTTAATGTATTTGACATAATATTCTATCAATATTGTTGTGTTCCGGTTAAACCTCCTTGCTCTACAACCCATAGCAATGGCCAACGACTCTTTATCTGAGAGTCCATCTTTCAAACTCCTTGGCCTAACGTTCACAGGAAACATGAGTTGGAACAATTACATTGAAGGCATTGCCAGGGCCGCTGCAAGAAAGGTGGGCTCTCTCTACCGTGCTAGAAAACTACTAACACCCGAAAGTATCCTGTACCTCTATAAGGCCACCATTCGCCCATGTATGGAGTATTGCTGCCACATCTGGGTTGGTGCATCTGCTACTAGTCTCTCGCTCCTTGACAAGGTTCAAAAGAGAGTCGCAAACCTGATAGGCCCTGAACTGGCATCTAAGCTTCAGCCTCTGTCCCATCGACGAAATGTTGCATCCCTCTGCATTTTCTACAAGTATTTTAGTGATGAATGCTCTGACGAACTGCAATCACTTGTGCCCCCACGACGTGAGCACCCTCGACAAACCCGACAGGCTGCTAAATCGCACCCCACACTGTGGAGATCCCTAGATGTAAAAGATATTTTTACTCCAATAGTTTCTTCCCCAGAACCGCTAGACTCTGGAATTCCATTCCAGGTCCCTGCTGCCCCAACAGTACTGACGTGCAGAAGTTCAAGTGTAACGTGAACCGACACCTTGCTGCCCAAATCCCTAGATAGTACCCCAGTAGTTGTTGCCCCTGATAGTAGCCCCCCCCCTACACCAAAGTGGCAATGTGCCTTGTTTGGGGTGAAAATGTAATAAAAAAATAACTTATACCGGTTAAACCCCCTTGCTATTATAAATACACTTAATTACTCTCGAGAATACTGGAATATATTAACGCACAATTTGTATTAGCTGTGTTTTTTATGCTTACATCCAGGCGCTTGAAATTACTAAAGTTAGCACAATAGATATTAAGACTATTTTAATATAAAAAAAACACATAAACTTATTAATTTGAGTCAGCTTCTATTTCGGAAAAAATATTGTCTATAATTAAACTATTCTTTAACTAATAAAACTTCGGATATTCTTGTATAAAATAAAACGGAAATCAACTTGTAGTTAAGACCTATGTATTCATTACTAAAACCAATAAAAAGCATTATAAGTCTGTCCTCGCTTTATATTATACATACATACATCCAATAACATATGTTATAATAATTGTTTCCCTTATTGAAGTAAAGTTCAAATCAATTTAAATATTCAGTACTTTCTTTCTAACATAAAAATTCAGTCGTTTGGGAGTCTTCAGATTTTTTTTGTTCAATAAAACAAAACAAACAATCACTACCTAATAACAATAATAATAATAATAATAATAATAATAATAATAATAATAATAATAATAAAACAAAACAAACAATCACTACCTAATAATAATAATAATGATGAAACAAAACAAACAATCGCTACCTAATAATAATAATAATAATAATAATAATAATAATAATAATAATAATAATACAGCAAAACAAACAATCGCTAACTAATAATAATAATAAAACAAAAGAAACAACCACTACCTAATAATAATTATAATAAAACAAAACAAACAATCGCTACCTAATAATAATAATAATAATAATAATAATAATAATAATAATAATAATAATAATAATAATAATAATAAACAATCACTGCCTTATAATAATAATACAAAACAAACAATCACTACCTAATAATAATAATAAAACAAAACAAACAATCACTGCCTAATTTTAATAAAACAAAACAAACAATCACCACCTATTAATAAAAATAAAACAAAACAAACAATCCCTACCTAATAATAATAATAAAAAAAAACGCTTTGAGTCTCTAACAATAAAAAGTGCTTTCCTATTTTCGATGAATATTTGGTTTCAAGAAAATGAAAATAAACTGATTACTAAGTGTAACACCGATGTCTTACATTAATAAAACTGTTTTCTAAATAAACAACAAAAAACTGAATTAGATATTTTCGACTGTTTATAAAACAGACGACATAATCAATTAATAACAGTTGAAAAACTATTTATTGATTTCTTTTGAATTACAAAAGCAAGACAATTTGATAACTTACACAATATTGATTAATCAATTTAGAATACCGTTTTTTTTAATCGATAAGATAATCGCTTATTAAGTTCTCGATTATCTTTTTTTTACGAAAACAAAAAAAAATTATGACTTTACAACTTTAAATATTTTGAAGAAATAATACATTGTATAAAAATAAGTACAACAGTAGTTACCAACTTTCATTGACTGTTTTACTACTAAACCAAAACTCACACAGCACAGAAACTTTTAAGATAAGCCTATGTTTTAATTGGAAATCCTACTGCTTAGTAAGTTTGCACTGTTTTCTCTTTAGTAATAATTAAAATTGCTAATTGCTTGTAAAATTTAAACGACTGGCTATATTTACTAAAACAGAAAAGGCAATATCTGTATACGTTTCATCAAATGTTTAATTTCTTTTGAACATTAAATATAAATTATTCACTTTTGCCATGTTTTTTTAGGTTAATGCATTTAAGTATATTTTTCATCAGAGTTTCTAGCAACTAACGTAAAGCACGGAAGCTGCTTAGTATTCTATCGCACAAAAGAAGCAAAGTAATACCATACAAAAAATGTGCTTGTATAAGGTTTGCACTCATCGGATTTATTTTCTTTCGCGATCGGTAACAATTTAAAGCATAAACTTTATGTTTTTTTTAGGTTTTACGAAAAATGAGGAAACTGTGTACCATTAAAAGATACAACATTTGTCAAATATCTTCAAAAATGCAAATTTAATATGTACTACAATCGCTACTTACACAAGTAAAATATACTAGTATAAATACTGTAGTTGGAATATTCGAGGTAAGGCACTGATTAGAAATCAGGTGAAAAATCCTGATAGATATTACTTGAAGTAATACTTTCAGGGCGATCCTAGCCAAAATTGGAATATTGATAAATATAGAGTAACACACGCATGGCATAAATAAAGGCTCTACCAAAGAAAAATATACATTCAGTTATCAACCTTGCTTGTATAATATATACAATTAATTGTGCCTACATTACTCAATGTAATATATATAGATTTTATTCCATAATATATAACGAATGCTTAACTTTTAAAAGCGAATTTTCAACAGTTATTTTAGGTTGGTTGTTACTGTATTGTAGTATTTTTTTTAAGTATCTTTTTCTATTTATCTCCAAACATGTTATGTTTACTAAATTCTCTGATGCTACATCGGGTTGCAGAGTACCGTGTATGGTCACGAATAGGCTGCTATATGGTTCACTATTTAAAAAACACTGATCTCATATAATGATAGAAGATGAATCGAGACACAGGAGTGGGTATGTTTGATCTGGCATAATTATAATTCATTAAAATTGAAAGGGCTGCGTACGGGCCTGGTACACAAAGTATGGAAATAAAAAAAATTTTAAAAAAACACGTTTACAAGTGTTTTTGATATGGATGTACATAAGAATACTTTGATAAGTATGTTTTACCTTACATAGGGATGGTACAATACAATTGCGGGGTCTGCGTTCGCGCCTGGCTTACATAGAATGGAAATAGGCACAAACTTTAATAAAGACGTATCATATCTATCTGCGTAAGTATACTTTGATAATTATGTTTCAGTTTGAAGAACTATGGGATAAGAAAATTATTGGGTGTTCGTTCGCGCCTGACCTCCATAGAATGGAAATTTGTCACAAAGTTTAACAAGGCGTTTTAATATAGACCCACATAATATTGTGATAAGTGTTTCAGTGTGAACAGGTATGGTATAATAAATTATGGGATTTATCTATTTTATTTTTACTTTCATCATATTTTGCTTTAGTTTTGATACCCCCAAATTCGAAGCTATCTATTTACAACACCTGCTTTTCATAACCTATCATACTTTCATAAATCAGAGTCAATTTTCTGTAGGCGGTTTGTTTACGGGTACTTTGGCTAGTATATATATATATATATATGTATATATATATATATACGATATAAGATAGTATATAATTAATTATTATAGTAAAAATAATTATATATACATATATATATATATATATTAATTTGAAATATATATACTCCCATTTTCATACATTTATAATTTACTTAGTAATTTCAACAAATGTTACAGAGGAGTCAACTATATTAAACATGTGAAATGTACACTGACCTATGTAATTAGATGTAAGCAATAAGTTAATCGTCAGTTTAAATTGAAAATCTAGTCTAAATTATAATGTTTATAGGTGATACTGTATTTTGATCTTAGCCGAAAATTTTAATGTTCTACATTTTATTATTTGATACTTTTAAATAAATGAAAAAAAATTGCATATGGCGGGTAACGAAAAATCGGTTTTGTTTGCATAATTCGGAATATTCAGTTATTATTTATTCTTTATGAGAGTTGTATAATCCTCAAACAGAGAGGAGAATGAGTGCTCTTGATATTATTTAGGGAAGATGTGTACGATCTTCTATTTTTCCATTTCATGATACTCTTCGAGTTTACTTATGCCATCTATGGAGTATTCTCCGATATCTCCTCTATTTTAAAACGTTGACAAAATATCCGCCCGGTTTTCCTAATATAATCCCGGCAGGTATTAACGCTATTTCACAAAAAAAAAAAAACGTTGATACATTAATACGTCATAAAGTTTATGTCTGTTATCCATTATAGTTTCTTTAGGGAAGAGTGTTGCATATGATCATTTCTAATACAATTAATTAAGAATTATTATCTCATTCGTTTCGATAACCGTGAGGGGATGTTATTAAATCTATTTTTCATGAGATAATTAGACACTAACTCCACAAGTGTATCAGGGTGGGGGGGTCGATAGTGTTCGTTCATCATAATACAACCTCTCAATTCTTTATTCGACACTTTTAAATTTAGAGTTATATATGCGTTAACTGTGTTCCAGAGGTTTTTAAATAGTTGAGTGTAATTAACATCTATTTTTTAGTATATATATATATATATATATATATATATATATATATATATATATATATACATACATATATATATGTATATATATATATATTCATAAATATATATATATATATATATTTATAATACAACGTAATAGATGTATGGAATGATGTTTCCAACGTAATAGATGTATGGAAACTAAAGCCGCTTTCAGGACTGCCAGCAACCATTATAAGAAAGTAATAAAGAGCGCAAGATGGTTGTATGCTCAATCTGTTAAGTCCAAAGGAGCTGAGCAGCGGCTTGGTTCCCACCAGTTTTGGCAAACAGCAAACAGAATTCTGAACAGAAGCGTGTGCTCCATCCCAACTATCATCAATGGACCTGAGCTAATCTCGTCAGCATCAGACAAAGCCAAACTCTTTGTCAAGAACTTTGCAGCTAATTCTACCTTTTGCGATCAAGGCCGACAACCCCCAATATTTCCTCCTGTATCTGAAAACACACTATGTGATATACGTATATCTGTACGTGATGTTGCCAAGCTAATCAAAAACCTTGATTCCAGTAAAGCAACTGCCCCGGACGGTATTCCAATTATAGTACTCAAAAAACTTCAACCTGAACTAACGCCCATACTTACAAAACTATTTAAACGTTGTCTTAAGGAGAATAGTTTCCCATCTCCCTGAAAAATTTCATCAGTATGACCTGTATTTAAGAATTCAGGTGATCGCTCATCCCCCTCTCAGTACAGGCCAATAAGTCTCCTGTGCGTCATGAGTAAGTTGCTGGAATCTGTGTTAAATACAGAAGTAATCAACCATCTCAACAAAAATAACCTTCTTAGTGACACTCAATATGGTTTCCGTTCTGCTAGATCTACAGTAGATGTGCTTACAGTTATATCTCATAGGATTAGCAAATCTCTCGACGGAGGCAACATTTCTAGGGCAATTGCTCTTGACATATTTAAGGCCTTTGAAAGGGTATGGCATAAAGGTTTACTTCACAAGATCTCTAGCTATGGTATAGCTGGAAATATCTTCTCAATTATTAAATCATTTCTTTCTGATAGGTTCATAAGAGTAGTAGTTGAGGGGCAAAAATCAGAAGCCCACAGTATTAATGCCGGTGTCCCTCAGGGGTCCATCCTGGGCCCAACTCTTTTCCTGATATACATTAATGATCTTCCAAATCACATCCTTACATCATTTGTAGACATTTATGCTGACGACACTACCATTTATGGTAGCACATCTAAGACAGTAAACGACCAGGTTCTCTCCAATTCTCTCTCCTCTGATCGTGAGCATATAGTACAATGGGGAAAGGAGTGGCTGGTTACTTTTAATGCATCTAAAACCAAGCTTCTCTCTTTACATCATCAACATTCTGATCCCCATCTGGCATCAATTGAAATGAATGGCTCTCGTCTTCATGAGGCCTCAAGTTTTGACAAGCTTCTGGGCTTGACCATTACTCCTGATCTTAAATGGAACACGTACATCAAATCTGTTGCCAAGGCCGCTGGAAAAATGGTGGGATCTTTCTATCGATCCAGTAGATATCTCACTGCTGATGCAATTCTCTATTTATATAAGAGCCAGGTACGTCCAAGGATGGAATACTGTTGCCACATCTGGGCAGGAGCTGCTAGAAAGGACTTGTCCTGCCTTGATAGAGTTCAAAATAGACTTCGTGGCCTCGTAGATGTCCTTTTCTCTTCCTTGCAACCTCTATCTCACAGAAGAGATGTTGCGAGTTTGTCTCTGATGTATCGTTATTTTCATGGAAAGTGTTTGACTGAGCTTCAATCTATGGCTCTCCTCGCAAAACTATCACAAGAAACACTTGTCTAGCTGTAAACACTATCAATAATTCCCCCCCCACTCTTTATATGTGCCTAAACCTAAACCTAGATTCCATGAACAAAGTTTTTTTATTAGAACTACACGCCTGTGGAATTGTCTTCCGTTTTCCTGCTTTCCGGTTGACTACAAGATGGTTGTCTTCAAGTCTAACGTAAATAAGTTCTTGATGAGCCGTTCCATATAAGCTATCAAATTTAACAAATTTTCATTACTTATTATTATTATATTGTCCAATTTCTACTGTACACTCTTTAACCCTTATCCTTGAGTGACCTCTTGGCCTTGATAATGTGTTGATACCTATGAAAAAAAAAACAAGAAAAAGTCCAATGTGAACAAGTTCTAATTGAATCGTCCCCCTAAGTAATCCAAGTTACAAAATTCCCACTGTTTACTATGCTAAAATCACAATGACTAATGTATACCTATTAACCCTTATCCGTGAGTGGCCTCTGGGCCTTGATAAGTGGTGACACCCATGTAAAAAAATGTGCATATATATATATATATTCATAAATAAAAATATGTATGTTTATAATACATATGCATATATATATATATATATATAACTACTTAATTTACTCACATAAATTTTATATACGAAAGTATAAATTTATGCGTAAACGTTAAGTGTGTACTTCAAAAGTGCTCAATACGTAGATAGAGCTAGTTAGTAAGTTATAAAATATATATGGAGATTAAGCTACACTGAATATTCCGCGTTTCATCCACTCTAGGACTCTTCAGGCTTATGCGCGTATTTTGCGCAAAATTCGCGCATAAGTTTGCAGAGTCCTAGAGTGGATGAAACGCGGAATATTCAGTGTAGCTTAATCACCATATATATTTTATAACTTACTTTTTATATATATATATATATATATATATATATATATATATATATATATATATATATATATATATATATTCCTAAATTATTTTTACTGGAAAATGTATAAAACCTTCGACATTTTTTCATCTAAGTTTCTCATTTATTATTTGTTCTAGTGATTAAGATCTGTTTCCTTATTTTTTTAATCGACGAGTTTCAAAGTCGCGATAAGAAAGACGCTATTAATTGTTTTGCTATCTTGATTCAATTTTGTGCTTTTTGGGAAACTTGTTTATTTCAAAGTGTTATCATTTAATCGATAGGTAGATTAAATATAGGAAAAGAACAACGATTTATTTTCAGTAAATAACTGTCTTCAGTTTTATGTTCAAGACACATACTTCGAGCTTGTGATGAGGATAACCTGTGAGTTGGAATATTATATTATATACAAAACAATAGGCTACACCAGAGGGGTACTGAAATATCCATGTAGTATGCATTGCATTGCAAAACTTGTTACATTTATGAGTTGCGCATTTTGATCAATACATTTGGGTGCATCTGTAACGATTTTAAATTTAATTCTCAAATCAATCAAAAATATAATGCTAATTCGATAATGTATTAAAACAGAAAACAACACATCAAATATATATATATATATATATATATATATTGCCTCAATGCATTATTAACAAGGAATGTTTAATTATATATATATATATAAATATATATATATATATATATATATATATATATATATTCTACGAACTATTAACTAAGAATATTTAATCACTTTATATATATGAGTATATATATATATATTTTTATATATATATATGTGTATTTATGTATATATATATGCACACACACATATATATAGTATATATATTTATATATATGTATTTATGTATATATATAACCACATATATAATTTATACATATATATATATATATATATATATATATATATATATACTTACAAGTAAAGCCGACGTTACTCTGAATTGAATAATGATCAATAAATCGCTAACACTTTCATATTCTTATTGTAACTAGAATCGCTTACTTTGTCTATTTTTCAATGGAATCAGTAGATTGGCTGGCCTAGTTATGGATCAGTCGCGAGGCTTTTCCATGCGACCCAACAGTGATTTATTAAATTTGATCTTAAATGGAACACATACATCAAGTCTGTGGCCAAGGTCGCTGTGAAAATGGTGGGATCCTTCTACCGCTCCAGAAGATATCTCACTGATGATGCAATTCTCTATCTATATAAGAGCCAAGTACGTCTAAAGATGGAGTACTGCTGCCACATCTGGGCGGGGGCTGCAAAAAAGCCTATCCTGCCTTGACGGAGTACAAAATAGACTCCGTGGCTTGGTGGAGGATGCCCTTTTCTCTACCCTGCAACCTATTTCCCACAGAAGAGACGTAGCGAGCTTGTCATTGTTCTATCGTTACTTCCATGGCAGGTGCTCGTCTGAGCTCCATTCTCTGGTCCCCCCTCGCCAATCTTTCTAAAAAAACACCCGACTAGCTGAAACCAACGTCAATAATTTTCCCCACTCCCTATCTGTACCTAAATACAAACGTAGATACCATGAACAAAGCTTCTTTCTTAGAACTGCACGCCTGTGGAACTCTGTTCAGCTTGCCTGTTTCCCTCCCGACTTCGACCTGCATGTCTTCAACACAAACAAATTCCTGATGAACCACCCCCTAAGTAATGACACCTTACCAATTCTCCAATACTATTACTACACTATCCCTTTGATTACTGTACACACAATAACCCTTATCCCTGAGTGGCCATTGGTCCTTGATAAGTGGTGAACTCCATGTAAAAAACAAATAGAAACAATACAGCATAGTCTAGATTGCACTATAAAAAACCTACGGAGTATTTTATAAAGTTTGTGTTTTTTTTACAATAGACTAAATAAAGTTTAAAATGCAAAAAATTAAGTATTATGCTCTAATTGTGCTTGAGACAGAAACATTCATTTCGGACGCGGTCAGTCATTTCATAGAAACATACTGTTGATATTATATGCCTGCTCTTACTACTTGCCCAGCGATAATGGTTAGAATTTTTATATAAAATAAAAAGTTATGTATCATGCTGCATTTGTACTTTTTATGCAAACATTCATTCCGATTGCACCCCTGATGCATAAAAACAAACTTACCGTTGTTTTATATGTTAACACTTTCAGTTTGTGCGGTAATATAATATTCAAATGCACTTGTTATATTAGGGTCAGTAAGGTGTTATCTTTGGTAAAATTTGCCTGCTCTTTCTTTCATCAGATTGTTTCTAATATGTATTATCGATATCATCGAATACTTTCTGATAAGAAACCTATCTTAGAACACTGTGATGTACATGAACTACCTTCGTGTGGCAGTTCATAAAAATCTGCCCAGTCGATTTAAAATGAATATAGAACGATTGATAAACACGCAGAAAGACGAACGGACACATAAAGACTTCTTTTATAAAATTAGAGATGGAGATAATACATATAAAGGAGCAGCAAAAAGATTTGGTCAATTTTTTTATAGTTTTTTTTGCATTTGTAAAACAATATTAAGTTAACTTGAATGAAATTAATACTTAATCGTTCAGCATATATAATATCTTTCAAATATAACGAAAATGAATATATCCAAAGTTGACAAAAAATCAAATAACACATAATCAAATATTTTTAACACATTGTATAAGTGCATTCTTAAGGAGTCATTTCATCTTGCTACAATATTTCAACTGTAATTGTAACTAGAATCGCTTACTTTGTCTATTTTTCAATGGAATCAGTAGATTGGCTGGCCTAGTTATGGATCAGTCGCGAGGCTTTTCCATGCGACCCAACAGTGATTTATTTAATTTGATCTTAAATGGAACACATACATCAAGTCTGTGGCCAAAGTCGCTGGGAAAATGGTGGGATCCTTCTACCGCTCCAGAAGATATCTCACTGATGATGCAATTCTCTATCTATATAAGAGCCAAGTACGTCTGAAGATGGAGTACTGCTGCCACATCTGGACGGGGGCTGCAAAAAAGCCTATCCTGCCTTGACGGAGTACAAAATAGACTCCGTGGCTTGGTGGAGGATGCCCTTTTCCCTACCCTGCAACCTATTTCCCACAGAAGAGACGTAGCGAGCCTGTCATTGTTCTATCGTTACTTCCATGGCAGGTGCTCGTCTGAGCTCCATTCTCTGGTCCCCCCTCGCCAATCTTTCTAAAAAAAACACCCGACTAGCTGAAACCAACGTCAATAATGTTCCCCACTCCCTATCTGTGCCTAAATACAAACGTAGATACCATGAACAAAGCTTCTTTCTTAGAACTGCACGCCTGAGATAATACATATAAAGGAGCAGCAAAAAGATTTGGTCAATTTCTTTTTAGTTTTTTTTGCATTTGTAAAACAATATTAAGTTAACTTGAATGAAATTAATACTTAATCTTTCAGCATATAGTATATCTTTCAAATATAACGAAAATGAATATATCCAAAGTTGACAAATATTTATTAACAAAAAATCAAATAACACATAATCAAATATTTTTAACATATTGTCAAAGTGCATTCTTAAGGAGTCATTTCATCTTGCTACAATATTTCAACTGATCGAAAACTTTATTCTTAAGCAGCCATTCAATATTATTACAATATTTCAACTAATTAAAAGGCGCCCCAAGAATCCGGCTCCTTGCAGGTTAGTTGATATCAACTCGCGGGTTCCTAATTTCATTAATGTTTTAAATGGTTAAAACAAAGGAATTGACTAATGATATGTGCCGGGGCATCACAACAAGGCATACATATGGAAAATGGTACAATGCAATAGTTGCAGAACTAAATTTGGTGGTGAGTATAGTTGTGGCTATAGTGAAAAATTGGGAAACAACGGGTTGTAAAATTATAAATCTTTTTAGAAGTGGTCCGTGACTTTATCTTCCAGCAAGACAATGATTCCAAGCACAAGACATAAATACTATGAAATGTTCAAAGATAATAAGAGTAGTATTCTACAGTGCCTTATTCAGTCACCCAAACTAAACCTTATGAAAACTCCGCGAAAAACTTTAAATTAAGGGTTCCTGCAAGAGATCTTAAGATTATCCTGGAATTCAAGAAGGTTTTCGAACAGGAATGGCTGAAACTACCAGCACGTCCTTGTAAGAAACTAGTAGGCAGTTATAGAAAGTGGGTGGAGTCTGTAAGGTTGAACTGAGGATATAAAACTTTTGCATATGAGTATTTTGATTCTAAATTAATAATTTTTTGTCAACTAAGTATATCTTCATTTTAATTTTAGTTTTAGATAGATAATATCTGTTTTAATATTGAGTGTAAATTTATTCAAATTAACTTGATGTTTTCTTTAGAAATACGAAAAAAAAACAATGTACATGATATAAATAAACAATGTACATATATAAATAAACATAATATTTTCATATGTGTGTGTGCGTGTGTGTGTGCGCGTGTGTGAGTGTGCATGTGACTGCTGCATTTTTCCAGATGATCGCCGTAACTTGAATGACACTGCATTCTCTTCGCAGGTTTGCACATCTTGAAGCAGATGTTGCATACAAAGTGAACAATTTCCACTGAATTTATTTTTCTGGAAGTTTTAGGGTATCATATGTCTTCTCTTACCAGCAGTAGATTGCATACATTGCTGCATATTAAAAGCACCGTTTGGTTCAGACCGATAGGCGAACACTTGATCTGAACAGGCGTGTTGCTTGACTTAAGATGGATGACGTAGCCAGCTTTAAACAGAAACACTCCTTCACCAGTATTGCATTTCCAGCTCTGTGTATAATGGTTAAGACCATCAATTAAACATTTGCAAAGTTCTCGCTTGATTGTTTTGGGACTGATTTCTTTTCTCTGAAGCATCACAACTTTTACATACTAGCTTTCGCCACTTCGGCCTTGGCAGTCTAAGATCCCCTCTCGTGTCGATGTTCATTGGCATAACTTTCAAGTTGTTTTTCATACAGTTCCCATACCACTACCTAGGCTCACGCTGAGAGCGGTTGTCATTTACCATCTCCTTATAAAAAATTGTTTGGGCAGTTAAACATCCTTCGTTTGAACCACGTGGTCATTTCAACATATGTAAGATTTGGTTACAAGAGCCTCAACACTGGAACAACATGTCGTCACAAGGGCCTCAGTGTCGAGTTCTTCTGCTTATAACTTGATGTATAAGATACGTCTCAACATTTTTCCTGCAATCTTCCAAGTCATTAAATGTGGCTTAATGGAATTGTCATGTCACGATTAATAAAATAGTGTGGTTAGCACACAGATCTTGTAAAGGTAAATCTTTGTCCGGTCTGTGATGCCACGTTCAGACCACACTAGTCTCCAAACCTTCCTAAAACTAAGCGACTTTCTGAATTTGTCAGTGGATTTTAGTCTCGGAAGAGATATCTGTCGACAGACGAATCGACTACCGATAGCGAAGCACCACAACCCATGTTTAGTTTCGCGTATGACTGATAGGAGTAAACATCCACATTGATTTAGACGGACTTATTTCAGACAAAAGGCAGTGCAGGAGTCAGTAAAGCGATCTATTATCTGTTGCATATAAAGCCTCTGTATACGGAAAAACGGCATCGTCTCAATATAGTAGCTGCTAAACTAATACATGATGAAGCTTAGTTATGTCATTAAACATTTTTTAAGATTAAAAATGCGACCTGCGGTTCGACATAAAAAATATAGAGGACGCGCAGGGACAGAAATATCACCCTCTTTGACACCGTTGTTAACTGGGATTCCATCAGACAATTTGCCGTTAAAGAGACGAAAACTTTCCTGCTTCTGTGCATTTCTTTGAATAGTTTAACAAAGGTTAAAGTACACCCTACTTTTTCTAAGATAAAGCAGATAGAATTCTGTTTACATTGTCAAATGTTTCAGTTAGATCACCAAACACTTAATACAGCAGAATCTGTTGTTCAATTCATTACTCCTGGACTTGCCGGACCGAAATAATTATATCCATAGTCTCTCTGCTAGCCCTAAAGCCACTTTATTTCTTTGGAACAGCATTAGGACAAACATCCGCCATTAGCCTATTTACTAGAAATCGTTCAAAAGTTTTCTATGCAGATTCCAACAGCATGATCCCACGGTAATGGCCAAAAACATTATTCTGTCCTTTTTCTTTAAACAGGGTCACCAAACACCATCAATCAATCCCTGTGCCCAGATATCTTCAATAAAACCGACGATAGCAATAGCTATATTCACACGTCCAATCTTAAGAGTTTTCACTGGAGATCAAACCAGGTGCTTTGCCATCGCTAACTTGTGATATAGCCAACTGCACGTCATCAAGACTAGGCAAATAATCCACCCTGAATCAACATCACATGGTGATAGGTTATGAATTGCGTCAGCATTCCCTCCTGACGGATCGTGAAACACATCAGTAAAGTGCTTCTGTCAGCTTTTCTAACATATTTCCTGGATCCTTCATGACAAAAGAATCAACATTTCAATATCAGGGCAGATATTGAGAAATAGTAGGACCAAATACTTGGTGGAAGTGTCCATAACAGTCCTCCGAGTCGTTTGTATCTATAGCCTTTTGGATCTTCTCTGTTGTATTCGTCAACCATCGGTTCTTCATTTTTCTTATCTCACGTAACACTATGGTTTTGACCTCTTTGTATTTTCGCAAATAAGTTATATGTTCAGAATAATTTTCACGTAGTAAATATTCATAAAGACCCTATTTATTCATAAACGATTAATCGCAATTGATTAAAATTATTTTCGCTGAACCAATCCCATTCTTATTTTTTTTTGAAACCAAGAACTTCTGCACAACCAGAATAAACCCGTCTTGAATTTCACCCCCCCCCGCCATCAAATGCAAGATTTTCAAGCATTTCCCCCATACTTCTTTTGACTTAAGGCAACTTTAACTTGGCGGCATATATACTTCCTCAGATGCAATAGAAATCACAATTCTTCCTATCGATCGAAAGTGATTTTTTAGCGACGAAATCAAGTTCAAAAGCATAGGAAGTAATGGTAGGTAATACGTCCCTCGAATCAATTTTTTACTTACAAAAGTTAACTGTTTGAAAAATAATACTCGCATGCATATATCTCAGTTTCATTCCGTTATTTTGTACTTAAAAATAATTACGGTGTATTTAATACCTAAGGTATGTTAATAATAAATAAGAATTTTGCAATAATTAAACTATAAAATTTAGCGTATTTTATTAACAAGCGTAACCGGGTGGCCTGCTTGTATATTTATAAAAATCAGAACACTTGTGAAGACTCATATACTAAACGAATGTATTTATCTACAGACAATACAGTTGGTATATAGGGTATTTCGACATGTGGAAAAAATTAATCGGTTTACATCCAAAAAAAATGGCGTCAAAAATTTTTTAAATATTGTATTTGGACGCCATTTTTTTCTGTTTGTAAACTGTTTCACGAGGTTTGAAAATACTTTATAAAGATCGCGTCAAGATTGTGGAATGGAGATTGTATTTTATTCACAGTCTTTAGGTTTTGGTTTCAGTCTTAGTTCGAGTACTTTATTTATTTACAAGAACTGAACTGTTAAAAAATTGTATATTTGCATACGCATATCTCAGTTTCCTTCCTTTTTATTTACTTTAATTTTTAGGTAGAATGTAACATAACTTAAAATACCGGACAACGCCAGGTACATCTAGTCGCAAATAAATTCAGTTTGTTTATATTATTCGTTCGTCTGTTGTGATATTTAAACACACAGTGTATATCGTTTCAGCTCGCATATTGGACAAGGCAACCAGCAATTATATATACGATTGACAATACAAGAGACGTCGTCTTACATGAACTAAACGAACTAAAACCAAGTAGACAGGCATATAATGACTGTTATTTAAATAGCGAAGCAAGCATTTATCTTTTAATGCATGTTTATATAAGTATAAAAAAACACTTTTAGCGTTTTCACCAAGTGAAGAGACACCTGTGTAATGTACTTATATAAAATGGACGTTTGTCTATATATATATCTCTGCGTAAGTACAATCGGTACGGACTCCAAACGTATATACTGATTAAAAAATAACATTCCCACATAAATGTACACGTGTTTGAAGAACACTCCATAGATTTTTATTGTAATGATTTTGTAAGTAGCGAAAACTTATAATCCAAAAAGATCACGAGAGAAAGTCTTATTTTGACCAAATTTTACACGGTCATATTGCCACACCTAACATATATATATGACATATATGACATATATAAGTCGTTTCAACGTATAGCTTGAGGGCCCAACTTATAATGTCCACAGTAAGATATTTGATGAGACAGGAGCGCGTTCGAAATGAATGTTCCCCGACGAAAGCACTTAATAAATAGATTTGATTTAGAAATAGAAGATTTCAACAATTCCACTGACAATAAAATATGAGAATCGTAGTACATTTTTTTTATTCTTATCCAATCGTGAGACATATCGGGTCTCCCTGCTGGTGCCATTGAAAATGTTTTTTTTTCATCAAGGATATGTAAGTATATACAACGCAATATATTTTATTCTACAAAAGACAAGTGAACATAAAATACATGGAATCACTATAAAGGTGACATATACAAATCACGGAAAATAAAAAGAAAATAATAGTATATAACTTAAAGAGAAGACGGGCGCAGAATTGGGTAGTAACAGATGGCTGTATTAAAAATCACTTTCGTTTAATTCTTTAAAATTTTGAAATTTTCAGTAAGAAACAGCATTTTATAGATAATAGCGTTAATACCAAATTTGGAAGGTTGGTATGTAAAATCTTAACTGATCAGGCGAGGTGATAGTTTCTTTTTTATCTCGACGTTTCCCTTTTTATTTGCTGCTGCAGAAAAATGACAGTTGTTCAATGTAGCCATTAGAGAAAATAAATTTATTTTCAAAATCTAGCACCGTAGATGTAGTAACGTAAAATGTATAGATGCAAAGACTGAATTAGACGCATTTACAATTTTTCTGTGAAAATAATGCTTCACTAAATACCTGTTGAATCACTGGATAATAAGTATATAGAAAATTGCGACACACTAAGTTTATCTATTCATTACATTCAATGTTCACTTTAAAGAGAATTTAATGGTTGTAGGAAGGTGTTAAAATGAAAATAGTACATATAGAGTGAGATATAAGTTATACACCAATATCTGTATGTATGTATACCTATCAACTCTGAGAATCATCACACAACCATACACACACATACACATGTATATACATATATATATATATATATATATACAGAGAGAGAGAGAGAGAGAGAGAGGGCGAGAGAGACAGACAGAGAAAGAGAGAGAAATTTCAATGTCTTTTTGTAAGCGCGTAGATCTAGAAGGATCTGAAATAAACTGTACTGTCCATTTTGGTTCTACAGACTAGGAACTTAATATTTAGGGAATTCAACCATGGAGGGGGGGCAAATATGATTTTATTTTTAGAAAATGACATAACTGTTAAGGTTGGTTGGTTGTTTTTGTTTTACGGCATATCAACCCTTTTTAGGTTATTTAATGCCGAATCCAAATATTTTGAAGAAACATTTTTTAATATAATATATTTGTTGCTTTCAAGTCGGTATCTTTTTAACCCATAGTTGGGACCCTAACAGGTACTACCACTCAGCGTCAGAGTTTACCTAGGAGCAATGGCAATTAAAGGGTGGCTCCACACTCCCCAGAGCCCGCAAGCTCGGGCCTCACCATAGGATATAGTTTAAGGTCATATCCAGGGGTCAACATTGGAAAAATGAAACATGACAGGCGTTGGTCCCCTGACATTGCATCTTCTTTCTTATTCTCTCTCTCTTCCCCTCTCTTTCTCTCTCTCTTTCTATCTCTCTTCGCAAATATGTTAAACTGCGTTAATTTGGAGTCTTGATTTCCATTTGCCTTTATTTCAAACTATATGGAAACCATTCAATTGGTAAATAATATTTTTTTGAAAAAATAGATACATATATAGGTGTGTACATAATATGGATTACTGTTAAATTCTGTAAATTTAATAAAATATATTTTCTTTAATTTAAAGTATCTTGTAATATTTTAAGTATGTAACAGACTTTATTCTAGTGTTTTTTGTAATTTAAAATATTCGGTTTTCTCTACAATGAAGTTTCTACCATTTATTTTACTTGAATAGATTATATATAGAGTAAGAGTAACACATTATAAGGGCAATTGCAAGAAAATGAAATAAATGAATAAAACTTAATTAAATTAACATTGGTATATTGACACTATAACCTATGATTTGCTCTAAAGTACGACGGAACTAAAATTATAGCTTTTAGAAATGTACTATTTTTATATAAACACAAATGAACACTGATTAATTATTAATACTATATAAGTATTATAATTAGTTTTGAAAGGTAGTGGAAATGTAAGTGTGATATTTATATTTTTTCCAAAATAAAATAAGAGGTTTTGCATTATAAATGAAACAGGTTATTAAACATATCTTAACGCATAAACAAATAAATATCGGTTCAAGGAAGATAACCGTGGAAGGATTATATTAATTTAATGTCTGTTTTTCGATACTAGGATAAACGTAATAGAATTAGTACGACCTCCACAAGCTGTTACGTAGCACTAACATTATTTTATTTTAGTAATGGTTTATTAACTAATCAAATATTCAATTAATATTTTTCAAGGTATCAGATTTGTATCACAAAAATATAGACATTGTTGTATATTCTTTCATTGAGGGATGATTTTCTCATTGATTAAATAGAGATGTACATCATATTGAGATTTTGCTAATTTAGTTTCCTATTTTCCCTTTAATTGTAATATACCATTTATACAATTTATTCGACTAACTAAAGGTTGGGTTTTATAATCAATATTTTAAGAATAAAATTAGTTACGGTTTTGATGGACTTATCACTCCTATGTATGAAAAATTAAACACGAAATACTTTGGAAATATAATTTTAGCACATATCAAAAAGACCTAACATCTGAATTTAAAATATGCTTTCCTTCTTGTAACAGCCATTCAATAGCCTTTAATAAATAAAGTTCCTATTTCTAGTCTCATAATTCAAAAATCTCTATTTTCGGTTTCTACTTTTTGTTCTCATGAGAAAATATTATAATAATAATTTTTCATGTGTTTTTGAAGGAAATCTTTTTCCTATAACGATCTCCCGATCACCTTTAATCAATAAGGACTTTATTTTTCGTTTTATAATCTTAAAACATCGCTATTTCCTTTTCCCCTCTTTGTACTTTGCAAAAATATTAATTTATGTGATTATATGGGTCTCTAATAAGTGAATTTTTCAAAGAAACAAATATACGACGTACCATACAAGCAATAAAATGATGTAAATATTATTTAACTATACTTGTTGTGCTTGATTATTTATAGTTCGTATATCTTCTCTAAAATTAAAATAATTTTGTTGAATCAAAATAATCTGACAATTTTTTAAATCAATTTTATAGAATATGTACTTCACTATATATAGATTTTAAAATAAAACGATACACACAAACACACACATACGCTCACATTCCTACACACATATATATATATATATATATATATACATATATATATACATATATACACACGCACAGACATATATATATATATATATATATTTATTCGATTGGCAAAATTTTAGAATAATTATAAAGAAGTGAACCATCGCGTGAATTCAATAAACTAAAAAATGGAAAACGGGGTGAGGAAAAGAAAAAAATATATATATAATGGGGCAAGTTATATGTACAATTCAATAAAATAAATAAGTCGATTTAAAACGATCGTTAAAATATACCCAACGAACGAAAAGCGTTTTGGGTATATTTTAACGATCGTTTTTAATCGACTTATTTATTTTATTGAATTGTACATATAACTTGCCCCATTATATATTTTTTTTTCTTTTTCTCACCCCGTTTTCCATTTTTTGGTTGATTGAATTTACGCGATTGTTAACTTCTTTATAATATATATATATATATATATATATATATATATATATATATATATATATATACATACTACTAGCCTGGAAAGAGCACAATAAAGACAACAAAGAAAAAAATGTAGAAACGCTGAGCTAAATTTATCCCAAATAAGCAACACTGAAGCTGTCTTGCCATGACATGATATAAAAAATATTATAGATATGATCATTTAGGCACATTTCGACATATATTTTGGTTTTGTAAAATACAGGTTATTTATTAAACAATTCTCCTAAAAGTTTAACCATAATATAGTTTTATAATATTCACACAGTCTGCAAATCTTCATGTAGTTTCGTCCCATAGAACCAAAGATATAAGATTCAATATTCCATTACGCTACGAGTATAGATATGTCCACACACAGACATATATATATATATATATATATATATATATATATGTGTGTGTGTGTGTGTGTGTGTGTGTGTGTATATGTATATATATATATATATATATATATATATGTATCATAAGGTTTTAGGGATATAAAATGTAAATATTGCAATTAAGAAGGGAGGACTTTTATGATTCGTGATTTAAAATAAATTTGTATATATATATATATATATATATATATATATATATATATATATATATATATATATATATATATACATTCCTTTCATCCTCTCTCCAAAAAGGGGGTAAAAGGGGAAACAGGAAAGGAAAGAAAGAGAAATATGGAGCCAGCTGACCTTTTCACCCTTTTATTTTTGTTCCTTCCTTCTTTCCTTTTTTTTGGAGAGAAGATTAAAGGGATATATACATTTCTATATGTACACATTTACTTTTAATCATTAATCATAAGTCTTCCCTTCTTAATTGCAAAATCTTCCCTTCTTAATTGCAAAATCTACAAACTTGAATTGATGTTTATTAAGTATTTAGACAAGTAGAACCTTTTAAACTGGTCTTCCTTGCAGAAATTGAAAGTCTGCTAATTAGTCCAAGTGATAGAATTGATACTTCGCGGTCATCGCATTTTTTGTTTGTTTGTCAACCCTTTCACGACTGTGCATGCTCTAGTCGTCCACACAAAATGTGAATAAGTAGAACTAAAAAAGTTGCAAAGTGTCAAGCTGACCTCATGGTTATTGTATGTGTCTCACTTTATTTAGTTTTTGCTTTGATCTTAGCTCGATTATATTTTTTGTATTTACAAATAGTAAAATGTTTAGAAAAAAGAACATAATACTCACATACACACGTCTAAATCAAGACCGTCTTAAAAGACAAGATGGCCGGTGGGCAAAAATAATTTAATCTGCTGACGTCATCACGGGTAGTCCATTAGTTGTTTCTTTACACCGGTAAACACCGGTAGTAACTCGTGGATATCTCCATTAAACAAAGTAAGTTTTAACGTGCTCCCCCCCTGTATTTAACACGATGTAACTATAATTTAATTCAATATTATCATCCTAAGTTTTTTACCATTCAAAAGAAGCGTCAAATAAATTGCTAATATTAAAAAAAAATTTTTTACAGCATACAAAACTAATGAAAATGCGAGACAACATCGACTCTTTTGAAGAGACGATTTTTTAAAGCTGTTGACACGTTTTAAAAATTTAGCAAAAATTAATTTTCCTGAAATTTTCAATATTTAAAAATAAATTATGCCGGTTGATAACATTTTTAAACTTTTTTTTAAAGCTAGAAAGATAAAATTTAAAAATACTTTATATATATATATATATATATATATATATATATATATATATATATATATATATATATATATATATATATATGAAACTTAAAAGTAAAAAAAAAAAAAAAAACGCGCGTTCATTTCGGGTTTGTATTACTGTACACAGATTCGAAAAAGTTGTCAAAAAACAAATATATGACAAATAAATGTTATCAAAATCAAGATAAGTTACTTTTCTACCAAACTAGATATATTTTTCGTGTTTTTATTCAATGTAACATGTTTATTCAGCTCCAAAAACAAGGTGTTATAAATAAAAAAAAACTAGAAAAAATATGTCAAGCTATGTCACGGTAACATATATTGAGCGAGTTTTTTTTACAGTATTTTAACCAGTTTTTTATTTATAACACCTTTTCCCAAACTTACCGTGTTAAAGAGGGAGTCAGACGCCATCTTGAAATTTCCGGGTTTGTATTACTGTACACATAGATTCGAAAAAGTCAAAAAATAAATGTCAAACAAATAAATGTTATCAAAGGCAAGATAAGTTACTTTTCTACCTAACTGGATATATTTTTTGTGTTTTTATTCAATGTAACATATTTATTCAGCTCGAAAAACATACAGTGTTTACCGATGTATTGGAAAATTTAAAATGGCGGCCGACTCTTTCTTTAACACGGTAAGTTCGGAAAAAGGTGTAATAAATAATAAACTAGACAAAATACTCTTAGAAATTTGCTCAATATAAGTTACCGTGACATAACTTGATATATATTCGGTGGTTTTTTAATAGTATTTTTAAAAACAGTAATGAATTTTCCGAACTCAATATTTTTCAATTTTTTAACTTTAAAAATCTATCAAAATTTTTTTATTGATTCTATTTTTACGATATTTTCAGGGTCAATGTGAAATTTTATGTTCTTTCCAATAAACCGAATATAATATTTTAGACAAACGTTTTTTTTTTAATTCACGCCCCCCCAAGTGTCACCCATTTTTAACTTTCTCTTAAAAAGTAAATAATTAATTTATGTCGGAGTTTTATATATCACAAATTGAAGAGAAAAGGTCAATAAATAATATATTCAAATTTAAAACAAAAAAAAAAATGCCTTTTTAAGAAATTTACCTGTAAAGTCCGAAGTTTAAAACCTTTTAAAAAAAAAACACATTGTTTTTTTTGTTTTTTTTTAATAAAACCTTGGTCCTTGCTCCTTTAATTGAAAAAAAAAATTAGGGCTTGAATTACATTTTTCGAGGAGTTATTAGCTTGGAAAGATGGGGTGGAATTATTCACTATTTTCACGAAATTTCTGACACTGCTATCGGTAAACACTGTATGGTTTTCGAACTGAATAAACATGTTACAATTGAATAAAAACACGAAAAATATGTCCAGTTTGGTAGAAAAGTAACTTATCTTGCCTTTGATAACATTTTCATTTAATTATATTAAATAAACTTCAAGTTTACTACAAATCAAATCGTGTTCCTTCACTTTTTAAAAATGTAATGTATAAGTAATTAAAGAACGCATTCTAATCTTTAAAATCTATAATACAACAAAATATTCAATTGCTTATAATACTTAAACAAACAACTTGTGTTTTATTATTTTTTTATTATTAATATTAGATGAGTTTCAGTATAAATCATCGTGTTCTTTCTTTATTTCAATCCAATTTTGAAGTTTTGTAACGCTGTCTGTAAAAATTACTGTTCATTATTGACAGTCTAAGAGTTCCACATATCTTGCTTGTTGGGACCTCGGCGATGACGTCATTTTTTCAGCTGACCGGCCATCTTTATAACGAAGGCCACGTCTAAATCCCCCCTTTTTTCTACATGTTTTTAAAATGCGTCAACCTTTTCATTAAAAACGAAACTCATGGAGATATATCTAATGAGCACTAGCCCGAAACTCGACAAAGTGGTTTTAGTTATAAGTTCGTGTGCAATATAAAAGCGACATCAGATTAAATTTTTAAAATATATTATTTTGCACTGCATCTTATGCGAATGCAGATTTTGAACTATTAGAAATACTGAAAACGCATGTTCGAATGTGAATCCCAAGAGTGGGTTATTAACCTTAACTGTTATGTACATAGAAATATATGGAACAGTCGATTCTGTGTAGATATGATGCGTATAATCTCTCAAAAACTATACATTAACGGATTAAAATATCCTTTTATGTGTATTGCGTTCGATTCTCATTAAAATATTTCCAATCCACGCATTAAGCTCTACTTCGGGTTTGAGCAGTGTTAAATCATATACGAAACGGACAAAATAAGTAGACAACATATCTTTACACACACACACACACACACACACACACAAACACACACACACACGCACATGTATATATATATTTATATATTATACATGATATAAATAAGCATGGCAAATAATATATATATATATTTTTTTTTTACGTTCAACTAATATGACAGAAATATTTTTTTTGCTCCTACCTAACTTATCCTATATGAGCTTCCGCGGCTGCGCTTGCTAACACCACTGCATTTATATTTGCCCTCTATCGGCCCCACAACAGCGGAGTTACTACCTTTAAGAGCATATCTGAGAAAATAGACCACATACTGTCTGCACATCCCTCGGATAACATCCACATCTGTGGTGACTTGAACGCCTATAAGGTGGAATGGCTGACCCATTCAAATAAGACAGAAGATGAGGGGAGGTTCTGTCATGATTTTGCCATTGCTTATGACCTCAGTCAGATTGTTCGCGAACCCACCCGTATGCCCGATACACCCGGTCAATATGCAAGCCTCCTAGACCTTTTTCTCTCAACTTCCCCTGAGCTATGTTCATGTTCCGTTCATTCTCTTCTAGGATATTCCGACCACTCTATTGTATCAGTTAAGATAAAAACGAAATGGAATAAGTCCCCAGACGTACCCCTCCACCCTACTGTATACCTATACTCTATGGTTGACGTGGATAGCTTCCGTTCATTCATATCTGATTTACCTCTGCACTCCATTTTTAAAAAGGAAGTGTCCTCTATAGTATCAGATCTGACCGAATGGTTAATTGTAGGCATATAATAATTCATACCATCTAAAATATTCCAACAAAAATCTAACAGCCAGCCATGGTTCCCCCCAGAATGTGCTGCTGCTATCGCGCACAGAAATCACTTTTTCCATAGCTACCATCATAATAGAGGCACTGAGACTAAAGTTGCTTTCAGGACTGCCAGCAACACCTGTAAAAGAGTAATAAAAAATGCAAGAGAGCTATATGCCCAGTCTGTTAAATCCAAGGTAGCTGATCAGCGGCTTGGTTCCCACCAATTTTGGCAAATAACAAATAGGATCCTGAACAGAAGTGTGCGTTCCATCCCAACCATTATCAATGGACCAGAGGTCATCTCGTTAGCATCAGACAAGGCCAAACTATTTGCAAAGAACTTTGCAGCTAATATTACCCTATGCGACGAAGGCCATCAACTCCCCATATTTCCTCCTATAACAAGAACACGCTTGGTAACATACAAATATCCGTGCATGAGGTCGGCAAGCTAATCAAGAACCTTGATTCCAGTAAAGGCATCCCAATTATAGTGTTAAAAAAGCTTCAACCAGAACTTGCTCCCATACTTCCGAAACTGTTTAAGCGCTGCCTAAAGGAGAAGTGCTTTCCGACTCCCTGGAAGACCTCATCAGTATGCCCTGTATTTAAGAATTCAGGTGATAAGTCATCTCCCTCTTAGTACTGACCAATAAGTCTCCTGTGTGTTATGAGTAAGATGCTGGAATCCATATTAAATAGAGAAATAGTCATCCACCTCAGCAGAAACAACCTTCTTAGTGACACACAATATGGTTTCCGCTCTGCAAGATCTATCACAGATGTGCTGACGGTTATATCCCACAGGATTAGTGAATCTCCTGACAAAGGCTTCCTTTCTAGGGCAATTGCTCTTGAAATATCAAAGGCCTTCGACAAGGTATGGCATAAGGGTCTACTTCACAAGATTTCCAGCTACGGTATAACTGGAAATGTTTTCTCAATCATTAAATCATTTCTCTCCGATAGGCTCATAAGAGTAGTGGTCGATGGACAAAAATCAGAGGCCTGCAGTATTAATGCTGGAGTCCCTCAGGGGTCAATCCTGGGCCCAACTCTCTTCCTGATCTACATCAATGACCTCCCTAAACACATACCTAAATCATTCGTTGACATCTATGCTGATGACACGAACATCTATGGCAACATATCAAAGGGTGTAAATGACAAAGCTCTCTCTGATTCTCTCTCCTCTGATATCGAGCGCGTGGTTCAGGGGGGAAGACGTGGTCGGTTACCTTTAATGCATCTAAAACCAAACTATCCTTACATCATCAACGCTCTGATCCCCATCTGGCATCAATTGTGATGGATGGCTCTTGTCTGGGAGAGGCCCCATGTTTTGACAAGCTTCTGGGTTTGACCTTTACTCCTGATCTGAAATGGAACACGTACATCAAGTCTGTCGCCAAGGTCGCTGGAAAGATGGTGGGATCCCTCTACCGTTCCAGAAGATATCTCACTACTGATGCAATTCTCTATCTATATAAAAGCCAAGTACGTTAAAGGATGGAATACTGCTGTCATATTGCGGCAGGAGCTGCTAAAAACAGCCTATCCTGCCTTGACAGAGTACAAAATAGACTTTGTGGCTTAGTGGGGAATGCCCTTTTCTCTACCCTGCAACCTCTCTCCCACAGAAGAGACATTGCGAACCTATCCTTGTTTTATCGATATTTCCATGGCAGGTGCTCGTCTGAACTCTAATCTCTGGTCCTATCTTGCCAATCTCTTCCGAAAAACACCCGTCTACCCGAATCCATTGTGAAAAATATCCCCCACTCTATATCTGTGCCTAAATCAAAACGTGGATTCCATGAACAAAGCTTCTTTCTTAGAACTGCACGCCTGTGGAACTCTGTTGTATCTGCCTGCTTCCCACCTGACTACAACTTGGATGTGTTCAATCCAACGTTAACAAATTCCTAATGAACCGCTCTTTTAATAAACACTTTATCAAATCTCCACACTAACGTAATGTACTTGCAATAACCCTTATCCCTGAGTGGCTTCCGGGCCTTGATAAGTGGTGACCACTGTGTAAATATATATATTGTTAGTGTGGAGATGGGATGAAGTGTTATATATATATATGTATATATATATATATATATATATATATATATATATATCAAAAACGACATTATTTTGCACGAACCTAATATATATATATATATGTATCTATATCTATCTATCCATCTATCTATATCTATATCTGTATATAATTCTGTCTGTGTATGTGTGCGTATTTTGTGCTTGCATGGTTAGGTGTGTGTGTTGTGCTTGTATGCTTATTTGTAGGTATGTATGTATATGTATTAAAATTTGTTTCCTTTCACATATTTGTAATCAATGCCTTTTTGATCTTTGAGTAGCAATTATTCAAAACCTGCTTTCATTTTCCCCACCAACGCTCACGTACTTCATTCTTTTGCGGAGAATGCCATTTGTTTTGGATGGAACCCTTTTGAACTTTTTCATTAGGTTGATTTTATGTACACAATGTAACCTATCACTACGTTCACACCTACGTACGTGCACGAATAATAGTACAACTATTTTGCAGTTTCCTTCATAACTTCGTCAATTATAAGAATCGAACGACTTTTTCTACAGAATACAATTTTACTCGCATATATCGAGAATCCTCGTTTGTTATATGTCACCAGTCAATCTCAAAGCAATTTGTTACTGCGGAACGTTATATTGATTTATTCATATTTCATATTATTTGGCTGTAAAATATATTCCAAGTCCCGGTTACTCAAGACACATGCACAATAAATGATTTTATGATTAAAGGCTGAAAAGCTAACTCTAACTTCACCAGTAGAGAAAGGTTAGTACATAAATCTTTGCTAAATATATTTGAGCAGCGCGAGTTCTCTTCCATTGTATATATATATATATATATATATATATATATATATATATATATATATATATATATATATATATATATAGAGAGAGAGAGAGAGAGAGAGAGGGAGACATATATATATATATATATATATATATAGAGAGAGAGAGAGAGAGAGAAAGAACGGAAGAGAGCTCGCGCTGCGCAAATATATTTAGCAAAGATTTATGTAATAACCTTTTTCTCTTGGTGAAGTTAGAGTTAGCTTTACATCCTTTAAACATAAAATCATGTATTGTACATGTATCTTGAGTATATATATATATATATATATATATATATATATATATATATATATATATATTATATTATATTATATTATATTATATTCTGATCTAATGTTTTAGTGATACAAAATATGTAGGGTATGTTTATAAAAGTATATTGAGTACCGCATTCATTTAATTGTGACATTGTATATTGTAAGGTATTTTTTTTTACTTCTATTTTGCTTTAATAACTTCTATTATTCGTGAAAAATCATTGTTTCAGCAGTTGGTCAGCAGCGGGTCTATTGCGTTATTAAATGAGTGTTACAAATCTAAACATAGGTATTTTAAATGTACAAATTGCATGTATTTCTTTTTTTTAAAACGTGCTTACATGACCATAGTTAGATAACTTTGTATTGGTATATTTAATGCTGGTTCATGCAACAGTTAAGTAAAATCATTTGTGAAACATTTGTAGCTTCGGAAGAGGTAATGGTCAAAACAAAGTAGTCATATTAATGAAATGTGTATAAACAAAATTATACAACCTAGGAACTCGGCGTGTATTCCGGGGCTTTAATTGCTTTTAATCCTTGCTCCCAAACTGAATTGATCTCATGATATTTATAGGTTATCGGTTAATCCATGAGCACATCAGCTTAATATATAACAACCATTTTTTATGCATATACTAAGAGAGCAGTTAATTGTTTGGTGTTGACGTAAATAAAGTAAACATATTAATTTTCATTTGGATTTTAATTTTTCAGTTTCACATTTGATATCTTACGTGCCCATCGTGTAAAAACACGTCTAACAATCAATCTATAGTTTTGTCTCTAGAATATCATATTATATTTTCTTATTTTATCACATGTCATTTGTGGGTAACTTTTTAGTCATGTTAACACGTAGAGGCATAATAAGGAAAACCGCAAAAGGTATACCTTGACAGAAGCTCTCTATTATAACTGTAATAATACACGTTTAAATATGTATATATATATATATATATATATATATATATATATATATATATAGTCATCCACACACAGTACTGTTTCGTTGTATCGCAACTCATCAGTGCGGCTAGACAAACACCTTTCCCCAGCCGTGGATTGAACCTACAACCGTTGCATTAACAGTCGGCAGCTCTCACAATTCGGCTACGAATCAGTGCCGTAAATAATTCTCCTAGAGTGTGTATTAAATCTACACCCTCCCTTCGCACAGTGCTCGAACCATCAGCTTGTTTACAAACAAATTAATAGAGGGCTTCGCTTAATCGCTTTTTAAATACGCGTCTGGTGATTATATATTTACAAAGTGCTCAACCCAAAGAGGGGGGCTTTAATTGTCATCCACATACAGTATTGTTTCATTGTATCACCACTCATCAGTGCGGATAGACAAACACCTTTCCCCAGTCGTGGATTGAACCTACAACCGTCGCATATATATATATATATATATATATATATATATATATATATTTGATTTATATATATCGTTTTAATATATATAATGTATATATTATCTCTCTCTCTCTCTATATATATATATATATATAAATATATATATATATTTATATATATATATATATATATATATATACACTCATGAGCAAAAAAATGGTTCAAGAGTGAAAGAAGGAAGAAATCGATTTTTCAATATTTTCCCATGCATTTTTGTAAATTTTAACTGAAAATTACAATGTTGCAGATCATTATTATTATAGCATAATCCAGGGTGGCCACAAAGTCACGCAGCTATGTTAATATTTATTTTTTGAATTTGAATAAATGTTACTACTATAATTTTTTTTAATTTTTTAACTTTTTTTTATTAACATTGATGCGTGACTTTGTGGCCACCCTGTATAATAAGTGAAAAAAATAATCCTTAAAATTATAAGACTGCATCCTGGCGCGGATATAAAAAAAAAACGAATTGCAGGATTAAGGAAGTTCAAAATGACTTACAAGCAGATTTTTTTTATATTTTAAGAAAAGAAATATGAAAACATCTGTTTCTGTAGTGAAGCGAATTGGTCAAAAGTTCGAAGTCGAACGCTTGGTAAAAGGGGAATCTGGATCTGATCGCCCCAGAGCATCCACTTTGAAGGACCAACACATGCTTAAATAAACTGTTTTAAAGGATTGAAAGAAAACTTATATTGACCATAGCAAAAATTCAAAACAGGTTCTGGCAAGTCTCTTTCTAGATATACAATATCTAGACGAATGAAAGAAATTGGATTATCCTCTAAAAGGTGTGAAAGAAGCCGTCTTTTCCAAGAAGAACATTAACGATAGAAAGAGATTTTTCTCGTGTTATGGCAAGAAAGATACAGACTGCTTCTGGAATGTTTTCTGGTCAGATAAATCAAGATTTTGTCTTGTTAGTGATGATCCTGATGCTCCGGAACGGTGCAATCGAAGAACTGGAGAAAGATTTTCGACAAGTGACATAAAAATGAGAGTTTAACACGGGAATAGAGAGGTAATGGTATGGGGAACGTTTACTGCAGCAGGAGTTGGCGAACTTATTAGATGTGAGAAGTTAATCAATGCAAAGGATTACATTCGAATATTAGAAACAGGACTGTTACGAAATATCCAGAAGATGGGAATACCCCAGAACATTATTTTTAAGCATGATAATTCCATTGCTCACACCGCTAAAGTCACAAAAATGGTTTTCTGATGATTCAATTGATGTGATATTTTGGCCAGGTGAAAGCCCCGATTTACAACCAATCGAGAATATATTTCCATAATATCTCGTGCATTAGTAGGAAGAACTTTTAAGAACAATGGCAAACTGTATGAAGCTATTCAATGCGAATGGAATAGCATCTCCGCTTCACAGTTTCAACTTTGGTTGAGAGCATGTCTAAAAGGATTGACCTTTTAAAGAAACCAAAAGGGAATGCGACTCCATATTAATCATTTATTAAATTAAATGTCTTGTTATGTGTTATTAGTCTCGTTTAAGTTTCCTTGTTCAATTTTTTGTTCAATATAGCTTTTAGTGCAATAAAATGTATAAAATTTGTTTGGCCCATTTTTATTGCTCACGATCGCGTATATATATATATATATATATATTTATATATATATATATATGCGTGTGTGTGCATATAATACAAATATTTACATTAAACGTGTATTTGACAAGTGTATTTTCTGTTAATAATTCAATTATCATATTATTTAATGATTTTATTACTTTTCGTTATGTTTCCTTCTCTATTGCTTTATATACTCATCAATTTACGTTACATCATTTCGAGTGTAGTCCATTTAAGAGAACTCTATCGATGTATCAGTTATATATATATATATATATATATTACTGATACATCGATATATTGATATATATATATGTTTATATATATATATATATATATATATATATATATATATATATATATGTTATTATGATAATCCCTAAGAAATATTAGTTTGGAGGGACAATTATGAACAAAGAATAATTTAAAATACATTTAAATTAAACGTAATAATATTTGCCAAAATAGTTTTTTTTTTAAACTATCATCATGTATATTCGTTACTTTTCACAATTTACAGGCACACATGTTTCATCTACTTTAAAAAATCTTTTTTGACGTCATTCGTCGGTATATGATCTTTTCTTCGTGCGATAAGAAATACAAATATTTACAAAAACAAACAAAAAACAAACTAGAGGCACAGTTGAAGGTGCCATCGTGTCTGGTTGTGTTTAAATAGAAAGCCGACTTCAGTGGAGACAGAGATTTAAGAAAAATGTATCGCTGCGCAATCAGTCAGAATTTAATAAAAAAAAAAAAAAACTTGTCTGAGAATTTCCAATTTATTCAACAATGAATGCACTTCCTTTTTCATCAGGGAAACTGTTTGTTTAATTTCTTAACAATATCCTATAATACTATATGAGCAAATGTACTTAGAATCATCACTTTAAAAAATCGTCTTGGATGTTTTCTCTGCGAAACAGTCTTCCCACATAGGATTATGAGAGAATGCTACTTATTCAAGTCTGCTCACTAACACTTTAAAATTCAAACACACTGTTATTTCATGAAATTTGACAACGTGTAAGAAGAGTATTCAAAAACTTAAGCTATTTATTAAAAAGATATGGTCTATTCGTCTGTATTACATGTTACAATTACTCTTAGTAAGCCTTTTACATTGATGCGGATATGTTATTAATGCAAACGTTGAGACAAGTCGAGAAAATAAGCCGAAAGCTAAATGAAAGTACTAGGTCGTTTTGTGTGAAGCGTAATATATGTTCATATGATAGTAAGATAAGTAAAAAAGCTTTGAAAATTAAGTATTATTAATTTCGATTCAGGGTAATCTACGAGTCAACAGTATGGACACATAATAAGCCAATAACAAATGATATACGGCATAACAAACTAACAATAAGCGGCATTACACTCACGGACGTGCAGATATTTGTTCATAGTATTTTTCGCAACACTGTCTCTTAAAAAAGGTGCTTTGTAACTGAAATGTAAGGGAATTGTATACATATATAATGGCTGCAGTAATTAAAGGCAACGGGCAAGAAGGAGTAAGTGTAGAATGGATTATAGCTAAGCAGATCGTCAATTTCAGGATTGGTTAAGAGACATACGACAATAAATCTACCACGCACTGGACAAAGTGTTGCACGCGGCAATTTAAGCGAGCATGAACTACTACAACATGAACGTTAACCTCATCCGCGCCATACAGTACTTAAACGACAAGATCAGCAGTGCCGTTTACCTCAACAGGGGAATTGGAGATTGGTTCCGAACAACAGTTGAAGTGAGACAGGGATGCTTTCTCTCTACGGCACTCTTCAATGTTCTGCTTGAAAAAATAATATCAGATGCATATAAAGACCACAGTCAGCATCATCTCAATTCAATCACAAAACCTGCGTTTTGCTGATGATATAGAAAGACTTGCAGGCTGAGAACAAGAAATGTAGAACTGGTCAGAAATCTAAACAGATACTACACAGCTTACTGCATTAAAATCAGTACAGACAAAACAAAACTAGTGACAATTAGTGACAAGGGAATCTAAAACTGGCATCACTACTAACAGAGAAAATGTTGAAACCGTGAAGAATTTCAAATACCTATATTTTTAAATGAGGGGACTAAATGTAAATTATTAGCCAGACTTAAAATACTATCTAAGTTGACCGTCATTCGGAAGGACAAGGCGAACATTCTCAGCTCAGAGACAAAAGTCATGCATTTCAGTTGTGCCGTATGCTTCTGAACTCATAGCAGAATTAAAAAAGAGTATTCAAGCCTCAGTAGTGAGATGCTCCAGAAAGTTGCTAACATCTTTTACAAAAATCAGATAACCAATGACGAAGTAAAACATAACGCACCGTATACCCCCTTAGTGCTTATGAAGACTTTTTAAAGACATCAGTAGCTGCAAACTAAATAGTTCGGCCACGTAACAAAAGGAGACAGGCTTACTAAGACAGTACTCGAGGGAACAGTCATCAGAGGAAAAAAGAAAGATACCTAGAAGAAGAGATGGAAACACAACATAGGAGAAGTGACAGGATTAAAAGTGAGCGAGCCGTTCAAACATCCAGAGGATAGGGAATGGTGTAGAGGACTGGTTGACAGCTCATTTGTAGCGACCAACGGCAACTGCAACGGGACAGTTGAAGCTGAAGGTTATAATAGGACCATCATTGGGCGAGATGTTCTTATAATTTAAGCATATGAGCACGATGAAAAAGGAGTAGGAAAACAATTCCAAAGACAAGCAGTTGGTGGAAAATAACCATTAGAATAAAAAGGTTTAAAGCATCTGTCGACATCCTCAAGTATAAAATTGGATTTTTCTGAAAACAAACGGCTTAGCATATTCAATGGTAGTACTTGTAGCACAAATACATATTTATAACATTCTGGTAACGGGTCTCTTAAGTAAACGTGTGGATTTACTCAATAACACGCTAGTCGCAGGTATTTATTTGGAGATGCCACAAGTGCGGTCAGTTGGTCGGATCACATTCAATTGTAGTACTTGTATCACAAGTATAGATTTCTAACATTACAGCGATTGGGATGAAGCATGGAATTTATAGGCAGTGCGGAATCTGTAATTTAAGTGACTCTAGTTTAGCGTTTCTAAGAGAGGGAAATAGAGTAACTTTACTACTCAAGTTAAGATATAACAACAATATTCTATATATAGGTATACAGTTGCTCCATAGAAACATCGGATAATCGCATGCTTAAAAATTTGTTTAACATAGTAAAGTATTAATAACTTCCTTGCAGCAGATTCAAAAATAGAATCGATGCATGTATTCCAATTTAAAAGTGCAAGTAAGAACAATATGGTTGATTGCAATAAATTCATGTATGCTGGTTTCAGCGTTGGTAATGGGTGATTGGAACGGTGTTCTTAATTGTTAAATGTTTCTGTAACATTAAATGTATAAACCCGTTTAGTTCTCAATTATTTTAGACAGATTATATTTACAAGTTTAGCCAGTGCATGGTATATGTGTGGAGAGATGATCGTTAGCTTATTCTCAGTAATTATTGATAAATATATGCACATGTTAAAAAAACAATCAGTGAAACTGTTTGTAATAAAACAGTGTTTTTTATTGTTATTTTTTGTAATTATATGAACATTCCTATCAGCGTAAAATACGGGGTGTTACAGAATGTTCGCCCCATTTTGTAGGCCACTACTTTTGACAATTTTTGTTGAAATTACATCACATTTTCACAGCTACTGTAGAAACGTTTCAAGCTCTTCTGTGTTACGTTTAGCATTTCTATCCTTCCAGGTTAAGAAATGCCGTTCACTTCAAAAGAAAATACATTTTGCGTGTTAGAGTATGCATAGACTCAGTCACCAAAGACCGTGCAGCGTATCCTCTTCACAAAGTTTTCAAAGAAGGCACCAACTGCAAAACAAATAAGGATTTGGCACCAACAATTTGAAGAAAAGGGCTGCTTATGCATACCTAAATCGCCAAATACTTCAAAATTGGTTAATTGATCATCTCATTGAAAATAAAGAAGAAAGTTTCATTTTACAGCAACACGGGTCTCCACCTCACGGGAGACTAACTGTACGAGCCTATCTCAATGAGATTATTTCAGAGAGATGGATCGGTTGAGGTAGTGAAGAAGACGATTTGCTTCTGAAATGACCACCACAATCACCCGACCTTTCTCCATGTGATTTTTCTCTGTGTGTTCTTACCTCAATTAAAGATAAGCCGAAAATCTGTTGAAACAACTTAAATGAAGCGTTTAGCCTGAACGCACAAAATAATACGACGATTTCCAACAACTTGAGAAAGATTGGACATCAAAAAGCACTTGTGTACCTAATAAATTAAAGGACAATAAACAAAAGACCCTAATAAAGTGTCATCTTCGCTTCTTTAAGGCAACAAAAACGATCCGTGTCTCAACCGGGTTGTTACTTGTGAGTTAAATTCGGATTATTATTACAACCGCGACGCTCAGCTCAGTGGTTAAACGCTTACTAAGCTCACAACACTTTTTGAAGCCAGAGTTTCACCAAAAAAAGATCATACTGGCTTATTGGTGGACTGCGACTTGTATCATCTAGTACAGTTTTTTTAATGTAGGCGAAAACATTAAGGGGTAGATTTAGTCAACAAATGGGTGAACTACATAAGAAACTGCGACAACACCTGGCAACAGTCAACCGAAAAGGCAAAATTCTACTCTACGACCGTGCTTGAAACCTGCAGAAATTAAATGAATTGGGTTACGAAACACTGCCTCATCCGCTATACTCGTAAAGCCTCTCATCTACCGACTGCAACTTTTTATAGCATCCTAACTTTTTGCATTAGAAATGCATAAAAAATCTAAGCGATATCAAAAACCCTTTCAATGACTTCATTTTCACCAGTACGCAGTATTTTTACTTTACTGGCATAACTGAACTTGTTTGTGTTTGCAAAATTTGTAGATTCTGATGATGCTTATTTCAATCAATATTTTTTGTTTGAGCCAGGAAATATCCATCTGAGTTTAAAAGTTAAAAACCGCAAGAACTTTTTTTAAAAACTGGTGCAACAAAGATTCCAAATATAAGGTCTAGGGTTATTAGTTAGTTATTTTTATCCTCCTCCATTTCTAAAACACAATATATTTTGTTCAGTTTAGGCTAATTATTTTAAGAATATTGGTACTCACAAAGAAAGAAGATTGTTGTGGACAAACACATATATGAATATCGATTATGCAAATTAAAGTTCATGTTTCACTAAATAAACGGTGAAAATTTCGGATTGGTTGGATAATTCATTTATTTTTGGCAGATTTATTAGGAAATACTCCGTCAAAAAATACTTATTTTCTGCTTTAGTTTTGGCCCTGCCTATTAAAGCTGATATGTTTTGAAAATTACTTTCCCACGATTAGTCGCATAATGGGATAGTGCTTTTTTTTCCATTATAATGCAAATGTCTTAAGAGGTTTATATATTTCTATTAGTCCTCGCGCGCAAGAGCAGGACACGAAATGTTTTAAATAATAATAATAATAATAATAATAATAATAATAATAATAATAATAATAATAATAATAGAATAACAATACCAAAGACTTTCTTTGGCGAGGACTACTATTAACTGAAACCAGTTATACAGTCCTTTTGAAATTTTCTCACTATTTATCTCGTTGTGTACTGAATATGTGTTAATAAAACCTAGATGAAATATGTTCCTCATTACATTTTAAAGATTTACTATTCTAAAAACAGTTTAAAAAAATAATCTAAAAAGTTTATTTTAAAGTTGTTGTTTAAAAAAATCAGATTTTCTCATTATTCAGATCACTATTACAAAAAGGGGATTGCAAAAATGAGTTGTGATGTGAGGAGAAATACAAATTGAAACAGAGAGAATATCCAGACCTGTAATAATACAACGATGTGATTGCAAAAATGAGTTGTGGTATGAGGAGAAATACAAACTGAAATAGAGAGAAGGAGAGTTTTAAAATATAATTTTAAAAAGATGAGATACAAGTTAGAAAAGCATTTTATCCAAGGCATAAAAATTGTTAAACAAAATGTGTTTACAATAGGCTTCAAAAATAAAGGTACAAGATTCAATTTGAAATTTATTTATCTTCAAAGTGCACTTTTATAAATTTTACAAAGTAAGGCCTAAAATTTTATTTAAATTGAATCGAAAAAATTACCTTGGATTTATTTTATGTAATACATAATTTGTTGCAATTTAAGACATTATCTTTCATCTAGCAATTAATGATATAGATATAAAATTTTCAATGATTTTTCTAAAGTGCAACAGAATGTACATTACATAAAATAAATTCAAGGTAATTTTTTGATTCAATTTAAATTAAAGTTTTATACCTGACTTTGTAAAAGTTATAAACGCGCACTTTAAAGGTAAAAAAATTTCAAATTGAATCTTGAACTTTTTTTTTTAAAGCCTATAATAAAAACATTTTGTTTAAAAATTTTCATGCCTTGGATGAAATGCTTTTCTTACTTGTATACAAAATGGCTCTATAAACTACAAGTGTCGTTCAATAAGCACGACTTCTTATATTTTACCTAAAAGAAAAAACATTGACGAGCTACTAAGACACAGTTGATACCATTCAAACTAGCAATGTTTTGTTCTTCAGAAATGTTTGTTCTTCGGGGGGCCAACTGTAGTTATTTTGCGGAGAACGATGCTTCAGTTGTAAATATCCAGTACTGGGTTAATAACTTACATTTCAGTCGAAATCGATAACGCATTTCTAAACTCTTTGGAAATAAACTGCATCGACTTCGTAAATGTTTAACAGGTGCTGGTTAAAGTTGGTCGGTTACCTTTTTGTTTTTGCTTGGAAATATTCAATGAGGCATCTTCACTTCTGACGCATGTCTATGACAAATGTTGCTTTATTTTTCTCACGCCGACGATATTTAGAACTAATAGATGAGACATTCGCGTCAAGAATGCAGTTCAGTAAAAATAATATAAATGCGATTTGCAATCTCTTTTCAGTGTTTATTGCTGAATGGAAAATAGAAACATTAAGTTGTTCGTACTTAGCTGATTACTATGCAATCAGAGACTCACTGCAAAGGCCAATATGACACAAATTCTCATAGAAGTAGTTTAATAAATTTTATGTTCAGGTTCAAAATTTACATATGTAACTTTCATATACTTTGTAAACACTCCGATTTATTAAATAATGATAATAATAGGCATCACCGCATTTCAAATTCTATAAACTGTCATTTTTACAATCCTAATTAAACTTCCCTAATTATTCAACACAATTAGTCCCAAAACTACCGTAACTTTTCCTTCTCTTTATCATTTAAATGTTGATACTGTTTAGAAATGTGGTGTTTTTACAAGAGGCGATTCGATGATAAGGGTTATGAGTGTATAGTAACTAATGGGACCATATTGTAGCAATCATAAGTAATGGAAATTTGGTAAATTTGGTTACTTAAGGGGAAGGCTCATCAAGAACTTTTTTTTTGTTGGACATGAAGACGATCATGTTATTGTCAGCTGGAAGACAGGGAAACAAAATATTTCTCTAGTTTTCTGTTCTAATAATACACATAATAATGATATCATAATAACCTGTTGTAAACCTTTTAAGGTAATAGAAAATCGGTGCAAACATATCCCCCCAGGAGAATTACTTGTACCGTAAAACGGGAATTTTTCTAATTTGCATCATGTTTTCGCTTATTGCAGCATACTATATAATTTTACCTTATAGTCAATCGAGATATAGTGTCATTTCTCTGCAGTTTTAAAACTCTCAAGGTTGAATTTAAACATGATTGCGAAAAATATATAACTGAACTATGATTGTCAAAGATCACGATTTTCCTGGAGGAAAAAAGAATGCTGACTTGTATAAGTAAAAGTGTGACAAAGTCACGAACATACAGCCCACGCCCGTCAAAAATAGTTTTCGATCTCGCAGACATCTGTGAATATCATAGAACATTTTCAGAATAAAAACGTGACATTGTTCATTAGTGTAATATTGATAGCTACATCTCTGCAGTGAACTTGCGTCACTTAAAGTTTACGCATTGAAATATTATTTTTTAGCAATAGAGCGTGACATGATTTTCTCATTAATCCAAGGGTATTTGTTCTATCTTTACATTCATTTGCAAGAAAAACGTAACTTTTTATTTGCTAAAGATGAAAACGTATTGAAGACCCTTACTGTTATGTACCATTTATCCTACTACTTTAAATCCGCTAAAATTCTCGTTCCTACATGTCATCTCGCCAAAAATAAAATTATAATTAAACATTTCTTTGCTGGCAATTTTTTATTGTGCATTATCACTAAAACTAACTTCTTCTATAGATGTCTTAGTTTAAAGAGAATATCTGATTTAAATTAATTATAATACAATTAGTGTTTTCAATTCGTTAATGAAAAAATATCTTAATATACCAGCAAAAATATCATAGCAGTAAAAACAATATAAAATATTCTTAAGAACAAAAGCTGAAAATAATTATATATATATATATATATATATATATATATATATGTGTGTGTGTGTGTGTGTGTGTGTGTGTGTGAGCAAACAGTCAATAAAATAGGTTAAAAACACTTTGAAATGAGGTAAAAACATATTTAATCTGAAAAGGAAACACTAGATAAATGGATAGTCCTTACTCCGCGGAGTTTCGAAGAAATACTTTCCTTTTCATCAGAGGGTAGGAATTAGTAAAATTCGGGATCGCATTTTGCATGCAGAAGTATTTGATAAAACAACGAGTAAGTCAAAGATCTTACTTGAAAACAAAATAAGTTAAGCAGAGGGAATATGGTAAAGAAAAAGGTGATTATACACGAATGGATAATCCGGTGGAAGATAAAAAATCCAGTGACGGTAAAATCCAAATGTAAAACTTCAAGAAAGTTAAAAGAATTTCCATTTGTACAAGTAAAATCCAAGTCAATCCCGTAATTGGAAGAAGATGGTCCATAATAATCCAAAGGCAGAAATCCATGGAATAATTCACAAAAATGTGTACAAGAAAAAAAATTCCAATAATATTAATAAAAGAAAAATAAGATGTGCTTTTCACTCTACTTCCGAGACATAAATATAAAAAAGAAAGATCTTAGAAGAGAAAGAAAAATGATGATAAAGTTAAATATAAAATATAAAACAAAATAAAGGGAAACAAAAGTCAAAATGACCCAGACAGGAAAGATGCGAAAAAATATATAGGGCAAAATAACATAAATATAAATAAAATAAATAAATAAAAATAAATGAATAGAAAATAAAGAATAAATAAATATTTGAATCCCATATCTTTAAGTTTATTATTCAATAAATTATAGATATTCCCTTTTCTAAGGACGCCCTTTTGTTTTAACGAAACCGACTCAGCGATTTGTGCTTATTTGTTTACACCTTTATGGGTTTATGTTTATTTACGCATGCGCAACCTGAACTCTTAAACCGGATGTTGTGTTACACCACCCTTACAAGGTCATTTAAATTATATATATATATATATATATATATATATATATTTATTGTTTTTGTTTTTCCGATACGTTTTGAATGAATTCAATTATTACGAAAGTGCATTTTTACCTATATGCGAGTTAAAAATAATTTTCCCTTTAACCAATATGGTACCCTTTATTAGTAGTGGCGTATATATTGTTTTTTTTTAATATAATATATATATATATATATATATATATATATATATATATAATGTATCAAACCTGCTCTATTTGCGTTTTAAATTAAAACAGGCTTGCCTTACAATAATTCATATCATTCTGTAGTAGCAGTAGATAGCCAGAATTTATTGTGTTATTTTAGACAACCATTAATGACGAGCTTTCGTGTTGGTTTTGCATCTATTTTTTAAAATAATTTTATTAAATAGTTTCCACTGATTAAATTTGCAAAATTATTTTTTATCAATATATATTAAGTTCAGATGTGAAACCCAATATTTTAGAACTTCAGGTAATGTATATATTTTTTCATAAGCAAACATTTCCGGTTCTTGATTTAGGATTCATAGTTATTTTTTTAATTCAATTTAACATTGTCAAAATTATTACCCAGTAATAATAATTGTTATATTATTATTCAACTAAATTGACCATCATACAAGTTATTGTCTGTTCTGATTAAGATGTTTGTCATTAGCGATAAAAGATGGTCTATATTTAATGTCAGTAGTTTTTTAGCATATGCAAAGATTCACATATGTTTCTATAATGTAACTTTTATACTATCAGTGTTTTTTTCAACTAATCATTTTCGGAAGTAACTTATCAATAGATATATTATTTGATTATTATTCAATTTTTTATAATATTTATAGGCATATAATAATATATTCAAGATAACCACCGTGTGTTTTATCTGCGTTGTTTATACTTCTGGTTTTACTAATTATACAGTTTTTTATGTAATTAAAGCTTAGTTTTACAAAGTTGATATGCATAATTTGTCATTAGTTATTTATTCATAATATCTGTCAACCATTATTATTATGATCACTAAATATTGAATATTTACAGCTGAAATTGTAACACGTGTACAAGAGACATCACGTTAATCTTACAAGTTTAATATATTTATCTAAATATTAATCGGGAGAGTCTGCCATCAGACCCATCCCCATCAGAGTGTTCTAGCTTCAACGCGTTTCTCGATCTACACATCAACAATGGCCAATGAGATTCACGTAGGCATACTCTCGTCTACCAACGATTCAGCATGGGTGGCGGTGTTTTCAACCTTGCCCGACTCTGTGCCAGAACGAAGACTACCTTGTGTGTAGTGCAAGACATGTTATATGCTGACAACAATGCACCACTGGTCAGACGGCAGAAAACCTGCAGTCGTTAGCGGATTTTTTGGGATGCAGGTCAACACGAAAAAGACCAATACCCTCGTCCAACATTCATCGGGACCGATACCCGCAAACTTTAACTCCACATTAAACAATCAACCATTAGATGAAGTGGTCCAGTTCTCTTCACTGGAGAGCGTCTTTACATCTGCTTTTACAGCCTACTCTCCCTTTGGTCAATACAACTACCGCTAATTAAATAAGAATGCACTGACGGTAGCCACCAAAATAATGGTCTTGCGGGCAGTATTCCTCTATGCTGCTTTACTCATGCGGGACGTGAACGCTGAATAAAAGCGATATAAAATATCAGGAAAGCTTTCAGCAAAATAAACTGATATTTTATTATACGCTGGGAGAGCCAGACTACCAATATTGAAGTCCTAGAACGAGCTTCAGTGACGAGGATAAAAACACCGTCCAGCACTAATGTCTCCTCTGAGTAGGACACGTCCACAAGATGGATAATTCAAGGTTTCCTCCCAAAAATGCTATATGTAGAACTGGCCCAGGGTGCGAGATCACGAGCAGCCCAAGAAATGCGTTATAAAGATCAACTCAATAAGTCCCTGACTTTAACAAATATTGATCCATCATCGTAGAGGGATACTGCCAGGGACAGGAAGACATAGAGACGTGCAGCACACAATCATCGACGCTGAGGAGAGGAGGAGAGAATGAAAAGGCTTAGAAGAGAACAACCCCGTCTCTTCTACCTTCGCTTGGGAACACAGTCCAGGAATCATCCCACGAAAATCTCGGAGTTTACAGCCAAATGATAGATAAACATGCACCCCTAAAATAAGAGATCAGTGCCAAACGACGGAACGCGATAATCGGACGCGGGTGAAGCGAAGATATATATATATATATATATATATATATATATATATATATATATATATATATATATATATATGTGTGTGTGTGTGTGTGTGTGTGTGTGTGTGTGTGTGTGTGTGCGCGCGCAGAGAAAGAGAAAGAGAGAGATAGAGAGAACTTATTAAACACCGAAACCTGTTTTCATATTAATGATAATGTAAATCAAATTTACATTAAGCAATTGCATAAACGTTAGACAAATACCAATCATTCGAGGCCTTCTAATAGATCAAAGTGCCTCAGCTAAATAACTGTTGTTTAAGTTCGATTAAAAAACAATTTTCATTAGATCAGGATTTTCAGACAGAGAGAAGTATTGATTGCACTTCATAAACTGTCGAATCAGATATCACAATCATGACCCATGCCAGCACCGGCTCTTAAATTCTTGTATACTTGTGGGAAGGTCATACGTCGCTCGAGATCGAATGAAGATCAAGAAGTATTCCATGATACCATACTTTTCTCGTCATTGAACTCACTGAATACACTTGTTTTTCAATCAAATCGATAGATTGGCTGCTCTTGTTGAGGGACCCACCGCAAGGTCTCGGTGGAAAACCTCGCATGCGTTTCCCTTTATCCTGTACTGTAGATAATGTACTGTTGATTTCATAAAATCATCTAACATAATGGCTTGGATTCAAGTTTAAAATACAAAAGCTGACTATCTTAGTTTTATTATACTTTAAACTATGGCATTGAGTTCGAACGCGTCCCTGTCTTATCAACGAGCCTACCGTTGAGTGTATTCGCTGAACCTTTTTGCTTATGCGATGATCAAATTCCAAAATACACTCGTGATGTTAGACTTTATAAAAGCGTTTACTTTAGTTAAAATCGGCTTATTTCTGCATCGGATGTTCCCAATTATTGATTTTCAATACTTATCAAAGGAATGTATTTACGACGTCTCAATAATAAAACTCCCAGAAACATCAGGTGCATTTGCATAAAATTTCAGAATCATCTGCAAAGTTACGGGTGTGATAGAGAACAAACTAACATACACACAGTTAAGATAATGCCTTGAATTAAAGTTTACAATGTTTTGTTTTGGTTTGGCTGTTTGTTTTACGGCATATCAACCCTTTTCAGGTTATTTAATGTCGAATCCACTGATTTTGATGAACACTTTTTTAATAGAATATATTTGGGTTTTTTTAAGCCGGTTTCTATTTAACCCATAGTTCGGGTCCTAGCAGCTACTGCCACTCCGGGTCAGAGTGGACCTGGGAGCAATGGCAATTAAAGGGTGGCTCTATATTCCCCAAAGCCTGCAAGCTGAGGCCTCACTATTGGATACAGTTTAAGGTCATATCCATGACCAAGTTTACAATGTACAAGTAAAGTATCATGGATCAGTTATGTTCGTTGAATACGCACCTGTCTTCTTAACGAACCTATTGTTGATTTAATTCGCTGGATTCACTTGCTTCTGCCGTGATAAAACTTCTCAAAGATGCTGGTGTTTTTAGGGAGTATAAACGTGTAATTTGTGTAAAAAATCGGATTTCTTTCTTCAATCCGATTTTTTCCAATATCCATTTTCAATATTATATTTAAAGTATCCCGATACAAAGACCCCGTAAGAACACCCCCAGAGAAATTAAGTACACATGTGCGAAATTAAAATAAAATATCGGCCTAGCAGTTTCGGGGTCCATAGATGACAAATTCACACACACACACACACACACACACACACACACACACACACACACACACATGCACAAAGTGCCTTTTATATAATAATAGAAATAAAAGAATATTATTTTAATAAGGAAAATATGCTGGCAAAAATTGAAATAATTGTAAAATATGCTATAGACGTATACGAGAGGATGTAAATAATATTAAATGTAGTAGGTATCGTGTCTGCAATTTTATTCGAATGACATATGATATAGCATTGTAAAATACGCCGTCTATAAATAATATTTAGTTTTAAGAAGTTTTTGAAGGCTACTTATCGTGCTATACAAAGACTTGAAAACCATCAACCGAAATTATTCGAGTGGGAACTGACTCAAAAATCCTATTACGTATTTCTCAACAACATTAGATCAGCTATTAGCCCCTAAAGAACAACTTGATCGATTAGATGTCGGATAGTTATTCCTAAGCGTTGCTTTCAATGCTGTAATTTAATAAAAACGGTCGTTACGAGTGACTAATCATATAATTTGAAGATTTTTACAAGAAAGGTCGCCAAGGAAATCTGGATATTGTTATTGAAGTAACTGATTTACAATTGTTTCGGTTTAATACTAAGCTCAAGTGTTAATACATATCAAACGTTTCTGACTAAGAAATAACTAATATTGAATAGCAGTTTTATGTTTCGGGAATGACAATATAGAGTATATCCAAATGTATATGTCTGAGTTGGAGCCTTTGACATATTTGACGCTATCGGTAAATAAAGAACGAACTGTATTTCCAGACTCCCCAGAGGACATTAAAACACCTCATACATTGTAGAGCTAAACGTAATATAATTCCTAAGATCAGAGTGTATAACAATATTCCTAAACCTGAAAATATTATAATTTTCTTGAAAAAGGATTTCGGCCTCAACAGAAAGATGTTCAACAAAATGTTTAACCATAAAATTTACCAAAAACTATTAATATTAAACTATAAAAAGAAAGATACTAGAATTTAAGCAAAAAATATTTTATTTCAACTCAATCAGATGTGCCTTATGCACTAATAAAAATGCAATTGGCATTTTGTTGAACTTTTTAAGATTTTAAATATTTATAAATTTTCTCATTATAAAAAACGATTATTATATTGATTATAATTTTTTGACAGAAGAAATAAAATGAATATAAAACATTAGAAGAACAATGCAAAATTATCCAATTATATCAATAAATATTAGTAAATTGTGTAAATAAATCTTGAAAAAAATGATTATTTAGTAAATTGATTTTAATTTATTGTTCATTTAAAAAAATATTCAAATATTTAAAATCACTTAATTGTCAGCACATTTTTTCATTATCAAAAAAGATTATTGGATTATTTTTAATTTGCAAAATAAAAACCGGCAATGAAAAAATCGTAAATCAGCAAAAATTAATAAATTGTTTCATTATAAAAAAAATATTTATATACTACAGATATAATCGATGTTTAATTAATTTTAATCAAGTAAAACAAATGTTTTCTTATCAATAGCATTGAAATAAAACAATCGTTTTTATTATGATAAAATGTAATGAATTCGCTGATTCTGGATGTTTTAACTGTACTTCTATCTTTCCAAATTAAAATTAATCTAATAAATGTATTATTATGACAAACTTTATTGATAATTTAGTGACTTTAGATTTTTCTTATGATTTAAAAATTTGTCTTCTAATGTTTTTTATGCAATTCATTTTATTTCTTCTGTCAAAAAATTATAATCAATATAATAATCGTTTTTTATAATGAGAAAATTTATAAATATTTAAAATCTTAAAAAGTTCAACAAAATGCCAATTGCATTTTTATTAGTGCATAAGGCACATCTGATTGAGTTGAAATAAAATATTTTTTGCTTAAATTCTAGTATCTTTCTTTTTATAGTTTAATATTAATAGTTTTTGGTAAATTTTATGGTTAAACATTTTGTTGAACATCTTTCTGTTGAGGCCGAAATCCTTTTTCAAGAAAATACCTAACTTTTTAAAATTCTATTCATCAACAACATAAGCAACAATAAAAATAATAGAATTATATTTATTAATTAATAGAACATGCTAATGATCACAGGAAAAGTATTACATAAAAAAAAATTTACAGAAATTTTTTTAAAATTCTGAATTTAAGTGATTCATAAAAGTGCTATCGTTCGCCTGCAGGGATACAGTTATAGCCCCATACCACGCTGATTGGGAGGTTAGCACTCAAGTTTTTGCTATTTCGATTGGATATATGGTCTGATTTTTCTCAATTATTTGTTTCTTTTATATTTTTCCAAAGAAATGCCAATATTGATGGACGACATTTTGGAATGAAAATTAAAATTATATGAAATATTGGTGTCACTGATAATATTTCACTTGTTATTATTCTAAATAATGCAAGTAAAATGCCCAAATCGGCTTTCATAAAAGTGAAGAATATCTGGTTTTACAATGAAATTTCTGCAAAAAAAATTTATTGAAATATATAATTTCGGAATTAATTCATTGAGGATCGTAATTTTAAAATAAAAATCTATTTGTTTGAACACACACATATTCCATTGCAGTAGAAAACATTCTAGTGGCTTTTTCAAAATGCTCAGTATTTTGTTGACAATATTTGCGAATTGAAGAGTCAGTTTTGAGATAAATTTTGAATTGCTTGAGTGTAAATAAAATTGTTGTTTTTTTAACTCTAGTATCTTCCTTTTTAGAGTGTAATATTGATCAATAGTTTTCAGTAAAATAATTTTCCTGTTAAAATTTTATAGTACATTTATCTCTTGAAGCAGAAATCTTGTCTCCAGTTTAGTTATGATTCATAACAGTGCTATTGTTCGCCTGCAGAGTTACAGTTACAGCCCCATGCCATGCCTAGGTGATGGTTGAATTTTAAAAGCGAAAACCACCACTATTTATTTCTATTGAATGTATGACCTTGTTTTTATCAAATGTTTGCTTCCTTTATATTTTTTCAAAAAAAATGCCAACAATATTGGACATTTTGGAAGGAAAATTGACATTACTAGAAAAGTTAGTGTCACTGACAATATTCCACTTATTATTATTTCTAACAATGCAAGTATAATGCCCAAAATCGACTCTATTCAAAGTGTGCAGAATAGCTGTTTTTACTTTGAAATTTGTTCCAAAAATATTTTGTTTTTTTGTACTGAAATTCATAATTTCAGCATTAATTCGCCGAGGATTATAATTTTCAAACATAAATCTATTTATTTGAACACACAAATATTTCATTGCAGTAGGAAACGTTCTAGTGACATTTTCCAAGTGCTCAGTATTTTGCTGACATTTGATACAATGTTTGAGCACTGAAGCATCAGTTTTGAGCAAACTTTTAAATTGCTGTCGACCATCAGTAGGATGAAGTTGAATAACTAATCTCTGTGGTATTCCAGCAATCTGCAAGGTTTGGAACCCACAGCCAACTTTAAAGGTGCAATTACATTCACTATCTTGTAGTCTTTGGCAGTTTTGTTTGTGTATTCTAAGACATTTCATCACTTTACTTTCTTCAAAAGTGAATAATTGTTTGGCACTGTCAGGGCACTTGTTTATCAAAGATTCCCAAAATGCAATAGCACATTCTTGTTGGCCACTATTAAAAACGCCTCCGATTGATTCTCTAAGATCAGCAACACTGTGAGTGCCAGGGACAAGCAATCTTTTTAATTGCTGAATTGGCAAATCAATGTTTGGAATGCTTTTAATGATGTTAGACAACAAAGGAAGGTGGTAAATTGTCTGAACAATACTGTTAGCAAAACAAGCATTTCTTTCATTGATCAATTTGAGGTCCAAATTATTTTGAGAAATTGAATTGTCTATTTTCAGCCATTTTCTATTTGGACTATTATGTTTTTGCTTCAAATCATGATCTATAACGATTGTTTTTTTTCGTTTATAAGTCTGTTTGTACAATGACAAACTTTGAGGCTTAACAGAACAAGGAGGAAGCGGTGGCAAATCAACCCTGTCTCTTTTGGCCCTCAATCTATTATATTCAGTCCATGCACTTTTGTTACACATGGTCAATTTATGAGGGTCAAGGTCGATCAAATAGACATTGCACAGCTTTCTAGCACGTGACAAAGCTACATAGGCCATTCCATCTGAAAAGACATCAGATCCCAAGTCAACAATGATACCATCGACTGAAATACCTTGGGTTTTGTGGACAGTTAAAGCATAGCTGAGTGACAAAGGTATTTGAGATCTAGTCACAAAGAGGCCACGAGAAAGTTCATAGTCAGCTTGCACAAATTCAACATTGACTGCATGATCCATATGATCAAATTTTACAGTCACAGCAACAACTTTGCCATCTTTCATTTGTATTTCAGTGACTGTACCCATTGTACCATTGCAAAGTCCTTTTTCGATATCAATATTTCGACGCAACATGCATCTAGCACCAATTCCAATTTTAAGCACAGTTTCAAGTCCAGCTGTGTCAGAAATCTTTTTAAGTTTAGAAGTTTTTGGTGTCTGTTTTGATTTTTTTTTTGTTACGGTTTTTTGTCTTAAGTTGGAATCAGTTGCTGAAATTTCAATGATATGAATATTATTTTTTTTCAACATTTTATAATTCACTTCCTCAGCAGATTCATTTGTGGGTACAATGCAAATAATATGCATTTTCTTTTGCAAATTTTGCAAAAGATCAGTAACTTGATCAATATTTGCTTTTTGTTTAGGATTGATTCGATGCCTTTTCAAGATCTCAATATCCTGATCAGTTGGTGACCCAAGTCTAATTCTGTTAAGAATATTAACAAAGTTTTCATTGTCATCTTTTTGTCGCATATTTATGGTCAATTCATCATAATCGAAATATGACCACAAATTTATACCAGCAATTCCCAAATTTGATTTTCTAGCATCTTGAATAGATATTTTGGAAAATACAGGTTTTTCATTAACAGGTGGAAGCTGGAATAAATCACCAAATGCAACAATTGACATGTTTGCAAATGGATACACTTGTTTCCTAATATCACCAAAAACATCTTGCAAACATTGGTGAATAAATGCTAATTGCAAGTGACTAACCATGCTTATTTCATCAATAATGAATAATCTCACATATCCAAGCATGGTTCTCAAACTTTTTATTTTATCCTTTGATAATGGTTCATATTTAGGTGTAGAACCATGCTGCACATTTAGTTGAAAGACTCTATGGCATGTAGATCCTTTCAAAATGTAAGCACTGACACCAGTAGGAGCACAAATAACTACACTGGGTCCATTGATGGCAGGATATGTGAGAGTAATTTTATCTGCCAGTGCATTGATCAGAAAAGATTTGCCCACACCCCCAAAACCACTAATAAATTTGAGAATTTGTGGACAATCGTCACAATTGCACCTGTGAATAGGGTTTTCCTCATTCCAATGAAGATTTTGTTGCTCAAGTTTGGAAATAATTTCATTATAAATTTCTTTTTGAATGAAATTCAATTTTTGCTCATTTTCTAAAACTTGAGCTTCAGTGACATGTCTGATTTGAGGCATATTTAAATCAGCTTCATTTTTATCTGCCTCTTTAGCCATATTAGGATCGCAATCAATTTGATCATCATCAGCGTTATTTTCATTTGCATAATTTTTAGATTTTTGCTCTATTTTTTTGCTTATTTCAATAGCATCTTTAATTTTTTTCTTAATACTTTCATAATTTGTCATTTCAGACAAATATGGAGCATTTTGATAAAATGATTGCTCATATGATTTACAGCCATCAAGTAAATCAATTTCTTCTTGGCGCCAAGGTTTGAACAGCATCAACAAATTGTGATAATATCGTTCTTTTGTTTCAGAAGTCAATCTCACATTTGGCGTCTTTATAGCTTTTTCTTTCACTTTTTTTAAAAAGCCATGATTATTTCGCAGCTTCAATGAAACTTTCTCATCATCATTTGTGGAAGCATTCATTGTTCTTTCATAGTTTCTCGCAACATAGTACAAACTTTTATTTTCCATAGAATCAGGTCTATTCGGGTACCATGTTTCAACCATATTGCCATAATACAAATCTGTAGAATCAGGCTGCATTTGATCCAATTCTTCTTGTGGCAAAAATCTGCGGGTTCTATATTCAGGTATATCAGCACCGACCCACATTACAGTTGCAGAAGCTCCAAACAAGTGATGTCCCAACAGCTTATCAGCAACTTCATAAGCTCCTGAATCTCTTTTGGACAATGTATAAAGACCAGCGCTTTTGCATTTACCATAAAATGATTTTGATTGGTCCAATGACCACACACCTTCAGTCTCAGATGTTTCATATTTAGTCTGATAGCTGGTGATGTAATGGTTCAGAATCATTGAATTGTCAGAAATGTACTGCAAGTCAATATTAGACTCCCACATCATCAAAATAGCTGGGTTGTAAGCATTAATGTACTGCTCTTGTGAGCTTCTATTCAAATTATACAATTTTTTAATTTTTTTGCCACATTTATGTGACCTAACACTTTCTTCAATTGTGTTAAATTTGAAATTTCCAGCAGATTTAGGAAATCCATAGCGACAAATTGTGTAAAATTTATTTCTGACAAATTTTTTACGGTAACATGATCCACCACAAGTGTGTCTTTGCACTTTATTCACCAAATAGGATAATTTAGGTGATTTAAAATGGTTGGGAAGTTGACAAGTAATAATAGATTCAATGAAAGTTTGGACTATTTTGTGTGAATCTTTGTCAGTCTCATCAAAAATAGGAGCATCTTTGCAGTACACTTTCGTGTGTACATGAGGAGTGCCTCTGTTTTGATACTCTAATCGCCAAAAATAATGGGCAACTTCAGTCAGAGGGCCGTTTTTGTCAAGTATGACAATCTTCAAAAATGATGTGAATCTATGATAAAAATGTTCACTGACTGCCACAATATCATCATTATTTATTTGTCCAAATTTTTTAGTTGTATTATTCAACTTTTCAAGAAATTCGTGCAAATCTTTGAGGATATATTCATTGCAAGACAGTGTCAAAAAGAAAGTGGGTACTCCATAACACTCATCAAAAGCTTGCAAATCCGTGTATTTTCGAGCCCAAAATTCCTTAGATCCTCGCATATTTGCCATCATCATCGACAAATTGCCTTCCAGTTGCTTATCATTATTTGTCAATCTTTTTTTCAGTTCAGCAACTGTTATTTTTGGCATTTTTGCTGTTTTCATTATAGCATAAATACCAGCATCAATGGCTCGTTTATCAGCTTTATCGGCAGAAAACATCAAATATTGAATATTTCTTCTGAATCTAGGATCACAATGGTTCAATCGATTTCTGATGTACATGTATGGTTTTACTTTGCCATATGGACGTTCATTTGAAAACATTCCAAATCTACCTCTTGTGAACAAATCAGGAAAACAAAACAATTCCAATAATGGGTCATTGTCAGTTAGTAATACTCCTTCAACTCTTTTTTGCCTGAAAATCGTCAAATCCTTTTCAGGTGGCAACATTGGTTGCATTTCAATGAGCGTGTGATGCTCATATGAAATCTGAGCCCCAGTCTGAGTCAGAAAATGATCCATTTTCAGACTATCATTTCGCCCAGTGCATGTGACAATTTCATCCAAGTTGGCATTTCGATCAATTTTAATGTCATTGTACAAGATATTGTTGTTTTTCAACCAATCCAAAGCTTTGAGAACTTTATCCATATTAACCAATGAGCGCCAAATAATATTTTTTTTTGTTTGGCAATGTATCAACTATAATTTCAAGTAATTTATGATCATTGTTTGGCAATGTATTCATAGCATGGTTGATAGTTGTTTCCATTGGCATTGGCAAATGACTAGCTATTCCTCTGATAGCTGGGATCAACTGGCTTTGCAGTCCTTTAAACTTGTATGGCACCAATTTAATTATATTCATAAAGCATTTGGCTCTTTGAATAAGAAGACTTTCATACATATTCAAAATGGAGATTTCAGGTGGGATGTGATCAACTTGAAGACCATTAATCGATGCCAAATTTGGTACTTTTTTGTATGTTATCATATCCGATTGACATTTTTTGCATACAATACATGGTAATGTGTAATTTGCTTTAATAATGTTAAGTATTGTTTGAGATTTTATTTTATCCCAGTTGTCCCATTCATGCAATTCTGAATCTTTTTTGCGCATTTTGCAAATGTCACAATGATTTATTTTAAAATCATAAATTGCCTTTTGAAATTTTTTAAACAAATTGGCATATTTTGTTGTTACATAAACCTCAGTGTGAAATTCATTTTCATTTGAAAAGGATTCATTGTAAAGGTCAGAAATAGTAGCATCTCTGCTAACCTGGTAAATTAACTCAGTATATAATGACCAGTCACCTTCAAGTATTGCGATGTCATATTTGTTAAGCCATGTTCCAATCGACAATAATCGATATACTTTTCTGATCACTGTTCTCAGGTGTTGCGAGTGTGGTGACAAGAGTTTCAGCAGGGCCAGCTTGTCCGTGCAATCACTTTGGCCACAGCAATAAATTCTATCAGAATGCATACCTTTGCAACTTTGGAAACTATCCAATTTCTTCCTCATTTGAGCAATTGTCAAATTCGGACTCAAATCAGACAAATTGTTATGCAATCTTTTAGCATATTCCAATTTCTGAGCTGAGTCTGGACAGCCATCTTCGATTCTACACAGACGAGTCATTGATATTCTGTAGTCACTGTTATTAATTTGATTTTCATTGTTTTCATTTATGGGGACTTCAAATGTGTTTAATTCACTGCAATCACATTCTTGGCAATGCATAAATTTAAAATTGTGTCTTGACAACTGAGCCAATGGCACATATTCATATTTGCTTTTATCGCAAAGAAAGTGCTCATTGGTGAAGCAGTGGAACAAATTATTGCCCCAATAAGTCTGCAGACCGTCATTGTTGGCTTTTTCTACATAAGAGTGGATGCATCTGAAGTACTTCTTCAATTGGTTGATCATGAAGTTTCTCATGCCAACTCCTTCAATATATTTCTTGTTGACAGTGCTGAATGCACTTTTATTAGCCAATCTGCGTTCCTGTAGGTCTGTTATATTCTCTTTGACAATATTTTTGTATGACATAATCATTTTCCGCATTATAATCATTTTTTGCATTAATTCATTATAACATCTTCGTCGTTTTTTAATTTGTCTCATATTTCTAATCAGAATGTGTCGATGAAAATTAGCATCTTTGCTTGACATTTCGAATTTGCAAGTAAATTTAGATGCTGTTTTTCTATGTTTATTTTTATATTTGCTATAATATGCTTTTGCACAAATTTTTTCTCTATTTTTTTTATAATATTGGGCCATTTTCGCATGCATTTTTTCTCTATTTTTATTGAAATATTTTTTATTTGACTCTTTTTGCTTTTTTTTATAAGTATCATTATTTACCGCCTTGAGTTTTTTGTTTATAATTCTGAACTCTTTGTTTTATTTTATCTTTATTTTTTCTATAATATTCAGCTTTTCTAGCTTTTTCAGCAATTTTATCATATACTTTTTTATTGCCATCATTTGCATTGGTGTACTCCATTTCATTTTGCTTATCAATAGGTCCTGGGTTAATTTCGACTCCACCAATGATCAGAAGCATCAGAATAATAGATCTGTTTTTATGCATAATGTAGCATTTATTGTGATAACGAGGCTTACATTCGAAATGAATTATGCAATTTTTAATTGTGAAATATAATTTCTATTTCATAAAAGATATATTTTAATTAAATTTTATCTTGTTCACAGTGAAAATAGAAAAAATATAATCACATATTACATTTTTATAATTATGAACATAAATACAATTTTAATGACTTTGCAATGCAATATAGTTGGCAAAAATATGTCAATTATGTGCAAATTGAACAAGAAACGAGTCAGAAAATGTATAAAAATGGTCAAACAAGTGGTAGGAGTGACAAGCCTTATGCAGTGTCTTGACAAGCTTGAGTTGTCTTTTCCTGTTCTGAGTGCCCTCACTCTCAGAAAGTCTGTTCTTGGCGATATTCTTCCTCTCTTTCACTTGCTTTCTCCTTGCTCATATCTCTCTCTGTTTGTTCCTGAACAATCTATCACTCAGGCTTTCTTTTACTTTGACTCGATCCTTCCTTTTCCATTACAATCTTTTATATTCCCTCCTGCGTCACTCTCTTTCTCTCTAATTAACAGTCTGAGTCTCTAATTGTCACTTTGTAGTCTCAAGTCTCGGATGATCTGAATGAGCAATATAAAAAAAATAAAATAATTAAATAAAGGTCAACAATGAATAGTAGAGAGAACTGAGAAGTATTGAGAGTACTATTGAGAAGAAGAAGAATCGGTCAGGGAGGTGGAAAATAGGGGCAGTGAAAGGGGGGTGGGAACATGACGAAGTGAAAAAGTGGAGGAATAGTGACGTTGAGGTAGGGGAATGGGGAGAGTGATAAATAGATTGTAGAAAATGAGGGGGGGGCGAATGTATAGTAAGGGTGTGCAGTAGTAATATATACATACATGTGTGAAAGGAGAATAAAGATAAATAAAAGAAATGACCCCCAGAATAATATAATACCCTATAAATTTGTCATTTTAATCTAACTCAGCCTATCATCAAAGAAAATGACAAAGATGGCTTTATTTGCTAAATCGTTTTAAAAACTTGACTGTTTATTTCGTTTCTTAGAGTCTTCCAATTTATTTATCGTCTGCTAATGCGTTATTAATCGGTGATTTTTTGGTGGGCGTTGTTGAGCAAGAATAAAAATATGAGATTTAAACTGTTGGGGCATTTTTGACAACTTCTGTGCCCTTGGGGGCGAAATGGGAAGTTTAGAAAACATTTTTTTTTACTATGTAAATCTATATAATGATTATTGTCGTAATATTACTTCTTGTTAATTTTGTACTTAGGTAAAAATGTGCTTCTGCATTTATGTTACCGTTGTTACACGAGTATTTGTTACACCCTTATAGTAAAAATGTTGGTGATCATGCACTTATTGTACCTATTTACTATGCCTCCCCACGGGACAGAGTTAGACACCAGGGTCGTTTTTTAACGCGGAGAAAAGGTACAAAAATAAAAATTGTCTCAGTCGTGACAGATTTCTCCTCCACCGAAAGAGAACATGAAATGGAAGTGCAGCATCTGAAGAACAGATGCACTAATTGTAACACACTATTATTTTCTTAATAATGAGGTTAGGACATTACGTCGTCGCCGGCAAACTTGCGAAGAAACGATAAGAAATATCGAAAGACAAAAACTGGCTGTAACATATTCTTGCATTATTTACAAAAAGTTGTAAATAATGCAAGAAAATGTTACAGCCAGTTACAAAATTAAAAATGATAATAATATATTCATAATATATTCTTGACAGGCCACAAAATCACCGCAATACCACATTTACTCCGGGGAGGGGGGGTCCTACGTAAGTCCCAGGAATTTGTATAAACGAAGTTTAACCAATTACGCATAACTATAAAAGAAAGTAAGAATTTTATTGACACAGCATTTGTAAACAAACAACAAAAAAGTTGTAAATAATGCAAGAAAATGTTACAGCCAGTTAAAAAATTAAAAATGATAATAATATATTCATAATATTCTTGACAGGCCGCAAAATCACCGCAATGCCACATTTACTCCAGGGGGGGGTCCTACGTAAGTCCCAGGAATTTGTATAAACAGACATAAATAAACAACTTTACGGATGTGTGTTTGTTACAATTTAACGTCTGCTCATTCGGTAATAGTCGGTAATTTTCGGTGGGCGGTGGTGAGCATGGATGGAAATGCGGGATTTAAACTAAATTAATTTAGCAATGGTATTAATGTAACGGATAATCAAAAATAGGGGAAAAATCAGTTATGTAATATTTTACACAAATACTGAACAGTAGCCCCCCCTCTCTGTCTGTCTGTCTGTCTCTCTGTCTCTCTCCCTCTCTCTCTGTGTCGCTGTTATTATGGTAGTACGAATAGTGGTTTGTTTATGGAAAACTCTTATGAAACTAAAATCCGGCAATTTTTATTTTTTTAATAACGGTATTAGTATCAAAATATCTGAAAATGATATCTTAAACTAAACAGAAGAATGTCAAGGTAATTATTGTACTATTTCAGAAAATGTTCAATAAGTATGTCTCAAGTAAATTAATTTTTTATTTTTTCCACCGGTACCCTACGTTGGATTACTCAATAGTAGTCTCTAAGTAACATTTTGTTTGTCTCGCAGTTACTTGCGAGACTAATTAGTTACTTTTTAACAGCAGCTACACTGCCATTCTCCTTTAAATATTGCTTTAAAATTATATACTGCTAATTACAATTTATGCATATAAACTGAAGAAATACTCACATAATTCTGAATTAGCAACTGGTCTGAAACAGATTTAAAAGTGAAAGTAGTATTTCGAAGACTGTAAATCGTAGACACAACGTAATACACGCATAGTAAAAGATTATTTTAGTGATCTTATTTTAATATCATTTGTATCTTTTTAATATCATATCTTTTTAATATCATATCTAATTTAAATATCTTATGTCTTTCATATCTTTCATATCTTATCTTAATATCATTTGTATCTTTCTTTCAAATCATTTTTTAATTTCTATTGATTGACAAATGTCTGCAATATATTTTAATACGTGATTAAATGCCGTTTTGTCTGCGCCGTAATCTAGCCGGCAACATCGAATTTTCATGTTGACTTATATTCACAATATAATTTCCCTGCATAAACAAACGCACTTTTTTTCATGGAGTTCACCACTCATCAAGTCCGGGAAGCCACTCGAGGATAAGGGTTATTGCATGTATAGTAATCAATGGGATAGTATCGTAGTAATCGTCAGCATTGGAACTTCGACAAAGTGTCTTATTTAAGGGGGCGGTTTGAAAAGAATGTGTTTATTTTGGACTTAAAGACATCCAAGTTGTAGTCAGGTGGGAAACAGTCACACGGAAGAGAGTTTCACAGGCGTCTACTTCTAAGAAAGAAGCTCTGCTCATGGAATCTACGCTTGGATTTAGGCACAGATAAAAAGTGTAGAAAATTAATGACAGTAGTTTCAGCCAGACGGGTGTTCTTTGTGAAAGATTGGCGAGGGGAGACCACAGCTTGGAGCTCAGACGAGCAGCTGCCATTAAAATAACGATAAAACAAAGACAGGCTCGCAACGTCTCTTCTTTGGGAGAGAGGCTGAAGGGAAGAGAAAAGGGTATCCCCTACGCAAATGAGACCACTGAATGGTTCAAAACAGCAATTGAAGCACATGTTCCCATGCAGAAATTTTATAGCAAGCCCCACTCTCCCCAATGGTTTACTTCGACTTGCGCAACTGCCATTGCTTAAAGGCAGCATGCATACTGCAGATTTAAACGACACAAGTCCAGTTCAAATAAACAGAAGTATATAGAAGTAACGTTAAGAAAGAAATAGCGACAGTTAGTAAAGAATTTACTGAAACCACTAAAAACTCATCGAATCACAAAAATTAGGAAATCATGACTTCTGGAAAATCTGCAACAGTGTAGTAAATAATGGACAATCAACAATTCCCCCACAAACCAACAATCACGAGGTTGTTTGCTCAGCAACCTACAAGGCTAATATGCTTACCAGCCAGTTTGCCTCGAACTCTACCCTGGACCCTTTATACTACCTCCTGCCTGACTTTCCTTTGCGGACAGACAACACGCTATATAATCTAAAAATCACCCCTACTCAGGTACATGCTATCATAAAAATCCTTGACACTTCAGAAGTATGCGGACCTGATCTCATTCCAGCTGTGCTATTAAAAAGTGCTCAGCCGAAGTAGCTCTAGTTTTCTCCAAACTCTACAACAAATGCGTTAATGAATCATGCTTTCCGGGCTGTTGGAAAACTGCTTCTGTGGTACCAGTATTCAAGAATTCTGGCGAAAGAACTGATTCATCAAATTATCGCCTCCTCCCACATTTCGCAAAAATATTTGTAGACCATAATAAACCATGTTCTAGTCCGGCCCATTACAGATGCTAAACTTCTGACTGACAAACATATGGATTTAGACAAACCCGTTCCACACCAAACATCCTCACTGTAACCTCTGAACGTATATACCGTTCGCTAAACAAGGGGGGGCAGAGTGGTAGCTCTAGATATATCTAAGGCTTTTGACAGGGTATGGCATGAGGGCCTCCTAAGGAAAATGTAATGATACGGTATCACTGGTAGAATACTTAACATAATTAAATCATTCTTAGATAAGAGAAACATCCAGGTTGTCCTCGACGGTCGTACATCTAAACAGTGTGATATAAATGCGGGAGTGGCTCAGGGGTGTATCCTTGGGCCTCTATTGTTCCTAATATTTATTAATGATCTCCCCGACAAAACTGCCTCTGAGATGGGTATATATGCTGATGACATCACACCCTATAACAGGCATGGCAGGAAAACAAATGAACATGCAACTAAAGAAATGACAAAAACACTAGAGGATGACCTCCAATCAGAAGTGGAATGGGGGCATAAATGGATGGTCACATTCAATGCTGCTAAGACTAAACTGGTTTCCTTCAATAATTACAAGAAACATTCTCTGCCACCAATAGCAATGACCAGTGACTCCCTGTCTCAGAGTACATCATTCAAACTGCATGACCTAATGTTCACAGGAAACATGAGTTGGAACAATTATATTGTCATCCCCCTCTCAGTACAGGCCAATAAGTCTCCTGTGCGTCATGAGTAAGTTGCTAGAATCTGTGTTAAATACAGAAGTAATCAAACATCTCAACAAAAATAATCTTCTTAGTGACACTCAATATGGTTTCCGTTCTGCTAGATCTACAGCAGATGTCCTTACAGTTATATCGCATAGGATTAGCAAATCTCTCGACGGTGGCAATCTTTCTAGGGCAATTGCTCTTGACATATCTAAAGCCTTTGATAGGGTATGGCATAAAGGTTTACTTCATAAGATCGCTAGCTATGGTATAGCTGGAAAAGTCTTCTCAATTATTAAATCATTTCTTTCTGATAGGTTCATAAGAGTAGTAGTCGAGGGGCAAAAATCAGAAGCCCACAGTATTAATGCCGGTGTCCCTCAGGGATCCATCCTGGCCCCAACTCTTTTCCTGATCTACATTAATGATCTTCCAAATCATATCCTTACATCATTTGTAGACATTTATGCTGACGACACTACCATTTATGGTACCACATCTAAGACAGTAAACGACCAAGTTCTCTCCAATTCTCTCTCCTCTGATCTTGAGCACGTAGTACAATGGGGAAAGGAGTGGCTGGTTACTTTTAATGCATCTAAAACAAAACTTCTCTCTTTACATCATCAACATTCTAATTCACATTTGTCATCAATTGAAATGAATGGCTCTCGTCTTCAGGAGGCCTCAAGTTTTGACAATCTTCTGGGCTTGACCATTACTCCTGATCTTAAATGGAACACGTATATCAAATCTGTTGCCAAGGCCGCTGGAAAAATGCTGATGCTATTCTCTACCTATATAAGAGCCAGGTACGTCCAAGGATGGAATACTGTTGCCACATCTTGGCAGGAGCTGCTAGAAAGGACTTGTCCTGCCTTGATAGAGTTCAAAATAGACTTCGTAGCATCGTAGGAGATGTCCTTTTCTCCTCCTTGCAACCTCTATCTCATAGAAGAGATGTTGCGAGTTTGTCTCTGATGTATCGTTATTTTCATGGAAAGTGTTCAACTGAGCTTCAATCTATGGTCCCCCCTCGCCAAACTTTCACAAGAAACACTCGTCTAGCTGTAAACACTATCAATAATTTCCCCCACTCTTTATCTGTACCTTAACCTAAACGTAGATTCCATGAACAAAGCTTCTTTCTTAGAACTGCACGCCTGTGGAATTGTCTTCCGTTTTCCTGCTTTCCGGCTGACTACAATATGGTTGTGTTCAAGTCTAAAGAAAATAAGTTCTTGATGAGCCGTTCCATATAAGTTATTAAATTTACCAAATTTTCATTACTAATGATTACTATATTGACCAATTTCTACTGTACACTCTTTAACTCTTATCCTTGAGTGGCCTCTGGGCCTTGATAATGTGGTGATGCCTTTGTAAAAAAAAAAAAATATATATTGCAAGGGCCGCTGCGAAAAATTTAGGCTCTCTCTCTACCGTGCTAGAAAACTACTGACACCTGAAAGTATCCTGTACCACTATAAGGCCACCATTCGCCAATGTATGGAGTATTGTTGTCACATTTGGGCCTGTGCATCTGCTGCTTGTCTCTCGCTTCTAGACAAGGTTCAAAAGAGAGTCGCCAATCTGATTGGCCCTGAACTGACATCTAAGCTTCAGCCTCTGTCCCATCGACGAAACGTGGCATCCCTCTGTCTGTTCTACAAGTATTTTAATGGTGAATGCTCTGACGAACTGCAGACACTTTTGCCCCCACGACGGAGACACCCTCGACAAACCCGATAGGCAGCTAAATCCTACCCCCACACAGTAGAGATCCCTAGATGTAAAAGATATTTCTACTCCAGTATTTTTTTCCCCAGAACCGCTAGACTGTGGAATTCCATTCCAGGTCCCTGCTTCCGAAACTGTACTGATATGCAGAAGTTCAAATGTAACGTGAACGGCATCTTGCTGCCCAAATCCCAACATAGTGCCCAGCAGTTGCTGCCTCTGATAGGACCCCCCTACACCAAAGTGTCAATGTGCCTTGTTTTGGGTGAAAATGTAGTTTAAAAAAAAAAAAACTAGGCCAAGAAGTCTATTTTGTACTCTCTCAAGGCAGGATAGGTTGTTTTTAGAAACTCATGCCCAGATGTGGCAGCTGTACTCACCATTGGAAGCACTTGAATTTTTCTGGAGATAGAGAATGGCATCAGTAATGAGTTTCTGTAATATATATATATATATATATATATATATATATATATATGTCAATGAAGAACGAAAATTACGATATAAAACTATATACTAATATATATATATATATATGCATGTATAGTTATTTTTTAAACTCTCTGTCAAACCAAACTACTCTATCAAACTATATTTGGCAACTAAAAAACAGCAATATTTCTTCCAACTTAAAATGGCAAATAATTGAGACTTGCAAATCATACAAACCAGGAGATAAATTTTGTGCATTATGTACAAAAGAGACCCTAAAAATTTTAAAATATGAAGATATAAAAAATACAACCAAACTATTAAATTCAAGACAGGAGCTTATGACATGTAGTCATAAACATTGGTTTAAATTTAATAAATATAAACCACCTTAAATCATTAAAAATTACTTATTAGAAAAATAGATTACAATTTTTTTTTAATAAATTAAATTAGACTAATTATCTCCCTTACACCCTAAAATAAATAAAAGTAAAGAAAACATGACAATTATCTCCCCTTAAAATACGTAATAGTAATATTCTATATATATAAACCGTAGCGTCTTTAAATCAAAAATACGCTAACAGAAACAATTTATTGCACGAGCGTCCCCCCTTTTAAAATTCATCATTCAATAAGATAAAAAGCTATAGTAAATATCTTAATGACTATTTTTACCACAGTTCTTGATTTCAAAAACCGAAAAATTAAAAGGTAAATATCTCTATATATTTTTAAAGCAAATTTATTATGTAAATGCAAAAATATATATTTTTCTCTACTTATTTCTATCGCTTACCCATATTAATTTTCTTATAAATTTTAAATCGAGACCTTTTATTTCAATTTTTTCAGATTCATCTGCCTTACTTTTAATGCTAGGTTTATTTATGGTGTCTTTTAAATTCAATAAAAACCCTTCAAAATTTGCTGATGAGGAGACCTTGCTTATCAAAAATCTATATATAATTATTGTACATAACTTTATGTATACAACAATAAAAAGCATTGTTTTCCTAAACGATCGTACAGATAATTGATTTTGTTGTTGTTCCTTCTTATGAAACGGATTTTTAATTTAATTATAATTTGATTTTTAAATTTTAAATTATCAATCACATTACTTAATATTATATATATTTATAAATATATATAGTCTTTGAAGAGTTTAACCTTTAAAACTATACAACAATTTTTTTTCATGCGTTACAAAACCATCTAGTCAGTAAGTCATTTTATCACCTGCAATCAGTGCATCAACTCGCTCTCGAATTTACTATTGCACTAATTATTTATTTTTTAAGGGATCATCAGTTGTTTACTATGAAACACTGTTTCTGGGATTTATATATTAATATATATATATATATATATATATATATATATATATATATAATAGCAGAAATACTTCAAACTATATTTTTCCAACATTCTAATTAAACTTTTAAACCTCATAAAAGGTCTTATATATATATATATATATATATATATATATATATATATGTTATATATAGTTATTATTATTCTTGTTCTTATTCTTCTTCTTGTTGTTATATTGGTTGTTGTTCGTATTGCTCGTTGTTAGGACTTATTTCGGGATAGTCTTAGAGAGTCTTATTAGAGAGTCTTATTAGGAGGGATGTAGTTGCGTTCTGTGTTCGTGTTATGATGAGATTCATATAAAGACATTTTAAAACACATGATATATAAGACATATAATGACAATTTACACTTTACCTTCTGATAGAATTACAACACAAAGACGACGTTTATAAAAACACATAATGGGTTTATTTCTTTTCCGACCGGTCGTGGTTTTCATAGTCAAGAATTCAAGTTTCACACTCCATGTTTCAAAGGTGACCGTCTCGCTTCCAGACGTTCGACTCCCATGTCCAGACTGTCGTCTGTCGTACTCAGACTCTCTCTCTCTCACACTCTCCCTCAGTTTCTCCCTGCTTAACCCGTGAAGTTTCTAACAATATCGAGAACTTTCATGACGTCATACACATGTTAAAACATGTGTTTTCTTTCACGTGTTCTGGAAATGCGTGTCCAAATTTGTTTCTTTTGTTTACAAAAGGAATTTTAACCTATATTCCCAGTAACCTAGATTTCCAATATGTTAAAAACATGTTTATTAAATTATCTTATAGTTGCATTCTTCAATTGAATTGTCATAGTAGAATTGACAATGCCCATTCTTTTCTTAAAACTATTTTATCTCTAAATGGTTTGTTTTTTACATTCCATTTGCTAATTCTCTCTCGTAATCTATTTCTAAACCTAAATTACGAGGTTCGAATTTCTTCTATTCTATTTCATTTTCATTTTAACTAAATCTCTCTATTTTCATACTTACATGAATAGGGGACAGCCTTTATCATGTAACATATATATATATATATATATATATATATATATATATATATATATATATAGTCATCCACATACAGTACTGTTTCGCTGTTTCACAGCTCATCAGTGCGGCTAGACAGGCAACTACCTCAAGCCAGGATTGAAACCCGACCGTTTGTACGGCAGTCAAGGCTCCTAACCATTACGCTATTGGCGGCTGCTTGAACGAGTAGTGAGTTTAACGATGTTTTGATATCGTCAGAAATACCTCCGCTCGATTTGTTTACACATATATATATATGAACATTTTTCCGGGGCTACGGAATTTAATAATGGCTGAGTACAGACAAATAAACATAATGATATAAAAAAAAACATTAAAATAAAGATTGGTTAATCAGTTTTCGTTCCTCGCTCAACAGAGCTAAATCGAGGAAAATACCATGAAAAAAGAGTATTGGATATAGTGGGGGTGGAATGACAAAAAAGGGGAAAATTACATAGAGACTAAATTAAATCCTAAAAGATTTTCTTTTTGCTTGCAAAGTGAAGGACTCAAAGATTTAATAAAAAATAGTCTCTAGAATTTTCAAATGATAGGGGGAGTGCGAGTTACTGAAGATCGTAAACATATCAGCACTAAAATTCGTGGCACACGCATGGTTATTTATAAGGTGGTCGCAAATCACAGAACCATACGTATTATTCGGAACATCCCAGAGTGAAAAATTTTCGTAACGAATCTTTGATGGAACATGTTGTTTCAAACGGAAATCTAACCTTGGCGATGTTCGCCCAACGTAGTGTGCACTGCAACTACATTTAAATGTATAAATAATAGAAATAATATGGTGGGGGAAGAAATCCTTGGAAATGGCCGGTAACATAGGCCTTGTTGAAAAAACAACACGTGGATTCGATGCAAAGTAACTCCATCGGACAGACAAGGATATTTGCTTAGCAAATCTGTCGCACATGTTACTTAGCCAAGGTAGACGTAGGTACACATGACATCTATTTACTATTATTTCTTTAGGTTTATAAAAATTTGAAACTTTCTTCTTAATAGAAGTTTCAACAATATCAACGGGGTGACCATTATTACAAAGGGTCTTAATAATAAATTTAAGATGAACTTGAGAACAAATCATCAGGGCCCTATGTGATAAAGTCTTAAGTAAATTGTATTTCTGGTTTGTAGGTCAAAAAGAGTCCCAACGCATGTAGAGACCGGTAAAGGTAGATTTACGATAAACAGAAGTAAGAAAACACGAGGATGTCTTGGACACAAGAACATTCAAAAACGGAAGAGTAGAATTCGTTTCCTTGTCGACCGTAAACTTAAGGGTTGGATGAAGGGTATTAAGGGACACAAAAAAGCATCCGCATTCGTCTCGTTTTCAACTAAACATGGTTATTTATTAGGTGGTTGCAAATCATGGTTACTTATTGCCATATATATATTGAAATACGGCAGGGAAGACGTTTATAATCCATGATTAAAAGTAAATTTGTATATATAAAAATATATATATATGTATGTTCCTTTTCTCTGCTCTCCAAAAAAGAAGGAAAATGGGGGGGGGGACAGAAGAGGAAAGAAAGACAAATGGGGAGCCAGCTAACCGGTTTAGAACCTCGCTTCTCAAAGCTGTATCGATGGAATTTTTAAAACAAAGAATGAAAAAGCGATTACAATTGTGTTTTATTCAATTTACGGAAAGAAAACAGTGGGAAAACGATTAAAAGAAAACCGCGTCATGGTCGAATATCCTAGAGATAAATACCGTTAAAACACGGAGGCATTCCCTTTGCTTGCAAAGGGAAGGTTTTCTAAGTCCAACGTGAATAGTATCCAAGATCTTAAGGTTATATTTAATGAGCACAACTAAGAATAGAAAGAGTCCGTGCTAAATTTCGCTGCACAAGATGGGTTTTTAAGTAAATGATCAGTAATTGAGGACACGTATGTGTTAGTAACACCGTCCGTTGCCCGGTATGTTCCATTCCTAATTTTATCGCGTACATGTTGTTGGATATATATATATATATATATATATATATATATATATATATATATATATATATATGTGTGTGTGTGTAATGGATAAAAGACAAAAGTCTATATTGCAAAGTTACTGATGTTGATCATCTTATAATGTATTGCTTTAATTCAATTGACATTTGCAATTCTTGACAGTATCTGGAATATAGACTCTGTCATCTTTTTATTCATTATAATTATCTGTAATTATATTGAGCTTCTAAAATAAGGATTTATACTTATTATATGGAAATAAAGTATATTTCCACAGAAATAAATATATATGTATATATATATATGTGTGTGTGTATGTATGGATGTGTGTAGTGCTACTATGCACATACCTATACACACATATATACATATATATATATATATGCATACATACGTACGCATGCCAATAGTAGAACTTTTTATACATATTAATCCATATCCTTTCATGTCACTTTGTTATTTTGTATCCATCCATCTACTAATCCAATAAGGCAAAAAGTTTACAACTGAAAATTCACCTCTAATCTATTTTTCAGCATTAGTGAACCTAAAAAGCTTTGTTACATGATATTCATTCCGCGTTGCACATGAATTGATATTAATGCCAACGTCAGTGCGCCAGCTCATTACAACCATTGTTATATTTGTAGTGAACGCCCAAGTTATGGTACACCTGCAGTTATATATAAAAAAGTACATGGTCGAATTACACAATGAACAGATTACATATATTCTCGAGTAACAGTTCATTATTTTACCTTTCAGTTATTATATTTAACCTAAGACGATTCATAATTTAGGATCTACATACCTACAGTCTGCATGAAATTTTGATTAGAGGAGCTTCTTATAATAGTATCTCAAACATGTTTTACTCTTTTCTCCATCATTAAAGCAAAATCTATGCATATGTGAGTCTGGATGTCTAACTCTATAGCAATATATATATATATATATATATATATATATATATATATATATATATATATATATATATAGTTATATATTTTTTTTCACCTGGAGACATTGCATTTTGTATGAATGATCAATTTATAGGCGGACTTCGTTATGGGGTTACACAAATCACGAGGTTGCTAGAAATATGCCCCTTCGAATAAAAAATATTCATATATATATATATATATATATATATATATATATGCATTTCAGTATCTCAACCGGATTTATATATATATATAAATATATATATATATATATATATATATATATATATATATATGGCCTTGATGAAAGGGAGACTAAAACTTGCTGCTATGGTTTCAAAACATCTAAAATAAATACAAGAGTAAACTTAATTCGGCGTATTTCTATTACGTTACATCTCTCCTCGTCTGGAAACATGGATACGATAATTACAAAATCTCTAGTACCAAAAAAATCTTTAAATACTATAAAATGTACATCATGTATGAAAACCAAAGTGGGCAGATATAAATATGGGAAAAATTTAGAATCAATTCTCTCATTTCTCTTATTTCAGATAATTTGAAACCATAGCAGCAAATTTTAGCTCAATCAGAACCAAAGGTTTTGAGAAATATAAGATATTTTATATTTATATGCAAAACTAGGAAAATAAATTGACACATTCGTTGGCTGTAAAGGTGCCTAACATAGTAGCTGGACGATTGATGATTCCCTTAATGTGACACTATAAGGACAAATGTGACATAGTTGATTACACCATTCATGTCTTGCTTTTCCAACGGGCATTCATCCAATAAATCTGATCAATTATCGCTGAGATTTTGAACTTAAACATTTGACAAAAAGGGATCTTATCTATAGATATATCTATAATAATAGCCTTTGGATATTGAAATGCCTATATCTTTTGCCTATGAGACGAAGCTACATGAACATTTGCAAGCTTTTTAAAGATTATATTAATATTCTATGCGTATAATTTTGTCACAATTGTTACAAAAACCCTATATTTCCAAACTCATAAGATATGACCAAATTTACCTACATTTTTATATATAGTGCCTGGTAGGCCAGCTTCAGTTTGGCTGCATCAGTTGCTTCCCCTTAACAGGCCAATAACATACAGCTATAAACATATGTATATATATATATATGTATATATATAAAACGTTAATAATATATATAAAAAAACTATATATATATATATATATATATATATATATATATATATATATATATGTATATATATATATAGGTTTTGTGGTAAAAAATTAATTAACGTTTTTAAAATGAGAAGTGGTGTCATTAGAATTTGGAGGGATCGATGCAGGGAGAAAAATAGACACTAAAATAGTAAAAAAAAAACTATAAAATATGTTGGACTATTTAGTGTCTATTCGACTAAAAATTTTTTTTTTACTATTTTAGTGTCTATTTTTCTCCCTGCATTGATCCCCCAAATTCTAATACTCCACTTCTCATTTTAAAAACGTTAACACACACATATATATATATATATATATATATATATATATATATATATATATATATATATATATATATATATATATATATAGTTATATGTTATTAGTATGGGAGGAATTAGAATATGAAAAAAAAAACAATGAAGAGATACGCAAGATTGAAGTGAGATGAATCTGTGGGTTGATTCGAAATAATAGATCAGTGTTTCTAACAGTCGCTTGCAGATCTGCGGAGAGATTATTTTTTTATTTCTTTTTCACATTATTAATGCACTTTAATATAATTACATATTTTTCTTATCTAGTATATTGCGTGTACACTATTGCTCGCATTAATAATATTAATTTTATCAGAAAAATCTGATTATATAGAATTATGGACAAATATTTAACATAATTAAATTCTTTTTTAAGTAAGAGAACAATGCGGGTTGTTCTAGATGTAGATAGACTTACGTAAAAATAATGATTGAGATATATACTAGCAAAACACCCAGCGTTGCCCGGGATTGACTGAAATAGGTGAGAATATATATTAGCAAAATACCTGGCATCGCTTGGGATTTGATGAGATAAATGTGTTGTATATTCTCTCATAAGAATAACAAATATATTACAAAACCAAATTCAATTTTTTCATTGTTTATACGGTTCCGAGCAACGCCGAGTAACTCCGCTAGTAGGATATAAATGCGGATTTCCCTATGGGTGGATCATTGGATTTTTATTCTTCCCAATATTTAATAAACGATCTCTCTGATTAAATTATCTCGGAGATTGGTATATATTTGCGGATCACATAACGCTCTATGGCGGGCACAAGGGGAAAACAAATGAACACATACCTAACGCAATGACGGACAACCATAACGGGAAAAATTGATGGTAACATTCAATGCCGCAAAGATTAAGCTTCTTTCCTTTAACAATTACAAGAAACCTTCTCAACCACCAAGAGCAATGGATGATGAGATATTACCTGGAAGCTATTCGTTTAAACTCCTCGAATTAACGTTCACAGGGACAATGAGATGGTACATATACATCAAGGGCATTGGTATTTACTCCTAAACTTATCCTGTACCTCTATAAGGCTACCATTCGCGAATGTATGGAATATTTTTGTCACATATGTACTAGTGCATCTGCTGTTAGTCTCTCACTTCTTGACAGGGTTCAATCGAGAGGCGCTAACGTAATGGACCTTTAACGATTAACTAGATTTTAGTCCGGCTTCCACTGAAAAAATATTACAAGTATTTTAATGGTGCATGCTTTGATGAACTACAAGTCCATGTACCCCTCGATGAAAATACCCCCGACAAACCCGTCAATCAGCAAAATCTGACCCCTACACAATACGGATCCCCAGATGCCAGAAAGCATTTTACTCTATTAGCCTCTTCCCCAGCACTGCTAGCTTTAGAATTTCCCCCAGGTGTCTACTTCTTCGACTGTACTGATATGCACCAGTTCAAGTGTAATGTAAACAGAAATCTTGCTGCTCAACTCCCTAAATAGTATCCTTGCATTTATATTCTCATATAGTAGCCCCTATATCAAAGTTACACTAAGAATTGTTTGGGGTTAAGAGCAATAAAAATACAACGATTTCTTAATCTAGTTCCTAACAGCTACTAAGAATACAACATGCATCTTGAAAATACCAATTAAATATAAATGTAGATTTAAAGGGATTTATATCCCGATACGAAACTCCATTTTAAGAATAGCCAGCTTGTGCTTGGTATGCCACATAGGAGAAATGCTTTGAATTAAGGACATCCAATAAATACATCAAATTACCCCCTACCAAGGTCCGCTTTCTTTGAGTTCCCAGTATTTATTCGCTAGTGTTGTTTTTATACGGTGTTTTTTATTGTTGAATATACGTTTGTGGTCATCGTATCGGCTTTTCAAATCTAAGGAAGTCATGCCTACGTAATATTTCTTGTTATTCGGGGTTTCTTTCGCAAATATTGTTGCCTGATAAACTACACTTTTTGTAAGACATTTATTTTGAACTGGGCAAAGTGAGCGGTGTCTACAGTTGCATTTATCTTGTTCGTTATAGTATTTTTATTTATGGTATGGTTGTTCTTGTCCGGGGTTGGTTTGTTATTATTATTATTATTATTATTATTATTATTATTATTATTATTATTATTATTATTATTATTATTATTATTATTATTATTTCTGCTAGTGTTGGTTTTATTTTTGTAACGGTGTCTACTTTTTTATTGTTTATTTTGTTGTTGTTTGCATTGTTTTTATTTAGTATTTTGCTATTATGTGCTTTAATTATCATCTCTAAATTTTCGCAATAACTGTAGGATACCTTTAAGATATTTTTATTGAAGATTTTGTGTAAGGGGTTGGTTGCGGGATAGTGTTTTTCAATAAGATCTAGAAATTTCTTGCCAAGTTTTGTTTTTAACATTTGATTGTAAGGGGCCGTATACCAAATTAAAGTGTTTTTTCTTCTATTTTTTTAAATTTTATTATAGTTATTGGTGTTTTGTTGCTTATATTTGATATCGATATTTTTGTATCCACTATTTTTTAGGGCTGTTTCGTAGATATTGGTTGAGCTGTTAAATGCATTTTCATCGCTTGAGTTATTACTGAGTCTATTTACGATCGAGTAAGGAATGTGTTTTATAATTGATGGTGGGTGATTAGACTTAGGGTTTACGTAAATTGGAGTAGCTTTATCTTTTAAGTATGGTTCATATGTGATTTTATCTAAGTTTAACGTGACGTCCAGGAAGTTAGTTATTTTTATGTTAGCTGATGCGTCTGCTTTTAGACCGAATTTTTTTTTATTTCCTTGTGTATGATTTTCTTAAAGTTTTCTCCCTTGCTTTGTTGGAGTTTTTTTTTATTATAGCTAGTCCGTCATCTCTATATAGGCCGATATCCGTAGTATCGAATATGCTTGGGAGGGTATATAGAATGAATAATCCCACAAGATCTGCTACCTCTGCAGAATCTCTGGCACCCATCGCCAAATCAAACGAATTTTTTATTTTAGTTTTATCCATTTGTTATTGTTATTTATTAGAACTGATTTTCTACATTTTAATGGTGCTGATTTCTTCTGAGGATATATCAGTGTATGCCTCGGCAAATTCTAGGGCAATGTTAAAAAGTTCTTCGGATATCGAGGGATAAAAGTCTATGATGTCAAACTGTATAAACGTACATTTATTTTTGTTTTCTATATTTTTAAACAAGGTGATTGCTTCGGTAGTATTTGCCCACTAGTTTAGTTTTAGGTCTTGTTTGATTTGTTTGTTTACTCTAGAAATTATAGTTTTGCTAATTCTACCTATTTCTGGTTTTGTTGGGTTTATCAGGCGGATGCTGGGTTTATTATTAAAGTCCTATTTGTGGTCTTTAAGCAGAATGTATGCCTCTCTAGGTTTCTATTTTCCAACTTTATCGCTAATTTTTAGTTCATCGGTAATTTGTTTACTTTCAGTATTTATTATATCTATGTAGTCGCATTCGTTTGTGTCTAGTTTTTTGTAGTTTTTTTGTAATGTTTTCTGTGATTAGTTTGTTATATTCTTACTTATCTATTTTATAAAAGTTTCTGGTTTTATCTGCTTTTACAAAGATTTTATTAGAGTTGTTTATGTTTCTAACGATTTTGTGTAGTTTCCGTTGGAAATTGTTAGGTTGCTTGTGGAATTCTAAGTTTTTAATTACGTTTAAAGGTCATTTTCAAAGTTTATCAAAAGGTCTACTGTTTTTGCGTTTTTAAGGTTTTTAAAATTATAGGGTCCTTTTTTGTTTACGTTTTAATTTTTAAGGAAGAAATTTGCTCGCAATCGCATTCGGCGTATTAGTTAATCTGTTTTTTGGATTAATTTAATAATATAGCTATGCTTGCTGGGTGTGGGGAAGTTTTTTACCGATGTTTCAAAATTAACAATTTCCATATCTATTTTTAATGTGGTTAATAGCTTTAAAACTAACAAAAAAATAGAAAACAAACAAATAAATAAATTAAATAAACATGAATATACATCACACATATATGTATGTATATATATATATATATATGTGTGTATATATATGTGCATATATGTATGTAAACATATGCATATTTATATATATATATATATATAAAAGGAAAAGATCTACCTTAAACCACTAAACTAGTTATAAAACAGATCCTTTGTTCGATAAAATACATGCCCATTGGCTGATAGTAAGGGGCGCGGTGGATATTGAAAGCTGATTGGCTAACTAAAATCTCAACAGAAGAGGACCATATAAAAACGAGAAACAACCACAGAATTCGCGCATAAGCCTGACGAATCCTAGAGTGGATGAAACGCCGAATATTCAGTGTAGCTTAATCGCCATATATATTTTATAAGTTACTAACTAGTTCTACCCACATATTGAGCACTTTTGAAGTAAATACTTAAAGTTTACGCATAAATCTATACTTCCGTATATTAATTTTATGTGAGTAAATGAAGTAGTTATATATATATATATATATATATATATATATATATATATATACATATATATATATATATTGTTATCATTATTATTACAAATAACCAGACCTACACTTTTTGTTATCTAAATGACTTACATAACTACTAGCTACTTTGAAAATAGCGGAGTCAGCAATTTCACTGTATCAACCTATATCAAGACTATTCACAATTGGAAGAATACACACTTCAAAAGACTTTAGTGGGCACCCCGTTAATATTTTCATACTTCCTTAATTGTTACACTTTCCTAACCGCATGCAACCTAAATCAAACGGTGTAGGTAAGTCTAATAAATACATATCGTTTTAGTTTATAAAAAGTTTTGTTTGAATTTAGTGTGATAACCTTTTTGTTAACGTTTAGTATAGGATAGATATTTAACTCCATGAGAACATTATCCCATATATATATACTCCGGCGTTTTTTTTCTTCTTGTTAACGTTCTGGATAACGTATTAACTCTTCCGAAATCACACTTGAATTGTGCATATAAAGCTATAGCGCACTGATGGATTGTTTTTGTAAACAATCAAATCTGGACGATACAAATTTTTCATTATTATATATATTAACATAACTTCCACACGGCGTGTAGTGACAGGTCTATCTCCTTAATGATTTCAAGTTTTTTGTGTCGTAGAGGATGCTAAACGTCGAATGAATGATTCTGTGGAAACATTAAAAAAGGGGAGACATTTACATGAACAGGAATTTTCCCAATATAGCAATCAAAATAATAATCAAAGTCCGAATAATGGACTTAACACTAATCGTTAAATTATATCTAAAACATACACATAATCAAGCATTCGGAGTGGCTTCCGGGGCTTGATAAGTAGTAATCTCCATGTAAAAAACAAAACAAAATAAAACACGCAAACTATAGTGAGTCGATAAGTTCGTCTATCCAAGCTAATGCATCAATATCATTTTCCTTCCTCTGTCTAATATTTTCGTTTCGAAAAAAGATTAAGCCTTCATTATTCATAACAATTCCATATGACTGCCACATGGAATAATGTTTACGAAGTTTCACCAAATAGGCAGACGAACAAAAAATAAAAAAAATTATTTAAAATTTAGTGTTTTGTAAATAAAACAAAGCCTGACATAAATTCGATTACGGGACACCATTAAACGCTAACGTTTTTTCTGTGTATTTTCTAAGTTTAAATAAAAAGAAATTCATATTTACAAAACAATAATAAAACACGAAACATTTTCAGACTAACTACTTGTATCTTTAACTTTGAAATGCAATTCCCCATAATAATGTTCACTGCTTAATCAGACTCTCGTATTAGAAGAATAAAAATGTTTACTGCTTAATCAGACTCTCGTATTAAAAGAATAAAAATGAATGGGGTTTTAAGCTGTAAAATATTTTAGCAGTGTTTCTATATTCTAACTAATGTTGACTTTCAAAGTATTAATAGACGGATTATTGATTAATAATAACAGATTCAGATGTACGTTAATATGATAACAAGTAAACTCGATATTTAACATGAAAATACTGGCATTATACGTAATTTTAAAATGCACAATTCAGAATCAATTTATACTTCAAATTGATGCGATCTTCCCGAAATTTCAGTCAGTTTCATTTAAATTAATACATTTTTTTAATATCTGGGATATCTGCCTCAAACAGCTCACACATATAGGAGGTCGAAACATAGAGGAAGTGGTTTGCAGCGATTATATGTTCTCTAGTAATTACTGATCATTTGCTTTCAAATTAAAGATTATCTTATATATATATATATCTATATCTATATATATATATATATATATATATATATATATATATATATATATACTAGTAAAAGTACCCGTCGTTCTTTGGGTTCAAAAATAGCCTACAGAAAATGGACTATGATTTATGAAAGTATGATAGGTTATGAAATGGAAGGGTTGTAAAGAGATAGCTTCGAATTTGGGGATATAAAAACCAAAGCAAAATATTATGAAAGTAAAAATAAGATAGGTACACCCCATAATTTATTATACCATACCTGAAACACATATCACAATATTCTGTCTTTATTAAAGTCTGTGCCTATTTCCATTCTATGGAGGACAGGTGCGAACGCAGACCCCACAATTTTATTATACTATCCCTATTCAAGTTGAAACATACTTATCAAAGTATTATTCTGTACGTCTATATAAAAAAAATCACTTGTAAACCTTTTTTTTTTTTGAATTTTTCAATTTTTTATTTCCATACTTTGTGGACCAGGCGCGTACGAAGACGCCACGATTTTAATGAATTATTATTATGCCAGATCAAACACATCCATTCCTGTGTCTCGATAATCGTCTATCAATATATGTGATTAGTTTTCTATAATAGTCAACCATATAGGAGCCTATTAATGACCAGGCACACACACAAACGCTCAGCTTTATATTGTACTAGCAAAAGTACCCGTCGTTGATTGGATTCAAAAACAGCCTACAGAAAATGGACTCTGATTGATGAAAGTATGATAGATTATGAAAATGAAGGGTTGGAAATTTGGGCTGAATTTGGGGGCATCAAATCCCAAACAAAATATGATGAAAGTAAAAATAAAATAGATAAACCCCATAATTTATTATACCATATCTGTTAACACTGAAACACTTATCACAATATTCTGTGGATCTATATTAAAAAAAAACCTTGTTAAACTTTGTGACAACTATGCATTCTATAGCGGTCAGGTGCGAACGAACATCCCATAATTTTATTATACCATATTTCTTCAAACAGAACATAATTATCAAATTATGCTTACAGAGATAGATGTGAAAAGTCTTTATTAAAGTGTGTGCATATTTCAATTCTATGGAGATCAGGCGCGAACAGAGACCTCACAATTTTTTTTATACCATCCATATTTAAGTTAAAACATACTTATCAAAGTATTATCATATACATCTATATCAAAAACACTCGTAAACATTATTTTTTTAATTTTTAAATTTTTTATTTCCATACTTTGTGGACCAGGAGCGAACGCAGACCCCACAATTTTAATGAACCACTGTTCTACCAGATCAAACATACCCATTCCTGTGTCTCGATACATCTTCTATCATTATACGTAATCGGTTTAGGAGCCTATTCGTGACCAGACACACACCCACACACACTACACACAGACATTCAGCTTTATATTATATATATATATATATATATATATATATATATATATATATATATATATATATATATATATATACGAGCAGAGACAACCAACAATTCCCGGGTGTGTCAAGGTATGTCTGTGTGAGGGCAAATGAAAACAATAATTAAATCGAAAATTAAGAATAAGCGAACGAAGTATGCCCGTTTAAATGTTAGAAACGAAAAAACAGAAACAAGAAATGAACGTGATGGGAAATAAAGAATAAGCAAACGGGAAAAATTGAATAAATAATCCTTTTTAAATGTTAACACTTCTTTAAAAAATCGGAAAAAAACAAAACAAACAGCGAACGTAATAGAAAAATTGTAAAAAGGAAAAATAAAGAATAAACGAAAGAATGGCATAAATAACACTGTACCTGTATTAAAAATTAAAACATCGAAAAACAAATTTGTCCGATATGCTGGAGCGAACGAGCAACCCTAAGACAATAACGCAGCCACTATAACCACTACTTTACGAACGCGTGAGCGAAGTAAAGTCGTTTTTTCTATTTAAAGAATTAAAGAAACAACGTTTTTCGCGCATGCGTGGTTGGCTAAAGTGTCATGAATTGCAAACAATTATTTCTAAAAGAAAAAATTGACCGTTTTTTTATTTTCAGGTAAAATTCGACCAAGACATCGCTTTTGCAGACGGTACCAATTTAGACGCGGTCCGATGCTGCTTAGATAAGTTTTAGGCGGACATAATACATACATACATACACACATACATACATACATATATTAATACATATATACATACATTAAAACAAATAGGTGTGATGTACAGCATAGTCTACGTTATATGCCGAGCGTTCTCCGGGTCTTTGGAGGTGTAGGTGGAGCAAAAAGAAAAAAAAAGTGATAGTTGGCAGGCAAGCTCGAAACCTTATGCAAATGGGGGAAAAGAACGTGAAGAAAAACGTTACGTTTTTGTCATTGCGTCCATCGCGAAACCAAAAACGAGGAAGGTTTAAACTGAGGCTACCCAATGAAAAAGAGGGCTGATTTTCGAACATATCGGCGACAAAAGCGATTCCTCCTTCTATGAAAGTGTGTAGTTACGGGTGACGGAAATAATGTTTTACGCCAATTTTTCGATTTTTGTCGTCAGGTCAAGATTTGAAAAGATACCAAAAGTTTTAGGCAGACATACAAACATACATACATACATACTAAAAAATATGTACATACATACATTTAAACAGACAAGTGAGATTTACACACACACACTCGCACACACACATATATATATATATATATTAAATATTTTGATATAATAAAAATATTGCTGAAAAAAGGATATATATGTGATAAAAAGTAACGTTTCCTAATCGTCCATGCAGTAAAACTTTTCAATTCTCAGAAAAATAATTTCTACGGTAACTTATTATTTACGAAAACAAATAAAAAACGAAGTATATATTTTTCATATAGAAAAAGCAATTTATAAAACCACCGCTTATAATTACTTTTTTCAGTTCATATGAGAGCATTTAGATGAATAGCATCATATCAGAATATCATAATTTTATTCCAAGAAAATTCGTAGATGTTTCCATAATGAGGGAACAATCGGAACTGGGACATGAACGTCTTCGAGTTAAGCGGGGGAAATGTCCTATTTTCATAGATATAATACAACTTTACAGATTAACAATTTATTTAAAAACTTACGATTTAAGGGGCATGAATAGACACATCTATTTTCAAAATTTATATATTTTAAATATCAATGAAAATTGAAACTTAGAGGAAATACAGTAATGATAAAACAATTCTATACTAATGTATTTTGAGAAATATTTAAATGAGACTGTCAATTGGTATATTATTGTTATAGTAAATAAATATACACTCATGACCAATCGTGGATATTGTTTATACAATATTAGTTAAAGGTTATATAGTTACATATCATTTGTAGTGATATATATTTTAAATTTAAGTGTGAAAATGTTCCCCGTTTACCTAAATATTATTGACAAGTAAGACTCCAAACTAAACAATTTAGTGCACAGTGAACGAGGCATTATAAAATGACTAAGTTCAGCAGTTGCCCCTCCTATTTAACTCCAAAAGTCCCAAGGGGACGTCAAATCGTAAAAGAGTCCTTGGAACACAACAAAGCGTTATCGTGAAGTATAGATAAACAAAATTATATAGGAATAAGTTAGTTATAACTTTTCAGAAAGTTTAATAAAAATCTAAGGCATCATTTTATTTTAATAAGCACAAAAGGGTCAATTTTAGCCATTTTAATCTGAATGCCCCCCCGCCAGGGGGGGACGGAATTTTCCCGGAAAATCCGTTCTGTTATAGTTTTACTCATATCATGTTTCATGTTTGTGCCATATTTCAAAAAATCTAAGGCGTAGTTATTGAGAAAAGTGCGGACAGCAAAACGGACGAACGGGCGAACGGGCGAACGGACAATTTACGGGGGATCAACAATGACTATAGATTGCTCTTTCCCTGTATCTCAGTCGCTGATTTGTATATAATTTTACTTGTTTATAGTAATTTTATTAAATTCAATTGTTTTACGTTTAAAAACATCAATTTTAATTTAAACCATTGCAGTTTATACATAAACAATTATATTTCATTCATAGCATGTGTAAATGTGATCTTACTTACCAGTAGACAAATGGAGTAAGCCTGTTTTATTCTATGAAAACTTTAATAAAAATATTTAAAACTGATAATTTGGGAAAGGCTATCTTTTTATAAACATTTTAGGATCCGGTGTAAGTATACACTGTTTAAAACATGTAATTGAGCATATAAACAGTTGATGGTTAAGATCATAGGCAAATAGATTTTTATCATTAGCAAATCATTCAGATAAAAAGGAGTGAATTATTATCTGCACTAAATTCCATAGTTGGTTATAAATCCATCAATACTATACGTGTTCTATGAGTAGATCCTTCCAACATCTGACAACAGTACTACGTCCGAAAATGATGTGACTTGTATACTATTAGTTGAGTGCGTCATAAACGATGTAATTTCACAAACATTAACTTGATCTTACAATATTCACAGCCATATTGGCAACAGTCTTTAAATCATTTTCCATCAAAACGAATTTTGATATCTTCAATCTATTACGTGTGTAAAAGAACTTACTGCAGTGACTTGATCCGAAAATACAAATCCAATTTTTGATGATGATTACGGTCGAAGTGATAACAGAATTTATATTTTTAGAGCACCTCAATCATTTACTCTATTTCTTTATATGCATAATCAAATATATCAAAATTAGTTCACTCGTAAGCAAGGGTACAACTAGTGGTACTTTATTATCAGTGTAAACATTCGCTGTTCATTTTATATCCATGTCTTAATATTACTAGGATTAAACATGATATAGCAATTTATGCAGATTGTGTATGCATTATTATAGAATCAATCCTCTATTTATTATTATATATTACGAGTAATAATTTGCGTGCTTGAATAATTCGCAAGAGAAAAAATATATTAAAATACAGTTCATCAAATACCGTCTTCATTATTTTGCGATATCACGTCAGCTGATATTTGCAGCTGACGACGAATGCTCTAGAAACGTCGCTTTCAATTATGCTTTTTGTTTTAAATATGCAAACGAGGAAATAATTAGCGGCGATTTTAAATATACTCATATCTTTTTATCGTAAATTGAACTCATTAATTAGAAAAATAAAAATAAAATATGCAGATACATTTGGCGTTGAACAGAGGATCATCCAATCCGTAGTAAAATGCTCTACGACTCAGCTAAATCTCAAGATGACGGAATATATGATGTTTAAGAAGAAATGGTTTGCTGAGATTTTATTATTTCCCTTGGCGGGTGTAATGTAAACTATTCACCTGTAAAAATTCTTCTTTTTATCTTAAGAATGAATCACTATTTTTTAAAATCGGATTATTTCGATTTTCGGAAATGATTAGTTGATATTTTATTATTGGCCCAGGCAGGTGTAAATATACATTATTTCTCTGTAAAAATTATTGCTTTATATATAAGATCGAAAGTTTATTTTAAGATCAGATTGTTTTCGATTTTAGATAATTAATATATGAATTTCTGTACAAAACATTTCTAAGAAAACTGTCAGATATATACATTTGCTTTGTGTGAAATTTGCAAAAATAGGTTCAGCCGTTTCTGAACCTATGAGAAAGGAACTCATACAAGGTTACTTTAATATGAGAGTAGAGATGGAGATAATAATTTATTATTTTAATATATAAAGTGTTTTCCCCTTGTGGAAACATAGGCTCCGAAGTAAGAAGTTAGAATTGCTGCCTATTGTTGGATACGAAATTAACAACGAAGCCATAACTGTTTCCAATTGAAAGCAACATAATCCTTGGACCACTGTCAACTGCAACGATATTCAAGTGAAATTTAACATTTATAAATGAGTAAACCTTATTTAATATAGATCCACAGTGATCACACGACTGGAAGATACCGATCTCGCCCGTAGGAAGACATACCGATTTTTATTCACAGTGTTCAGCTGTTAAGAAACGGTAATCATAAAGGGGTTGTAATAATTACATTCATCTAATCTATAATAAAATGATAGTGGAAATTCGCCTCCGGACAAAATTACCGTATGTTTTGCAATACATATGTCACATAAAAATTTAATACGTCTACACAATTATTCACTATCTCATGTAACATCCCAATACCGTTACCTACACATTTATTCGTTATAATAACATCCTACCTTTTTTTCTCACAAGCGACACTATCACGGTGGCCAAGATCTGCAGACGACGTAGTTCGTATTATCCCGTTTAAATGAAAAGTACTCCGACTGCTCCCAGCGGGTAATTATTTAAACATTATAACTATATTGTCCTTACACTCTGACTGACCGGATGAAACATTCATACACAGACAACTATCTTTGCACTTTAGTGTTACAAAATAAATATTACTCTCCCCCCACTAACATTGTGGCTGTTCTCATGGCTGAGACCATAAAATTATATTATTCTGGATTACACACGTTCTTATAAAAACAAACATGCAAAATTTTATTCAATAGGGCCGCTCAATCTACAGGAATAATTACTTTTACGCATATAAAACCCAATAAAAAATCTACTTCGCTCATATTCATAACTTTACGTAGTTATTCAATCGTCTTGTATTACATGTACATTATCGGTACACATTGTTATAAATCAATTATAATTTCCTATCCTCGATTTTTCGCGATGATACAGGCTAATGATTACAATAACGTACCATAAAATTTAGTTTTAAGTTACACAAATAAATACTCGTAACTTTGGTAAAAATAAGTTAGCGCAACTTCTTCTGATAATGTTTACATGTATTGCAAATGCCGTTGATTTGGTGGTTTCATTTGTCATTTTGTATTATTTAGATTAACATTATTTTCATATAGGTACAATAAAAATATTTCTTTTAATCATGTTCATTTTCAGCGACGTAATTATGCTTTGATTATTATAATACACCAACACCGACTGTTTTGTTTACTCAAGTATTTGCAGAAAAAAACACCATAAATACTGTTATTACTGGAAAACATTTACACGAGAAGCGACGTAACTTCTTTTGATTTACAAAATAGGATGGGGCAACTATTGTTTTATTTTTATTACGCAGTACATGTTATGGTAGTGTTTTTTAAACATTTTCTTTAAGATTAAAAAATCGTAACAGCTATATATAATAATGTTTTGATTTAATAAAAATATCGTTTGTTCAAGCGTCCAAATTAGATGAAAATATGAACGAATCTCTTAATAAAAGACAGTTGTAGTCGCCCACAAGATTAATGTGGCGTGCATTGTGATGATCAGGCAAAAAAAAAACAATAAATGTTTTTCAAATGAAATCGTTGCCTAAATTGCATTTTAATTTGAGCATAAAATCAATTTTCGGTATTAAATTCTTATTAGGATTTAATTACGTTTGTGATCAACGTATTTTATACCAACTTTGATTTGTCTGTCTTAATGTTGATGTTTATTACACTTATTGGCAATCATAATATTTTTGTCTAATTTTTCATAAACAGTACTTCTTTTATGTAAAACGTGCTTCATATGTGGTAGGTCAAACAATGCGTTTTTAGAAAGGACCCCCGCTATAAGTTTAAATGCTTGTTTGATTTTAAATAATAGATTGACTGCTTCATATGTGTTCACTATGACGCATTAAGAGGTTTATACCATATAAATATATAGTCAACAAAGCTTAAGTATTAATATATTTATAGTAATAGTAGTATAAGCAGGTATGTTAATAGCAGTGATAGTAGTAAAGGAAACATTAGAACAATGAAGGAGAGGGAGAGATTTTCAGTTCGAGTGAACTCACACATCCATAAGCTTGAGTCTGAAATATCATAATTATTCTGTTTCATTGGCATAAATAATTTCTATCACTTTTGCTAGGGTTTTTAGAAAAAGAATTTGCATTAAAAGATTAAATCTTGTTTATTAGCCAGGACTTTTTTATTAGGGATATTAAATAGATATGCCGGTACTCTCTGAGAATAAAACTATTTATATACAACTTGTTTAAAATATGAATTCCTAGTATTTTATAATTCCAATCCCTATGCAATATTCAATAGGAATACCGGGTGCGAGTATCTTTTTGTATGACATAAACACGCTGTTTACAACTATATCACGTAGACACGTGCGTTCTGAAGAGATGAGTTCAGTTATGCAATGAAAACCTCGCAAACGTTTTGTGAAACATTTTTATTTCAATAAGATAGAAATTTATTACTTAATAATACAAGCTCGTCGTACAATCTAGTTATAGTATAATATTGAGTAACAAATCCGTATGGCATTTGTTAATTCCCAAAGAAACTGTATTTACTGATTTTGATAAAGCAAGTCGTTTGTACAAAATGCAATTTTACGTATTTTTGTTTCGGCTTATCTCTATAATTGACGTACATGGAACTGAAATTAAGCAGGTTTGGCTTAAGATAGAGTATGATTTACTATAGAACAATCTTTTCCTAAGTATACTTTTCAGAAAGCGCATATATATTTTAATCATTTTGATACAGAAAAGAACGCGAATAAAAACTACCTTGGCTAAAAAAAAAAATACATTTTTCATCTCTCGAAAATACAAGAAGCAATCGTCGTCAAATATCTGTATTTATAAATATACGTGTTTATATATGCAATTATGAAATATTGGTGTATGCTATTTAATAAATGTATGTTACTATATTATAGCTATGTCATTATAATAGATTAATTTTAAATCGTTAGCATGAAGAAGCTGGTTATATGTGTGGAATAAAAATAAAACTCAGTGATGAAATTACTTTCTCCGTCTGACAAATAATTTAAGACTTATGCCCTAGAGACCTGGATAACAAATAAATCTAAAGAAATACATCTGATACGTTTAGCAGGAATTCTGTAGGTCTAAAAATTAGAAAAAAATCATTTTGCACGGTCGATGTAAAATATTAACCTCAATATCATGCAACATATGGACGTCTAAAGACATACTATAAAAATGGAGCTAGTCTATGCGATAACAACATCGAATATTTGTCGGAATATTGGATTAAACCATTTTTTTTACGTTTCACAAAAATATATAAAAATGAAAATAAGTTTAATTGAAAAATAACCTATACTGCTATCTAATTGTTTACGATTACTTATGTTATGAGAACACAGATATATAATCATGCTGCCCACAAAACCAACCTAAAATATAATTTCATTGGTAAATGTAACTTTACATGTTTACTAGTTGTGAGACCCCTTTATGAGGAGAAAGAAACGGAAACAGGCACTACACTGAATAGGAAAGTTGAAATTAAAAGAAGCAGCTAGTGATTAATATACACTGCGTGTCAAATTATTAACGGATAATTTTTTTTTAACTAGTTTCAGAAAGTTACCGGTAGTTTCGTAAAAAAAATCTTCGGAAAAGTTGGCAATGCTGAGTTGCGCGTACTGTGAAATTTTCGTACAGTTCCGCGAAATTTAAACAAATTGCCCCTGTAATCTCTGAATCCGCGGTATTTGAGGTGTGGCAAATTATTAGGCCAGTTTGTATTGTCAATAAAATGGATAATACTGAAAAGAGTAATATTACAGAACAGCTAGCAAAAGGTAAAACTATCCTCGAAATGACAAAAATGATAGGAAGATGCCAGAAAACTGTGAGGAACTTTGTCAAGAACCGCACAAAGGTACGTAAGAGAGCTGATAAAGGTAAATATAGAGTTGTTTCACGCTGTTATCTACTCCAAATTAAACGTGAAGTTGTTAAGAACCCTGGGCACACAAGTCGAGAAGTCTTGGACAAAGCTGTATTGAAGAATGTCTCAAAAAGTACACGATCTCGCCTTCTGAAAGAAGTGGCAAAGTCTGTGAAGCCTGTGACAAAGCCTCACATACAAAACCGATTAACATGGGGGAGGACATGTATTTCTTCAAAATGTTGTTCATGGATGAAGTGCGTGCCACTCTTGATGGCACAGATGGCTGGAGCAAGGGTTATATCCTAGATGGACGAAATCGTCATCAGGGTTTAAGGCGCCAACAAGGTGGTTGTGGGATATTGATTTGGGTTGAGATTATATGAGGTACTTCAATTGGCCCATGGGGAATCCTAGAATGCGTAAAAAATATCAAATACTTGCATAGCTTTTCTGAATGAGCACTTTAAAACATCGCTGTAGAAGGAAAGGTTGACGTTTAAAAGAACCATTATTTTTATGCATGATAATGCTCCCTCGCATGCAGCAAACAAAGGTAAAGAGTATCTGCAAGAGCTGGTGTTCTCTGCGCTACGGTAGATGGAGTGGCCTTCGAAGTCACCAAATTTCAACCATATTGAGAACCTTTGGAGTATCATGAAGCGACGCGTCTATGCAAGTGGTCGGCAATTGAAGAGCAAAACTTAGTTGTGGGGTACTCTCTAAGAGGTGTCGCGAGTAATAACTGTTGACGAAATAACAAATTTGACGAATTCTGTAGACCAACGCCTTTACAAGTCATTCATAAAAAAGGATCGCATATCACCTACTTATTATGTCAACGGCGTCATTGCTATGTAGTTATTGTGCTCTAAGGATTATTCCTAGTTCATTTAATGTTTGAAAGTTATTTCAATAAAATGTTATTGCTATATTGTGTTTTTCTCAACCTCTTTAATAGCTTGACACACTGAAATACACAGATGGTCTTATCTTCTGCCATAATTTCGCTAACACTGCTTTAAATACTTTTATTTTCATACTGGAGTAGCTGAATAGTATTGTAAGCACTTTCACAGAATTTTATGGATTTTTATTCACTCGTTTTTGTAAATATTTAAGAAAATGTAAACTCATTAATAATTCAACACGCAGTGTATATTACAGTATATTCAAAATAACGTATTTACAATTTTTAACGAACATTTGTTAAGATGGAGAGTGAGATAGTAAATATCAATCAATATATATTTTTTACTAAAACAGATCGAAAAACAACTTATATGAATATTTTAAATTTAAAACTGAATTGAGCTCTCTATGTGGCATAATGTTTAGTAAAAAATGATATTTTATTACATCATTTTATTTATTTTCTGATGTTAATGTAACACTATTTTACTTATTTTAAAACCGTTCTAGTTTTAGAATACATAAAGAAATAACGACATTAAAACATTCGATAATAAAATATTTTGTTTAATTTTGTTAGCGTAGGATGAGATAAATTATTTCATCCTTTAAAAAGTGTTAACAATCAAAAGTGTATATGCTTAACTAAACTGCCTTATGTTTTAGACTGGAATTATTGGTACAAAATAATGTTAGATGAGAAGAGAACTTATATTAGATTTATTAACAATTCAGTGCGTGGAAATTTGGGGAGCATGTACAGTTTAAGTATATGAAACATTATTTAGTCTTTACAAATATAAAGTGGTTATGTTTAGATACATATATATTAATTATGAAGAGACCCCGCACAGCCAAATATGTATAAAACTTTACTGTGATCGTGAACTATGTATTTCTATCTTCTAAAAGATATGTAAGCTTCTCGGAAATATTTTCTTGAATATTAAATATTTTTTAGCATTGTACTATATTTTTAGCGTTTTCACATTACATGTCTGCTAAAAGATGATATTCTAACTATAAAATGCTATTCATAGTTTATTTCATTACTGTGCAATAACGATGAAAGCTAGTTAGATAACTGAATCTTAACAGTATACACCCTAGTGCCTTCCTTACATAATACTTAACAAAAATAAGGTATTAATACATCATTTCTAAGTATATTGTGCTTGCTCAATACACAATAATACTAGATCTTGCTCAAAGTAAACTAATACTATTTTTTTTATATAAAATAAGCCAGCAACTGGAATTGTAGAATATAAGCTGAAGATAACCCTCACATAATCTTAATCATTGATTTTAAACGCAGATGCTATTTTCAAGCGACATTAAAGATTGAAATTCTTGAGAAAAAATGTTTACTCTAAATTTGTATTCAAAGGTTAATCCTGCATTCACACTTTATGTTAATCACAAGTGAATTAACTTGGGTAATTCACCATTAGATTTCATCAAGTCTGAATGCAAATTCTGTAATTGAATGAATTTCTTCTGCGTCCTTAAAATACCAAAAGGTAACTGATGACAAAAAAGTGAATTCAGAAAAACATTTAATTCTAATCGTATTTCTATTTTTCATTTAAAGAAAACACAAATAATCTTAGAAAACTATGACTTGAACAGATAAAAATAAAGGGCAATATATACATTCAATTGAAATTCAAAATTGTCAGTAAAATCCTAGTTTATAGCACTTGTGTAACCCGGAAAATTGTGCGCATCATGAGTGTTTTTTTTTTTCAGAAGGTTTTAATCGATGTAACCTTCAACTTTCATTTATATATATATATATATATATATATATATATATCTATGAACTCCAGCATTAATACTGCAGGCCTCTGATTTTTGTCCATCAATCCCTACTCTTATGAGCTTATCAGAGAGAAATGATTTAATGATAGCGAGAATATTTCCAGTTATACCGTAGCTGGAGATCTTGTGAAGTAGGCATTTATGCCATACCTTGTCGAAAGCCTTTGATATGTCAAGAGCAATTGCCCTGGAAAGGAAGCCTGTCAAGAGATTCACTAATCCTATGAGATATAACTGTTATCGCATCTGTGGTAGATCTTGTAGAACGGAAACCATATTGCATGTCACTAAGAAGGTTATTTCTGCTGAGGTGGTTTAGTATTTCTCTATTTAATATGGATTCCAACAACTTACTCATGACACACAGGAGACTTATTGGTCTGTAGTGAGAGGAAGATGACTTTTCACCTGAGTTCTTACACACAGGGCATAGTGATGAGGTTTTCCAGGATGTTGGAAAGCACTTCTTCTTAAGGCAACGTTTAAACAGTTTCGTAAGTAGCGAGCAAGTTCTGGTAGAAGCGTTTTTAACACTATAATTGGGATGCCGTCACAGACAGTAGCTTTAATGGAATCAAGGATCTTGATTAACTTGGCTACCTTATGCACAGATATTTGTATGTTACCTAGCGTGTTCTGTGTTATAGGAGGAACTATGGGGAGTTGATGGCCTTCGTCGCATAGGGTAGAATTAGCTGCAAAGTTCTTGGCAAATATTTTGGCCTTGTCTGAAGCTGCCGAGATGACCTCTGGTCCCTTGATAATGGTTGGGATAGAACGCACACGTCTGATCACGATCCTGTTTTTTTTATTTGCCAAAACTGGTGGGAACCAAACCGCTGATCAGCTACTTTGGATTTAACAGACTGGCCATATAGTTCTCTTGCATTTTTATTACTCTTTTACAGTGGTTGCTGGCGTTCCTGAAAGCAGCTTTAGTCTCAGTGCATCTATTACGTTGGTAGCTATGGAAAAAGTGATTTCTATGCGCGATGGCAGCAGCACATTCTGGGGAGATAAATTGAGCTTGAAAGTTCACAACATTTAAAAAAAAATATTCATGATATTTAAAAAATCCTTATTTCCTGGAAGGATATTTTGTACTATGAAATAGTAATATTTTTCTTGTTTTTTTTTGAATGCTCATCTCAGGGGGGTAATGTTGTATTGTGATACGATGTAGTGTTGAAGCGGCGTAATGTGGTATAGTAATATGATGGATCCTTCAGCAATAAGTAAAATGATTCCACTAAGAAAAGTTAGATTTGTAAGCAAAAGATTGGGGGCACAAATGACTTTGTAATTTTTGAGACAGGACAACGCCTTCGAGTCGGTTGTCAATCTTTGAATAGTCACAACAATGACCGATATGGTAATTCGATAACTATTTAGTGCCCATTAATGAGGTATGGCAGAGACAATTAGAAATGATCGTTGATTTCGCAATTTTGGGTCAATATATACAGTTTCTTTGGTATCAGTTTCGTGTGTGGAACAGTTGATAGCCGTTTACGATTTGCAGAAATCGAGAGAGTTTTACTGAATCTGAAATAAGCTTCTTAGACTTCCACCGACTGATAATAATGATTTTGACAGAAAATTAATATATGCACGTTAGCGTTTGAAAATGCGTTTACTTTGACCGTATTAGACACATGTAGATTACACTCGAGATCTACAGAATATATCAGAACTTGTGTTATTTTTGCGAACTATATTATTTTGTATATCTTGTAAGGCAGGTTTGCCTCTCTCTCTCTCTCTCTCTCTCTCTCTCTCTCTGCGATTGCCAACGTATGATATCCGATAACACGTCCGATTGATAAGATAAAAATGAAGACGAATGCGAAACTGAAGCATACACCAGCCTTTCAGGGGTGTATATCGAAAAAAGTGAACATGGATCTAAAGTATATGAGAGTGGCTGCTGGTTCAGTCCTTCGTTTGGTGTGTGTGTGTGTGTGTGTGTGTGTGAGGGGGAGTTATTTTAGTATATGTTGTGTAGTCTTGATTTCATCCTAAACGACATTGCCTAAGTTATTTTAAAGATGTTAGCATATAGCGGACTAATGCAGGAATAATCTCTATTTTACCATGTTCACTATCTTTTTCCTATAATTTTAGAGTATTTAAGTTTGTTCTTTAGAATAGTATACTTTCATACCAGACAAATATCTGGCAAATAGAGAATTCATGCCCTAGTGTATGCGATTATAATGTGAGGTGTGATATTAGATGACGATATGTCATTTATCTCATAAATATCTAAACAGAGGCAAGTATACTTTTATTACCAATCAAAGCAAGGAGACAATGCCAAACATTTTTTTTTTTAATTTAGTAATTTTAATAACAGAAATATTTTAACAATATTTGATAATGGATATAATTTTCACGATGGCCTATATTTAAGTAAAAATCACTCGATTTATTTCAAGTAGAACTATTAATTTTTCAAACAACGAACTCTAAAGAATTATTAAACTAGTCTGCTCTTAAATGTATTTAAATATATACTTAAATAAGCAAAACGATGATAACTATTGTTTCAGTTAGCATTGTTTCATATTGCTCCAAAATTTTATACTCGTGAATTACTGGACTGGACATTCAGTGTCAAGAAAGATTAAGGGACCCTTGTAACAGTACTAGCAGGAAATCTCCATAATGAAGCAGGAGTTTTACATCCAAACGTTACATTAAGAGAATTGGCATCGCTTGAGAGTTATAGCAAGAGGAAGGAGACTGTTGAACTCTACAAGTGCAGATTGGAATTAAATGTTAGTCCAAAAGTAATGCCTCCTATTTTTCTTCTGCCTGTATAAATCACAGAATATTACAATCGCATTAAATTGATGGGTTACCCTACGCAGTAATGACCATGAACGTTGCAATTATTGACTGTGTGAGCGTCTACGAAATCAACCACTGTTTTTGAAGTACGGCAAAAGACAAGATTCATTAAATTTCACCATGCAAACAAAAAATAAATAAATAACTGAGCTTAATTCATCAGTGTGGTTGAACGTTTACGAGGTCAATGTAATTGGTGGCTACACAGTTACAAGATTGCTTCGTGAATTTCAGAGAGGTGATGTACATGTGAGTTACGAAGGCCACTGCGGAATGTACAAACGTTACGCTATCAAAACCTGCTAAAATAAGCAAAACCCCCAGATTGTCTTTAATGTTTGTACTTGATAACGACATGATATTAATGTGGGTGTGCCCCAGAGGTCGAGCCTTTCACAAATATTATCCCTGATATTCGTAAATTTCTTTCCTGACAATATTGTTTCTAGAATGGGGAGGCATACTGATGACACAACGCTCTCGAACATACTGAAGAGTAAAAAAGAATAGACATATATCTAAAGAAAAGGCTAAGATTTTAGAGACAAACCCTTACTCCGTAGTAGAATAGGGGAGGTAAATGGATTATACATACATTTTGCTAATACTAACCTCCCTTTCATTTAATAATTACAAGTAACACTCTCAAACACACGTCTGCTAATGATGTACGATTTAATGCTTCAACAATTGAAATAAATACATTGACGCCATTTCCAAGGTTGATGCAAAGAAAAGTCTCTTTCACCCTGCTGGAAGTGTAACAGGGCGTGGACGCGTGTATGGCAACTATGTGCAAATGACCGAGCCGTTTGCGAGATGATGTCATTGCAAGGAAAACATCAAGGATGATAAAAACATCGTGTGCGCAGACCAATGCTTATGTAAGGGATATCACGTTTAAAAGTGGATATAAACGTTCTGTTGTTCAACTGGGAAAAGGGGAGTCGAGTTATCCTTGCCGTATATTCCTTGCGACAGAGTCTAAAACGTTTTGAGTCCCGCGTGTCAATATATTAACATATGTGTAAACGTGTGTCACGTAACAGAAGAATACTTAAACCTAAAAGTATCCAGTATATTAAAAAAAAAAACACTATTCACCCATGGACGGAGTATTGTTGTCGCATCCGAGTTCGTACAGCTGACACTAGTCTCTCGCTGTTCGACACAGTTTAAAAAAGGGGTCACCAATCTAATACGTCACACAATTGCAACCTCGTTTTAACCATCGGTCCGTAGAGGAAATGTTGCATTCCTGAACCTTTTTTTACAAATATGTGCTCCGATTAACTCAACGAAGTTGTATCCCTTCGACGAAAATAACGCAGAGTAACCCGACAAACATCAAATCCTACGCTGTGATGAAACATCTTACTGCTCAACTTCTATCATATAGAAATCGATTACGTCAACATCGACTTGTCTAGTGTGAAGAATAGTAAAAACAGGTTAGCTAACGTGAACTAAAAATGGTGTTTACTGTGTTGAAAATACATCCTGGAGTACAAATATTTGCTCGTTCTCCTCATATAACTCATAGCTCTTCAACCGTTATTGTTTCCAAGTTAAAAAAATAGAAAGTTTTACTTTTGGAACGGCTTTCGTATTTCGAAATTATTTTGTTCTTTACCAAAATACGAGGCTTGTCCATTGTAATATTTTATCCATACCCTCAATGCACCAGAACACTTCAAGCCGAGCCATTAATCCATGCTTATACCTATTGCAGCAGCGTATGCCACACTCAACATGTATAGATTTAGTGAAGTGGATATTTTAACGAAATTTCTCGAACACTGATATTACTCTTTTCCCCATTATTATTCTTCTAGTATTAGATGTCTCTAATTAGATATTCATAATGGAAAAAGACTAAAAAAAAGAAAGTGCGCTACATTTCATCGGGGTCCACTTTTGGACGACACTTTTATTAAACTTATTAATGTAGAACTCTATACTGCATTAGTGGTAAAAATAACTGCGAGGCAATATGTTCGACTCGTACGGCCAGACCTCGTTTGTTACGGGTAAAATGAATCACCTGACGCCACAAATGACAGGAGAAGGAAATTACACTGTACCCATCGACCAAAATAAAGATAATTGGATCACAAGAGAACAAAGCTCCTATCAATCAATACCCTTTTAGCCTTTTCTATTTGGCTGCGAATACATATTTCAGGACGTTGCATCTCTTATAAGATGGGATACTCGAACGAGTATACATTAATGAGATAGACTTAAAAGCATTATTATGTGCTAGCAACTGAGTTTTATGTTTAATAGCGGCGTGCACACACGTTAACAATCATATGAAAAGATTATAGACTTTACTGAATTTCCTCATCATGACTGCGAACGCTAAGTGTTTATGATGAATTGAGCTTTAATATACTTCAAACGAAGCAAAATATATTGCGATGCTGACATTTGTGCGATTACAAAATTGAGGTATTACATTTAGAAAAATGTTTAACAATGTGACGATAACAGAATATTTAAAAACATATTTAATAATCTCATTTGCTTCTTGTCGCATTTTTTTCCTATATTGTGTATTCATTTGTTACTGGGGAACCCTATAGACACAGTTATTATTATCTCTAGATTTTAATCTAGTTCACATTCCACAAATTACGTTGTATATCTTGAGGTTGATTTATGTAAAAATCTATTTGATAAAGGTTATATTAATATAGCTGAACGATTAGATTTTAGTCCGGAAATATGTTAGTATTTTCAGAACGTTCGGGTGATGTGTAAGCAACCCCAGATCATGAGGCAATAAATAACGCAAACTATTAAACTTACATTCTGATGATGTATACTTCGATCAGAAAAAAAAATAGTTTCAGTAGTGATGGTTAAATTCTAATTTCAGTTGATGTTAGTATCACGAATATCACCCAAGCATTGGCCTATATTCGGCTATTGACATGTTAAATTAAGCATAATTTACAATATCTGGACTACACCATGTGCTCTATTAGCCCACCCTTTTTTAATCACTAAATTTTTACATACATTAATTAATAATAAAATTAATGAAGAAATCCTTATAACATCTACTAGTATAAGCAACAAATGGTACCTCACAAAACTGTTTTCTGTTCCATTGTACTTATATCCAAGTTCTCAGAAATCAATAAGACGATTGAAGTTTAAAACTTTATCTGTATGTGATATATCGTATAGATATTTAAGTACTTCATTAAAGTCCTCCTTTTCAAGATAGTAAAAGAATTGAGAGCACACTTTTACTTTCCCCAATTGACCATTTAAGTATGTTATCGTAGATCTTTATTGTTGCTCGTGGTTTTACTGAATTCAAGATAACTAATTTATCGAGGTCGGTAGAGTATGCAGTTTCGTGTAATTATTATTGGTGACAATACTGGGGAAAAGTGCAGCTATCCTCGTAGGTTATTCATACTGGTAATATATTTGTTGTGCCACGGGTAATAAGTGAATTTGAATATTTAGTAAAAAATTTTCTGTAGGGAAAACTATGATCATGCCAAGTTATTAATAATATTTTATTATTAATAGTATTATTAACATCATTTCTTCCATTTGCTATTATTAGTAGTATTATTAGTAGTATTATTAGTAGTAGTAGCTGTTGTTGTTATTGTAGTTGTAGTAGTAGTTGTTGTGGTTGTCGTTGTTCTTGTTGTTATTGTAGTTGTAGTAGTAGTTGTATTTCTACATAAATTAAAAGTAGTACTAGAATATAAATGATAATTAAGCAAAAAAAAACATGCCATACCTTTAGTCTAGCTGATTAAGACTGCCAGTACATCATAAACTTGTCAAATGTTTTCTGTCTGCGAATATCGATATTAGCTATTGTGCATAAATGGACGAATTCGTTATCATTAATGATATCAAACCACATATCTGCATTAATCTTATCAATCACGATATTCATCTGAGATCTGGCAGTCGTTTCTAATTTGGTATACTGTTGTGTGCTTCTATCGATGATCATCTCGTTTAATAACTTCCTCGATCGTAAAATCATGTATCGAAAGCATATATGACATTTTGTTTTAGGTGAATTGTTTATATATAATCTTACGTTTTCTCTCGAGAGTCTAGAACTCCTATATTTTTATACTGCATCGCTCAATTAACAATAATAAAAAAGCTGTTTAGGTAAAGTCGTTGAAAATATGATATAATATATTATACAGTCTGCATGAATATAACAATGTCTATATGATTACATCTATTTCGACAAGCCAAATGTGGTTATGAAAGTGTTATGAAAGTTATTGATAACACTTACAGCGAAAATATAGACACACATTTCATGTAACGAAATGCTATCAATATATCTTTTTTTTTTAAATCATACCACTGCTTATGTTTGGAGTACAACCAGCCATGGAAGGCTATAGCAGTGAGGACGAAGATTGTGGACTTGAATCATATAATATAAGACTTATTCGTAAATTATCCGGGTTTCTTTCGCCAAAAATTGGAAGAACAGTCTGGAACTTACATATCTCAAGACTGGAAACAAATACTTGCTAATTTGATCCTCCATTGTTAGTCTTGGAAGAATTATTCAACGAAAATACAGCGTTGATTTATACCTAGAATTGAAATGTATTGATTTTTGTAAAGTCTATAGTAGTATTATCCAATTATTTTTTTACCAATATTGAAATACGTAAAATCATAGTAGACTTTTTACAGGCACATTGTGTTAAGTATATATTAAACAAAACGTCGCAAAAATATTTTATAAAAAAGGTGTATTGTTCTAAGTAAGACGAAATGTTTTACGTGCAACGTTTAGACAAGTCACGCGTTCAACAACGAAATAAAAAAGTAAGATGACAATATAAGTTCATTACAGAATTTTGATAGTAAATATCGTTTAACGTCGAAATAAAATTATTGAGAATAGAAAATGTATGCCAATTTTTTAATCATTCGTTAATATGAAACAACATAGATGAATAGGGTATGAGCTGTATGATAATCACACACATCTCAAAATAAGAAAAACATATGAACCTATCTAACTCTCTCTGTCTCTGTCTCTCTCTCGTTTTTATTTATCAAACTCTCTGTGTCTGTCCCTGTGCACTCTCTTTCCGATCTCCCTTTCCCTCACTCTCTCTCCCTCTCCTCTCTCTCTCTCTATATATATATATACATATATATATACATATGCATATATATATATATATATATATATATATATATCAAAGAAATGAAAATTAAACACGAAATATTTATATAGATATTTATATCTTAATCCCAACCAAATGAAAACGCTCAATACATTCACGTAGGGTAGTAAAGCTTAGTATAAATAATAAGAAGAACAGAATTGTAAAGTAGACTTTTAAACAGCACATGTTTCTTGGTTGTAGGTGACTTTATACGCACGGCTCCTATAAAAGCACCAATATTTGTCTTAACACAGAATGTCACAGTGATAACTTTTACATCGTTGTTTATATATGTTTTCTCGTCAATCGTCGTACTTCTAGTTATGAGAACATGGCGTTTAAAATGTCTAGTTATTATTTGACATACATTCTATTAATTGCAGCCGCTGGATCTTGGTGTGTAGTAAGCTATACAGAAAAGTCTATGCGACTATTTAGTAAATATTTTTTTAGTCATCTTAGTATTTGTCTGACAGAACGATTATTAGTTTTTTTTTTTTAATTTTGTTTTAGTAATGATAAAAAAACTTTATCCGTGAGTTGCTGATATTTACTATCTGAACAAACAGAAATGTTGACATATATACTCATATGTTTAACGTACCAAACATATTACCTTCTTACCATCCATTTCTTTATCTAAATGATAACTCAGTTCATGTAATATTTTTTAATCTTGATTTACTTTCTTTTATTCTTTTGTATTTGTAAACATAGTTTTATATTTTTAAATAAGGTAATACTATTAGCCAGCAATGTGTATGGACATAAAGATCTATTGGATCGTAAAATTATTAAAACCATTAAGGTTTATTATATATTATGGGTGTAATTTCTTATTACTACCACTAATTCTACTAATGGTACTACAAAGTGCCTGTATTTTAAGCAGTAAAAAATTATTATGCACACATGCAGACAAAAGTATACAGTGTGTTCAAAATATCACTGAAAGTTTAAACCGTAAATATATTCTTTTTAAATGATATATTTTGTAATTGTAACACAATATGACTGAGACATTGGGAATTATTTGTTAATAAGAGGCAAAATTCAAACATGTTTTATTAATGAATAATAATGTCTTAAATCTTACACTTTTCCAGCTTCGCATATGTGTGCCCTTTACCAAAAATAATTTATAACAATTTGCAGTATGTCTTGATTATGAGTTAAGCCGCTAATTTCGTTCCTAATGTTTTCCTTCAATTTTTGCAAGGTTTAGTGTTTTTTGACATAAACTCTTTACGATATCTCCATAAAAAAGTAAGGGCAAGTCAGGTGTAGACATAACGGTGGTCATTTGACATTGCAGTAGCGAGAGATAATGTTGTCGTCAAATAACTGTCCGAGAGCTCCATAGTGTCTCTCGCTATATGTTCCGTTGCCATAGTTTGTTGGAACCATAATCAGGGCATATTTTAAACGTGTGGACATAGAAAGTCTGTAATCATAGTTCGGTATCTCTATCCAGCAACAGTGACAGCTTTGTCGTCTTGATCTTAAACATATAAGGTTAATAATTTCTCCTCCGTTACTTCGCAGCATCGACTGCACTATATGGGATGCAACTGCTTTTGATTAATTGCTCTTGGACTTTAATTACCCCTGTGAAATGTTTTTGACTAGAGGGGGTATACGACGCATGGATTCGCCAATCATTTTAATAAACACCGGCTGTGCTAAACAACGAATGAAAACATTTCAAAATTATAAACATTGTCGAATTTTGAATTCAATCAGTTCGCCGTTAACTACGCCACGGACCGCATTTGATTCTTGGCCGCCATCTTGGTTACTGGTCTGAACTACGCCGCCATCTTTGTTCAACACAGTGTCTCAAAACTTAACAACCCCAAAATCTGTAATTGTGTTTGTTACCGTATTCATTCAAATGGAAGCTGGCTTTATCTAACAGAATCTACTCTTGGCAGAAAATTGAGGTTATTTTGGACAAGATTTTATTTGAATCCTTGTTTGAAAATCTCCAGGCTTCAAGTGTTGAACAAGCTGCGCTTTATAAGGAAAGAGTTTAAAAAATTGCAGAATCTTGTGTATTTAACTTCGATATATTTTAAGTTGTGTGGAACGTCGTTGAATCGATTTCAGGATGCTGCTCCACGCTTTCTGTCACTCTGTTCATATTTTCATTCGTGATTACATTTCGAGGTCTACCACCTCAAAAAAGATCAAATAATCTTTGAATCGGCGCAAAATATTTCGAATTGTGTTGTGGCTATCTCTTACATGAAACATGCCGTCGATAAATTATTTGAGTCAAAACAATTGACCTCTCATTTTTGTAAAACAATTTCAGAATTTTGCTGCGTTGCTTAATACAGTATTATCCATAATTAATTTCCAAAATATTATCTGTAAAATATCTGAAATAGAGAAAAGCAACCATTAATGGTAAAATAACAAATATTTTCAACCGTTAAGTAACGCTGTATATATATTTATATACAACATAGTACAGCCAGAATCAGCATCTGGCGTTGCCTGGAAAAAAAATCTATGTGCTTCTTGTGAGTAATGATGCTTTCCCTGATGAACAGAAAGAGTGACGGTAAGGTTCGAGGGCGACAGGGGAGCAATTCATTATTGATAAGGCAGTAATGCAGGATTGAAAGAGGAAGAAGAGGACTCTGAATGTAGCATGGATCAGTTACAACAATGCTTCATTCATGGACTCGTGAAACACTATCGATGGTGAAGATTGCTGAGGATGTGATAGGGCTTTTGCAGACAAGTATTTCTTACTGGAGAAATGTGCTGACAGTTAACAGTATGGAGGTCACGCAGGTTAGCATTAAACGTGGAATATCCCAAGGAGATTCGTTATCTCCACTTCTTTTTGTAATGTTAAGGATGCCACTGAAAATCCTCTTGAAGAAAGAACATCTGGGGTATAACTTTGGATCGGGTGGTAGACGCCTCGATCATATACTTTTTATGGAGGATTTCAATATATTCGGTAAAAATGAGATGGAAATAGAATAATTGGTAGAATCGTAGGGACATACTCGGAAGATATCGGGATGGAGTTTGGAACTAGTAAATGTGCGTTGCTGGTGATCAAAAGGGGAGGGATGTTTCATTCGAATAGAATAGTGCTGCCAAATTGAGGAATCATGAAAGAAATAGAAGATATAGGGTATAAGTATTTGGAAGTGCTGGATAGTGTAGGCATCATGAACATAGAGATGAAAGTAAAGATCAGGAAGGAGTATCTTAGAAGAGTGAAACTGTATGGAGGAAACCTAATGAAAGCGGTGAATGCATGGGCAGTGAGTGTTTTGAGATAAAGTACGGGAAGTTTAGAATTGTCTGACAAGGATTTGCATGCCATGGATATCGAAACAAGAAAAGGATTAGGAATGTTTGGTATATTTCACATTCGAAGTAGCGTAGCTAGGCTGTATGAAAAGAAGATAAACCGTTGGAGAGGATTGAAAAGTGTAAAAGATCGTGTTAGATCTAAGGCGATGTCGGCGAAGGAACATGTGGTTAGAAGTGAGGAGTGAATGCTTAAGATTGTAGCCAATGAAGTGGAGGTATGTTATACCAAGGCTGAGTATGTGAAACGTATGGATAAAGAAAGGGCAGAGAAACTGGCTAGGAAGAAAATGAACGGAGAGTTTTTCCAGGACATAGCAGAAGTGGCTGATGAAATGTTCATGGCAATGGTTTAGAGCTGGGTATCTGGCTAAGAGTACTGAAGCTTTTGTTTGTGCAGCACAAGAGCAGGCATTAGGAACATGACTGTTCAAAAAAGTGATTCTAGGAGAGAACATTGTCGCAGAATGCCGGATTTACGGTAAAACATCAGAGTTCCTTGCACACCTTGCAGAAGGAGGAAGTGGATTGGCCCATACAGAGTACTGCAAAAGACACGATCACTTGGAACTCCGGATATATTGGAAGGTCTGTAAGAAAATTGGGGTGACGTGTGCTGGAAAGTGGTTTGAGGAGGTTTCTAATGACGTGAGAACAAAGGATGTTAGCAATGTAGATATGTGGTGGGATAAAAGTGTCATAACGACTAAGCTAATGGAACATAATCGGCCGGATTTTGTCGTCGTTGACAAATCTAAAAAAAATAGCAGATTGCCAACGTCTCAGTTCCCTGGGACAGAAATTTGTGAGAGTAGAGGAACGAGAAATGGGGCAACTGTGCTCCATTTAGCTTAGGCGATAAGTCGTATACATAGAGTTAAAACAAATAATCCCGGTCGTGGTTGGTACGCTATGATTAGTATCTAATCATGTGGAAGGACAGGCGGTCCGCAGAGCTCTGCTATAGTAGGTACTACAAACATCCTTAGGGAAGCCCTTGATCTTTGAAGCTCCTAGTTTGGATTGAGGGAAATCCTCTGGAAATGAATCCCATATCTTTTCAGGGAGATGTTGATAAAGGAAATCAGAATTATTATTATTATTATTATTATTATTATTATTATTATTATTATTATTATTATTATTATTATTATTATTATTATTATACTGAGTGAAAATACTCGAAGATTAATTCATAACGAGGTTTATACAAGAGTTTTCTATACAAATAAAGCATATATCTTCTTTTATTTATGTTTGCATTAATATTGGAATATTGCAACACAATCATGAGTATGTTTCAATCAATCAATTATAGATTACTCTAGAGTTAACATCTCGTGTTGCTTTTTCAAATGTTTAGATTTTTCTGAATTTTATGGGAAGTTCACAAAGTTATTATCAGGATTGCATGTACGGGTTGTGTAAACTCACAATAAAAGTTAATTTAGAAATAAAATGAAATGCGGATACTTAATGAGTGCACAAGAAAATTATTTGATATTACAATAAGATAAGAAACTTAACAGTAAGCACAAAAACATATATTCGACACCTGCTCGTCGCTCACATTACCTAGGTTTTCTAGAAAACGGGCAAGGTGGTTGCGCAAAAAATGTAAATTAGTGCTTATATTTGCACCCAGTTCCTTGAAACTTTTGGGTAAAGTTGTTTGTAGTTGGGCGTTGGGGTTCATTTTACTACCTTCGTAAATGCTGTGCATACCCTCAATTCTGTAGAATTAAAAAAAAATACATCTGCGCCATTCGTTAAATTAAGAATCCGGGATAAATAAAAGAATACAGTTTTTGATTTCTCTGTGGTTAAGCCTAATTATTACATGCAAATATGTTTGAAACGGTCATCATATTTCCCATGAGCCTTCAAAACAGAGTTATGATGGCACACATTATGTGCAGAGGAGGAAACGCAATTTTTGAATGCTCAAAGTAAGAAGACACCAGAATATTAAGAGCCAAGACTCAGTGCATTGCACACAAGCCACTCTTTTATTATCCCGTGCTTTGTTCTTAACTTACAATCCCTTAAACACAAAATGCTGGTACATTTTGTGTAGTAACCTTCCAACAATTTTCAAATATTGGCATATGATCCATTGCTTCCGTCCGTGTCTTATCGTTTTTAGAACAAGTTTGATTTCATCATATTCTTCTTGGAGTGTCGCTGAATGGCCTTAAGAAACTGATCTATATAATTTTCATTGTGATGAAGAACATGTTTAATTTTTTTAAACTATCTATAAAAGGTGCCAATCTTGAGACATTCTGTTCGACACAAAGCTGCCGCAGAAGGCCATCAAAATCGATGCAATATACTATGTTATTTTCCTGAGTGAAACGCGGTAATAATTTAATATATCATTACATTTTCTCTAGAAATTTATGCGAGTTTAAGGCTGAAGTTTATTTTTAGTTTGAGTCTTTAAGCTAATTATTCAGAGGATCCTTTAGAAATGGGAAGATATATAATAAGATCATTAAGTTCTTCTTGAAAGTAGTTATATTGAAGAAAGGGAAAACCGATATTTTTAACAATAATTTGACTCTTGTCATAAAATAAAGCAGGGGTTTGGTCCTGTTCAGATTCAAGCGATTTTAACACAGGACATCTTTTAAACACGTAAACAGGAACTTTATGGCAGTGTGGAATCGACCTAATTGTAGACTTTAGGTTTGGATACATCAGCTAATTCCTGTTATTTTTGTTGATTCCTTCAATTTTAAATGCACATAAATAGCAGTCATTAATATAGTTTTCCTATTCATGCCATATCATTTGGATTACAAAAGTGGGGTGACTTTCTATCCTTTCTTTTGTCTATTCTCAAAGATTATCAATGCATTTCCCAAATTCCATCATCCCTTGTTAGAGTGCAAGGTATATTCCCCCACAAATATAGCAACAACCATTTGGATTGGTTAAACAACGTCGTATAAGAGATTATCTACCTATGCTTTATTTTTGCTCCGAATATCTGCAACGAAAGTAAAATAATGCAGCTTTATCATTTACTGTCTGACTTTCGAATGATTTCATTGCATTAAAAGAATAAACCCTATTTTGACTCAGAAAACAACACAAACATTCTACCATCGGTAGGTCTATTTACTACTAAGTGTCCACTTCTGACCAGTTACATCCCTCATTGTATAGCACATTGTTAATTAATGATTAAGTAACATACCCACAATAATTCTACAGTTGTCATTATGAAGCTATAAGCCATGTAGAAAAACGTTGTTGCATACACTACGCTTCGCAATAAGATAAACTATTCTTAAAAATAACGACCTAGAAAACTAGTACATCATACCCAAGTATAGTTATTTAAAGGGAAAAGGTAAAACCTTACCAGGAGAAAATAGCGATTATGAGAATATCAAAACATATCACAGACCAGGATAGGAAAATAAAGGAGTTCAAGCGATCGAAAAACTTAATATGTTCGTAAAGAAATCGAACATGAAATGTTACGGTGCATGACGAGTAAACAAACACATTGTTCATGAAAAGAAATGAGTAAAAACCCGTTGATATGGGGGATCGAGTCAGATAAAGTAGAAGGGGGCGGTATGTGTTGCCAGTGATTGCAAAAAGCAAGTAAACCAGAAAAAGGAAATTAGGATAGAAAAACAACTTTTTCATAAAGCGTAACTTAAATGGGGATAATGGATTCAAAACAGGAAGGTAGATCACTTAATTTTAAAGTTAAAAAGTATGAAATAACAAATTTATCAATAACTTGATTTGATGTGAAAAAGTATATGACTCCCGGAATAAAACTCCTTAAATTAGTAGCGAAAAGTTCTTTTTTAAGGGAGTGCTTCTCAGAAAGTACATAAAGCGCCTAGCCTTGTCGAATGGTCACCCATCTGGTACTGGTTAGGCTCAACGTTGCTTAATATGTGTTGGCCAGTGTCATTGCCCCACCTGACTGAGACGTACGTTTCCTTTGTCTGTTGTATGAGTTAAATGTAAATTATAACTTATTCTACTCCTTCTGCACTTACTAATCTTTTTAAACTATACTCTTCCCCTGAACACTATCTTTCATTTTACTCTCCCCCTTACTTAATTCTATCTGTCAAACAGTTTATTTTGTATTTTGGTTCTTGTCTTATTGTATTTGTTTTTATTTTCTGTTTTCACTCGTTAATCGTCTCTGTTTTTATTTTATTTTGTTTTGATTTTAATTATCATGTGACTGCCCCGCGGTCGAGATCTCTTGTAAACTTTCTTTAAAACCCATTAAGAACTGGAAAGGAACATTCCTTTCTGAAGTCTCTAGTAAGCTATATCTACTTTACTGACATATAATAATGATTGTGTAGCGATACCTAAATATTTATGCAAAACAAATAAAAGTTTATATATATATATATATATATAGAGAGAGAGAGAGAGAGATAGAAAGGGAGAGAAAGAGTGAGAAACGGAAGGAAAGAGAAGGAGAAAGAATATTAAACAAGAGTATTCTTGTTTCAATTAAGTTTACTATATTAATAAAAAAGGCTCGTATATTACAAATGCATTCGAGAAAACATGGCATTGTACAGTTTATATTATTAGATTAACCTGATTCCAGATAATTAGCCATGGACATATTCTCTAAAAGGCACTATGAATGGTTTCTGTAAAATAATATTCAAACAACATACAAATGCGTAATACATTTGACCATTGTGGAGTATAGTTTATTATCGCATTTGAAAAGGTATTTAGGCAATAAATGTGCATATTTTATAATGCACATGCAACGACTTGTATAGAAATTTATAGCTCTATTTGAAATTGCATGAGGTGAATATGGCATTGGTGGGGTTCAGACAGGCATCATGATATTATTTATTATATTTGATTTTATCTATTAGGGTTTCATCTTTGACGATAAATGTTTGCATGAGAACTACAATTGTTGTACTTTGCTCTAAGAGTATAAACATAAAAAGGAAATAATGTTACGTCTAATTCAAAACAGACAAAGAGCAAGAAAACATAAAGTGATAGGTTTATCGAGGAATCTGACGCGACTATTCGAATAACCTATAGAAGTTATTAATTGTCCTCGCATTCTAGTCTTGTCGCAGATGTAAAACTAAACGAAAAATCCAAAATAACACGCAACTCAGTAGGCAACGTATTGTGACTCGTCTCGCAAAATATTTGAATTTCGCAAGGGCTGTGTAAAAACCATTATAGAATTACGTTCCTTTAATTCTGAGGACATCAAAAGTAAACTACAGACTAAGATGTGCACATTCTCTGAATAATTATATTATAACTTAAATAATTGTAATTTATGTAAACAAGTACAATTAATAGGCAATGCCAAAACTATATATGAAAACCATTTTTTAATATTATTTCATAGATAGAATGATAATTGCAATAAGTATTGTATTGAAATTATCATTTGATGTATTCGTGTATTCTATATTTCTCTGACGCTTTTAGTGATTATTATATAATTTAAAATCTGGTATATATAAGACATGATTAAAAAGACATACATATATGCGTGCAACGCGAAAACAATGTTGAAATGAATTGGGCGAGGTAAGGTGTCGAACACATTAATACTGCACAATTAGAAAGATAAATTAAAGTAATCTAGAGCCGTGTGAGCAAGGCAGGTAAATTATTAAATGAATATAAAAATAGATCAGAAAAAAACCAACCTGCTTGGTTTCTAGCAAATTGATAAACACATTTTTAGCTGACCTTCAAGATTGCGATTTTGTATTTGTTCCACGTCTTCAACCTTTTATAAAATAAATATAATGTTGACAATAAAATTCCTCGTTGCTTTTTACGTGTTTGTAGTCATAAAATTTTAATAAAATGTAATTCGGTGACGTTTATTATCTGAATTGATTATAAATATTTGAGCACTTTAAAATATGTTATGTTAACAATTAAGCGTTTGCAAGAATGTTTAATGACGACGATTGTTATGTAAGCATGATAAATAAATAAACAGCATATATATATATATATATATATATATATATATATATATATATATATCATCGCTAAGTAACATTTAATGCTCTTGAGGGTAATTGATATTATCAGGATATCGTTTATTATTTCACCCATGTGGGTTAAGGCACTGACCGTTGTTACTGTCCTTATAACGTAGTCAGTAATAGTTTAATCCTCCGTACGTTTTAGAGACGTTAATTCTGTATATAGTGATATAATTCTCGGTTTTCATTTTGATAAATAATGCTCTTTAATATGTTCAATGCTTTCCGTCCATCATCCAAGGCGTCGCTTACATTCAGAGACAGACTTCTATCGTCTTAGCATTGAATCAGTTCTGCAAAAACAATCGCCTTCTTTTCGAGAAATTCGGGGGCATAAGGATTCTATGTGGGAGATTGTATAATTTTGTGTAGTTTCCGAATCCTTCGATACCCCAGCGATTTCACCTTTGACTTACTTGCTGTTTCATCAAATACTTTTCCATGCAAAATCCGATCCTGAATTTTGCTAATTCCGACCCTCTGATGAGAAGGAAAGTATTTCTTCGAAACTCCGCGGATTATGGACTATCCACTTATCAAGTGTTTCCTTTTCAGGTTAAATACGTTTTCAACTCTTTTTCAAAGTGTTTTTAACATGTTTTATTTACTGTTTGCTCGTATTAAAAGCTCTATCTCCTATTTGGTCTTATCGAGCTTTTACATCTGGCTGGGATAACTTTATAAATATTAATTCTTTAATATTATATTATACTTTAATTTTACCATCTTGGATCATTTTGGTAAATTTAATTGTAATGTCTATTATATATATATATATATATATATATATATATATATTTGTATATATATCAACTCTGAAAATCCTTATTGCCATCTTGTGATAATATTGCGAACGTGCACATGGCATTTATTTTATGAATATATTAGATGGGGGTTGTATATGAAGTAATACCTCTAAAATTATGCACTGTTAACAACTGTGATTAAATGAAGGCAGAATGAGAACGATGACGTAAAAAGCGAGGAAATAAAAACCATATTAAATTAAAAAAACATACATTAACACAAGGAAAACTCACATATGAGACAAATGTAAGTCACACGTGGAGAAAAAGCGGCACCGCTGGACTAAGAAGAAATAATTTTATCAGGACCCCAAATGTATTTGCCTACATTAAAGATGGTTCTACGTGTGGTAGGGATATCTGCAGAGAAGATCCTAATTTACTTTATCTGTGCATCCAGATTGCACTTGCTTACACCATCGCATTTATATTTGCCCTCTCTCGCCCCCGCAAAAGCGGAGTATATCGGAGAAAATTGGCCATATCCTGTCTGCTCATCCTTCGGCTAACATTCACATTTATGGTGACTTCAATGTCTACAATGTGGAATGGCTGACGCACTCAAACAAGACAGATGATGAGGGCAGGTTCTGTAATGATTTCGCCATTGACTATGACCTCACTCAGAGTGTTCACGAACCCACCAGTGTGTTCGATACTACTGGTCAGTATGCTAACCTTCTAAACATTTTTCTCACAACTTTCCCTGAGCTATGTTCATGTTCCATTCTATCTCCTCTGGAATCTTCCGACCATTTGGTTCTATCAATTAAGATACAAATGAAATGTAATATGTCTTCAGTCGTACCTCTCCATCGTACTGTACATCGATACTCAATGGCTGACTGGGATTGCATCCGCCCATTTATATTTGATCTACCTCTGCATTCAGTGTTTAAAAAGGGTGTGTCCTCTATAGTATCAAACATGACCGATACATACTATCAAAATAAATTCCAACAAAAACCGAATATCCAGCCATGTTTTCTCTTGAATGTGATTCTGCCAGCGCGCACAGAAATCACTTTTTCCATAACTACCAACGTAAAAGATGTACTGAGACGAAAGCTGCTTTCAGGACTGCTAGCAGCCACTGTAAAAGAGAATAAAAAATGCAAAAGAGCTATATGCCCAGTCCGTTAAATCCAAAGTAGCTGAGCGGCGACTTGGTCCCCACTAGTATTGGCAGATAGCAAACAGGATCTTGAACAGAAGCGTGCGTTCTATCCCAACCATCATCAATGAACATGAGTCATCTTGTCAGCATCAGACGAAGCCAAATTATTTGCAAAGAAATTTGCAGCTTATTCTACCCTATGCGACGAAGCACATCAACTCGCCGTATTTTCTCCTATAACAGACAACACGCTATGCAACGTAGCGTCGCCAAGCTAATCAAGAACTTTGATTCCAGCAAAGGAACTGGCCCTGGCGGCATTCCAATTATCGTGTTGAAAACGCTTCAACCAGAAATTGCCCCCATATTTACAAAACTCTTTAAGAGTTGCCTTAAGGAGAAGTTGTTTCCAACACCCTGGAAACCGTATTATGCCTGTATTTAAGAATTCATCTCCCTCTAAGTACGATCCAATACTCTTCTGTGTGTCATAAGTATCAAATCTCCATGACTAAAGATTACTACGATATTATCCAGTTGATTACTGTACACGGAACAACCCTTATCCCCAAGTGGTTTCCGGGCCTTGATAAGTGGTAACTACCATGTAAAAAAATAAATAAAAATGATTCGAGTGTGGCGAGCTGGGTATTTATGCCTATTGTTTATTTTACAGTAGATGTTAATAATGATGAATTTGCATTCGTGTAACTGTCAAGTTTTTAGTTATTTTCATAAAGAACCAATGTAAAAATGTCTACTGAATCACCTCCACAATTACTGTAGTTATGCATGTATACATAAGTATACAACGTATCAACACTAGCCTAAGTTATTATAGCTTGTCTTTTACTTATGGACTTGGCCAGTGCCAGATTGATAAATATTTACGAAAGCTAGACGCCGTGTGCACTGCGCCGACTCGTAGAAATTTCCAGGTTGGTATTTGAGGGAGCATTTGAACCAGGAGATCAAAATAAAAAGCAACCGGAAGCTACTATCGTCAATCATCTTCCCAATATTTCCATGATTTATAACTTGGGGAGCCAACGCTGTTAAAACAGTAGTGTCGCTGCATGCACGCAATACTTACAATCCCCATTAGTTGAAATAGAACATTTCATACTAGTTTCGTTTCATTTCAACCATGCCCCTTTTTAGCACATCGTAATAGCTAACATATATAGACTATGATAATATTTTTCAATATTGGATACACACATCTATGAGAAAAGTATAGGAAAATTGTCATTACGTAGCTTCAATGAAAATACTAATAATATTTGCCATTTTATTTTAATGTCTTTTTAGATTCTTAAAAAAAAAAAGTGAATTATGGGAAATACCTGAAGTGATGTTTACAGACATAACCTTAGGCCTTTAACAAGATAAAAAGTGAAAATATTTTCTTTTTGAATGACTTAGTGTTTAGAGTTGAACAACGTCATCGAGTGCGAAATTGTAATTATGGAATACAGACACGTGGCGATTAAAATGGACAGCTTATAAGTTATGGCATATGAAGTCAATCAAAACTATTTGTTTTATAAGGGTTAGTCATAGTGAAGTCTATTAAAGATATAAACGCCTGAGATAGAGCGACACGTGATAAAATAAAGCTATTAACAGGTAATAAAAGTGCTCTAAAAAGCAATAAAATTAACGCCGCAATGAAAAACTGTTTTGTCACAAACTGATGTGAAATAATCTGAATTCATATAATAATGATTATATATATATATATATATATATATATATATATATATATATATATATATATATATATATAAAGCTGAATGTGTGTGTATGGTCACGAATAGGCTCCTATATGGTTAAGTATTTTTAAAAACTGATTACATATAATGATAGAAGATGTATCGAGACACAGGAATGGGCATGTTTGATCTGGCAGAAAGGTGGTTCATTAAAATTGTGGGGTCCGAGTTCGCGCCTGCTCCACAAAGTATGGAAATAAAAAATTAAAAAAAACCGTTTACAAGTGTTTTTGATATAGATGTACATAATAATTCTTTGAAAAGTATTTTTTTTAACTTAAATAGGGATGGTATAATAAAATTGTGGGACCTGCGTTCGCGCCTGGCCTCCATAGAATGGAAATAGGCACAAACTTTAATAAATACTTTTCATAGCTATCTGCGTATGTATACTTAGATAATTATGTTTTAGTTTGAAGAAATATGGTATAATAAAATTATTGGGTTTTCGTTCGCACCTGACCTCCATAGAATGGAAATATGTCACAAAGTTTAACAAGGTTTTTTTTAATATAGATCCACAGAATATTGTGATAAGTGTTTTAGTGTGAACAGGTATGGTATAATAAACTATGGGGTTTATCTATTTTATTTTTAATTTCATCCTATTTTTCTTTTGTTTTGATACCGCCAAATTCAACTCAAATTTACAACCCTTCCTTTTCATAACCTATCATACTTTCATAAATCAGAGTCCATTTTCTGTAGGCTGGTTTTGTTTTGGGTACAGATCCTTTAAAAACGCAGACAAACGACCATGAATTACTAGCAAGATTATAGATAAAATAATACTGGAGACAGAGGCTGAGGAAACAATCTCATCGAACAACCTTAAACCAAGTTCGAAAGAAACTATTTTTATGCTTATCCACTATTTATAATATTTTTGCTTGGCCTAAAATACCCAAGTTTAGTATAAAACAAAAATATTTAAACTAAACTTTAAAAGAAAAAAAAAATTCTGAATAACTTTTTACCTAAATTATGAAACAATTTATCATAATAAACAATCTGGTCTTTGTTAAAGCCCACCACACGATAACACAGATACGTCAAATAGTCACAACATAGAACTCTTCTTTATCCCATTTATTCAAAATGTACTAAATTCCAATAGGTCTAGATTTTTCTACTATAACCCATATTTTGTTTTCTCTTTAGTTTTTCTACCTGCTAAGAAAAGTCAGACTCCATCCTAATTTTTCTGTTTCTTTGATCAGCCCTTTATCAACGTGTTCCAATTCTATTTTTGCATAGACTAGCATTTCAGCCAGGCGTTGCCCGGGTGTTTGGAGGTGTGTGTTTAGAAAAACAGGTGGTAGTAGGAAAGCAGGCTCGAACCCGTACTGCAAAGGAGGAAAAGAACGGGGAAAAATGATGTCTTTGCTATTACGACCACCGCCAAACCGGATGTGACGTAGGTTTTAATTAACGCTAGAAAACCCAATATCGATGAAAAAGCGACCTTCTCTTCTGTAGAAAGGTGGCCCTATTATTACCCCTTAACATTTATTGTTTTGGGCTCAAATCCAATTATAAAGTTAGACCCATGTCCACGGAACCTATATCTAAAATTTCAAGTGTTTAGACCCAAAATTGACGGAGGAGTTTGGTAGAATTCTCAAAAATCAAATCGTTCAAATTTCTGGCCGAAAACCGATTACAATGATTTTCCCAAATGTCAGTACCCTGTATATTAAATTTCACATATGTAGACTGAAAATTGTCAGAGTTATTGCGTTGGAAAATGTACACAGACACACAAACATACAGACACACACAGACATGTTCACTTTTATATATATATACTACCATTTCAGCCCGGCATTGCCTGGGTGTTTGGATGTGTATTTTAAGGGGAAAAAAGTGGAAGTAGGAAGGTAGGCTCGAACCCGTACCGCGAAGGAG